>NW_004524657.1:6730209-6743454 GCF_000260255.1 Octodon degus
CAAGAGACAGGAAAAGGAATATTGTGGGACTGTCCTGCTTCAAGGTTGTATATGGTGAGATTTTTGGACTTATGTGTAAACATAAGAAGTATATAATTCTTTATGCCTATTTTTAAAATATTTTCTAATATTTAAATGTCTTTTATTTTATTCTGTAGGGACTTAAAGTTCAACATATCATACTTGATGAAAAGTACCTGTTCCATATTATGCCTAAAATGTTTGATATGCAGACAGATAGTGAGATTAAGCTTAACACCCTAGGTTGTATGGTAATAAAAATAAGCTTGTCTTCTGGATTGTTAACAACCTAAACTTGCAGACTAAAATTAGAGGAAAAGGAGTGCTGCAAGGAAAGCCAACATTTTGGCCCTAGCCTTCTAAGGTCAATTAAGACCCAGGACATAAGACAACTTGTAATATAACATCATGTAACTCAGTAGTGTCCCAAATTTTCTGATCAAGGAGATTATGGGACCAAAGAGGAAAGTGATCGATGATGTAGAGTGTGCCTAATGAGAGTCACATGGAGAGAAAACATTCTCTCAAGATTTCACAGAGAGCACATTGGCGAAATAATTGCCATGACTCATCCTCTTGGGTGACACTGACAAAGGTTCTACAATCTGAGGTACAGGATCTCAGGATAAATCCTGCTGGGATTTCACTGACCTTATCAGACCCAAATGCTATGACTCTTGTTGCATAGGTCTTGCTTTACCTTGGTCTTAACCATTCCGCAGAAAAGTATAAAAATGAAGTATAAGAAGTAAAGCCATGCTGTTGTATTGAGCTGTAGGGGACTCAGGTCAACAATTGCTGACATTGCCTGTCAAGCGAAAGACCCAATACTATTATGGACTACTATACTATTTTGGAATATTTTGCTGAGTTAACACACCTATAATATTCAAATGATAGGACTAAACAAAAAAGAGCATACAGATGGGCATCCATTTTTTATCTGTGTATTCAAAATGGTTAGGATGGATATATATTTACATTCTCTTAATAAATAGAGGGATTTGTTCTAATAGTGTTTGTAAATAGGATATCATGTCTGCATCTTGTACAGCAAAAAAACCACTAAGAAGAGAGTATGCAGTGTATTAATTATTTAAACTGTCCTACCAGTTTGATTTGAAACTGTCTCATTTCTATTTTTTTTCATTAAAATTACGGAAAAAAAGATAAGTATAAATTTATCTGATCCTCATGACTCCAAAGCTCACAAAGCAAACCTATGGAAATTAAGAACCAGATATTCTGAATCTCTGTGTAAATGCTATAGTTCTGAGTTTTGCTTTGCCTTTTCAGGAATTCCTCGCCTAGAATTCTAAGCAATGAATGTGGCAGTGGCGCTGGTGGTGGCGGCGTTGGTGGTGGTGGTGTTGGAGGTGGCTGTGGTGGCCGTGGTGGCCGTGGTGGTCGCGGTGGCGGCGTTGGTGGTAGTGGTGGCGGTGGTGGTGGTAGTGGTGGTGGTGGTGGCGGTGGCAGCGGCGGTAGCAGCGGCGCCGGTGTTGGTGGTGATTTGTTGGCAGTAGTTTGATGGCAGAGGGGGTAAAGAGAAGAAAAGTGCCAGACTAAAATAGCATCACTCTTCATGCCTAGAGTTCAGTTATATCACCCGTATTTCTGGAGTCCCAGAACTACAGCATTTCTATCTGTGTGGTTTCCCAAATGACTCCAATTCCCAACTCTATTACTTGGTCAAAACTATGAGCGTGTTATCTTAGTCCTCTTTTTCCTTCATTTCAGAGCTTCTGCCAGCTAGTCTGTCTTTTTAATGAAACATTTTTGGTGGTGGAAGGGCTAAAGTCAAAACAAATTTTAAGAAGACTTCATCAATATCTGTTCTGCAGAAAAATACATAAGGTACAAAGAGTTTTACTCTTATTTTAATATACCAATATGTTATTGTTCTATTAATATTACAAGTTATGTATTGCTGAAGTAGAATACAAAGTTGAAATAAACTGTTACTCAGGTCAGTTTCACAGAAACAGTCAAGAGAAAAAGAAAGGTAAAGACAGGAAGATAGACATTCTGTTTCCATGTCAGGACTTGAACCAGCAATCATAGCTCACCACTGAACAATGCCACTTGGGGATCAGAATTTAACATTGCTCATTTTGCCCATCTGTTTACATTCTGAACACCAAGACCTTTATTTCATCAGGTACATGCTAAGTGTTGGGGAGGTAACAGGTTGAGCAGTGAATATTCACCACAATCTGATTATACTTCCTCTTATTAAAAATCAAACTAACAAATATTTATCAGGTGAATCGTATGTGTTCCAAGAGTGATGTAAGCACTGATTACCACTGGGGCTAGGGTTGTGGTCAGACTTGCCAGGCCGACTTCACCAACAGTTCCATAGATTTAGGGGAGGCAGCAGGAAAACAATGCTTCTAGGGAGGAAGAAAAATAATACTGTAACTCACTTATCCTTACTGTTCCCTCCTCTGAAATAGATACTTGAGTAGATCTGTTAATAGTTAAGAACTTAACACACGGAACTATAAAACTAGAAGAAATTTATGAGAAGATAAGAACAGCATGATGTAATATAATCTTGATTTCCTTTAAATGCCAAACTCATAAGTCATCTTATTTCACAAAACTTATTAAGATATAAGCTAAAATAGAATGTATTCTCACCAGGCGTGGTGGCACATGCCTGTAATCCTGGTGCCAAGCAGGCTGAGGCAGAAGGATCACTGTGAGTTCAAGGTCATCCTGCGCTACATAGGGAGACCCTGTCTCACGTAAATAAATAATAAAATATAACATATTCTGACAATAACCATCTTTAAAATGTGCATTACAGATTTCCACATCAAGAGTCAAGATGAAGTTGAACAAAAATTTTCAAAAGGGTCATACCAGGCTTTTGCTAGACTAGAGAGTTAAAAATCTTAGGTGGAAATACAAAATCACAGTGCATTATTGAAAAAGTAAACAATCTTGTTCTACCTGGTTCCATACAGTAATTCATATTAATATAAAGCATAAATCAATCCTAAATACCTCAACCTCCTGGACCTCCTTCCTTCCTCCTCCTCTTGGCCCTTCCCTCTGTCTGGCCTCCCTTCCCACTGTTACAGTGTGCCTTGTCCACCTCCTATTCATTTGTGCTTGTGCTTGAGCTAACACCACTCTACCACCAGCCCTGAGGGTGTCCTTCTAGCATACCCCGGAGCATTTTTCAGTGCTCATTTATCTTACTTCACCTTCCAACAACCTCTTATACCATATGCTGCTTTATCTTTGGTGAAATTATTTCCTCCCTGTCATTCCTTTTGCTCCTGCTTTCCTCCTGTTCCTATCAGTGTTTGTTTCTATTTTTCTTTCTTAGGCCTCCCTTGCTGACCATCTTCTGTCCAGCTCATAAAGGTTCATACTTCATAGGGTTTTATTCTCAGACCTTTTGTTCTTTGTTTGTCTGTGGATGACTGTAGCTATCCCAGGCTTCAGGCAGCACTGTGTTGTTGGAGTCGGCTCCTGAGAACCAGTTGTGCACATTTTTTCTCAACTCTTTGTTCAGTGACCATCATATTGGTATCTTAAAATTAGCCAAAGTAAGGATGATTATCCCATGGAAATCAAGAAAAGCTACATATCAGAACATTATTCAGGTATTTATTCATTTGTTATGGGTAGGTAAGTTTCATAGCACAAGATTGGCCTCAGCCATGAGGTATATGTCACCAATTCCTGAACTTGTGTCTCACACTTTCTGAGCTCCAGCCATTATTTCCAGCTGACTTCTAGCCAGTTGCTCTTGAATGTCCAAATGGAAATCATTATCTTTCCCCAAAGCAGCCTTGTTCTGTACTAGCCCGTGGTTTGGCTACTGACCCCATTGCTATCCTGTCACCCTTGCAGAAAGCCAAAACTTTTCTCTTTCCCATCTACTGTATCTAATTGAGTAGTATACATATTTTTCCATCTTATTTCATAAAAATTTAATTAGCTCGACAATATATATAATGAGGCAGGACAGAATAATTTCTCTCACAGTGATAATAAAGGAAGGAACCTGAACAAAGAAGAAGTAAGCACCAGAAGAACAGATGAACTGGGAAGTGAGATGAGTATACAAAACACATGCTTTGAAGTCTAGCCAGCCACATATGGCCAGTTAATTCAACATCCGGAATTGCTTTGCATCCATCTTTGCCAGCAACTGCAATAGCACAGCCTCTGCCCCCAAACTTCTTCCTAACTCACACTCACATTCACTTTCCACAGTGCTTCCTGAGAAATGATTCTCAAACCAGATCCTATCACACCATCTTTTCCTCAGCTTAGGAAATTTCAGTAGCTCTCTGTCTTTGGAACAAAATCCAAGCACACGAGAAAAACCTCCACTATGATATTTTTCACACATCAGTGCTATCACTACTCTGAAGCCCTCTAATATCAGTTTACAATTGTTGCATACCAACTTTATGCTGGGAATTTTATTTTGTATTGAACATACAGAATAAATTAGTCCTTGATTTTTAAGGAACTCTAATTGAGAAAATACATTTAAGAAGTTGTAGAAAATTTGATAATCTGCATACCCTAGAAAGAGTACAAAGTATAAAAAAATCACAGAATGGAAGAACAGGGCTCTGTATACATATCACACTGTCTTAAGATTGTCAGTAGTGTTTCTCTTCTACTGAAGTGAG
Organism: Octodon degus; assembly: GCF_000260255.1. Classification (NCBI taxonomy): domain Eukaryota; kingdom Metazoa; phylum Chordata; class Mammalia; order Rodentia; family Octodontidae; genus Octodon; species Octodon degus. Next base: position 6,734,895 of record NW_004524657.1, read on the forward strand.
ATCCATGTATTAACCCCTTACCACAGGAGGGAGTGCAAAGTAGTTGTGCTACAGTAGTAGTTCTGTGTTGAATGCATGGATGGATGGATGGATGGATGGATGGATGGATGCAGTAAGAGTGTTGATAAATGAAAATTGAACAATTGCCTGACTAGTTAGAACTTTATCACAAATTCTGGTAGTCTTTGCCTCCTTTACTTTCTATTGCCAGCTTTAGTTAGAGATGGGTGAGTGAGGATATGAATATGGGAATATGCATATATTTACCCAATGTAGGTTTAATACTGGCTTTGGGAACTGTTCCTTGTGCTTCGGAGATCTGTTAGACCTCAGGGGGAAAGCTGAGGGCTTAGCCTTTTCAGTCAGCCTTTTACTAAACTCATCAAAGAAGTCTGTCACTTGATGGTTCATTTGCTTTACAATTTGCTAGAGGCTCAGGCAAAAGGTCCCAATTTAAAAATCTGTGTTTTTTCTGTGGTCTGTTGCTCAATGGTAAGGAGAGAATCCCCAGGGCTTCGTCGCATCTTCCAACAATGCATCCAGTTAATCCGCTAGATCAAAACAAAACATGTATACCATGCTAAAATTTTATAGTTCAGTTTCACACATGGTCCATTTCTTTGTATTCTCTGAAAGACTGCATTCATGCTGATATGAAAATGACTGTAGATTCTAGAAAACAGTGGTTCTCAGGCTTAAAAAAGAAAAGAAAAATACCAGACACTTCCTCCAGGGTGTTACTTGTCTGCAAGGGGGCCCATGCATTGGTGTTTTTTCTAAGTGCTCCTGTTAATTCTAATGTATAAACAGAACTGAAAATGCTATACTAAGAGTCAAGACCAGAAAACTTTACACTCAGCCTGGAATTTGCTCCCCATGACAACCGCCATGTCCTTCATGTATTTGCTTATTTATCACTCTCTCAGTTGATATCATCCAGTGATCTTTTAACAGAAATCAGTTGGCCAAAAGGGCCCTCTTTATCACATTGTGTCTCAGAAGATTTTTCTGCCACCTGAACATAATTTTGTGTTTGCTTTCTTGTTTATTATCTGTCCCTATACTAGGTTAGGAATATCATACACTGTTTATTGGTAGCTAGTGTTAAGGGAATGTCAGCTGTAGGAGTAGGACTAACTTACAACTGAAATTGTGGCTAGGCTGAATCAAGGGAGGGGAAAGGAAACTAGAAAAAAGTATAAAAGCAGGTGAAAGTATAAAGGGAAAAGCCATACTTAGAAAAGAGTCAGAGAATACTTTCAGTGGATGATTTAGTTCATGAAATAATTATAAATTGAAGTGTAAAAGACAGGCTAGCCCTACAACTTCTTTACAGAAGAAAAATAAAATTCAGTACTACTAGAAGTGAAAGTTCTACTTCCATTCCCCAGGTGTAGCCACTGTTTACAGTTTAGGGGTTTAAGTGTACAAAAAGAAGTATGTACAGATTTTTTTTTAAAAAAAAGAATTAAACACTTCCAAAGGTATATTACTATATTGTATGTAAACATGAATTCAAAGCCTGTACTAGCCCTGTGGCAAGGGTAGGGATAGCTCCGTGATTTAATGCAAACCATATTTTCATAAGATAACCTAGTGGGGTTTTTTTGGTTTTTTGATAACCTAGTTTTTGAATAGTTATTGTTCAAAAATATTAGCTTGCTTTTAATTATCTTGTAATTCATATACACTTACCTGCACATACACATTCTTCCTAAAAATGGAGTTTTATTATATCTGCTATTAAGGAAAGTTAATTGTCTTAGAGTTTAGTTTTCCTCTTGAGTTGGGGCTTAGATTTAAATTGTGTTAGGGATGATGAATGGGGTGGTACCTATGATACCCTCTCACTTTATCATGTACTGTGTGAACATACAATGCCAGGAGGCCAAATCCAACCCTCCATCTGTTTTTATAAATAAATTTGTATTGAAACACAACTATGCACTTCATTTACATATTCCCTATAACTGCTTCTATGCAACAATAGTAGGTGTGAGTAGTTATAACAGAGGCCATAGAGGCATAGACTCAAAACACCTGATATCTGGCCTTTTAGGAAAAAAGTTGCCTGATTCCTGCTCTAGTTAATAAAAAAGGTTATACCATGAGTAATCAATTAGAGCAAATCAACTGAACCTAGCATATGAAATTGATGCCTCTGGGATTTTACATCTGTAAGGCTACACATGTCTGATTACTTGACAGGATGTAAATGAACCAAAGCATTGGTAAGCAAGGAATAGGAGGGAGGCATGTCCCATCTAGTTGGGTCCTGTCTTCTTGTCAGGCAGGTCACGTCTTCTCCCTTTCTTTCCTATCCCCTCCCAATAGGAACAGTGCTTGTTGCAGATGTAGCCAAACTTTTCAGAATACTTATAAATTGATGCCTTTGAATTTAAACCAGTCTGCCCTGTCTTTACTTCCAAGCTTCATAAATCATTTGGTTGAACAATGGAAGGGTTGGGCACCTTATTGTGCATCTCCAGGTGCAGTGGTGTAACACTCCTCCCAGTTGCTCAGCATGCAGGGCAGGGGACCCCACATAGTGTCAGCTGTGAGGGAAGCACCATGATCCATTTGTTTTTTCATCTCCACTGGTTTGTCTGTTTTCTCCCAATCCCATGTTTTGTTGAAAATACCCCTCTCTGGAGAGTCCATTGGAAATGTTCCAGCAATAGGTGTCTGAAAGTTTGTATTGTCCATTTCTGGAATGATGCTGTGGCACTGCAGATGGAAAAAATGACAGAGCTCACCTTGCTTGGCTGCATCCTATCTGCTATGTAAAGGCCCATGTCTCTGATGAGTTCTTGGCTGTGTACTCACAAGCTGTTATCTTTTTTGTTAATCATACAAAGGCTTGCCCTGAACTTGTTTTCAAGTTGGGGCTAGAGTAAATTTTAAGCTATGAATTTTATTAAGCTACTTCTCGTTCAAAGTACTGTCCCTGTGGAAAATAGGTATTAATAATTTGTAAAGCCTGCTAAGTATTTGCCTTTCTCAGGTTTGGTCTAGAGTATCTCTATAATCTCACATCTCCTGGAATGACCAGTTCCTATCTTTTTTTTTTTTTTTTTCACTTACTTTTACAAGACTTTTACATAGCTACACATTTCCTAGTAGTTGAGTGGAATGAAAGTAGCCTAAAAGGGTGAGGTAAGTAACCTGAGTAGCTGAAAAGAAATAAAGAAAGCTGATTTTGTGCCTAAATTGTTCAACTTAGTGCTTATTCCCTGTTGTATGGTTTTATTGGCCTAAAGTTGTAATGATAAAATTGTAAAGCTGAGGGGTACCTAGCAGATCATCTAATTGTACAGATATGGTAAAGGGTCTGATATGCCTTACATTACTTCATTTACCAGACCAGATGGTTTAATCTGTAATCCATCCCAAGTATAAGACTTCCCCTCTAAAGGATGATTTAAACAATAGGAAATACCAAGAATGTCAGTTTGGGTTCATCCTGCTTTCTCTGATAAGTGTGTGTGTGTTCTGAGGTGCTTTCTGCTTTCTGCAAATCAGACATTCTTGCTGGGTTGCATCAGAGTCCAGGCAACATGATTGATGAATAAAGGGCAGAGGAGGGATGACGTAATAGCTCGTGCAGTGTTTACCTGCAAATTATCTCTATTTGTGTACTGCTTGGTGTCTGTGTGACTCATACACTGAGGCACTGCCATCCCTGTTTTTTTAGCACTATAGCCTCACACTTACCTCACCCTATGTTTCTGTTCTTTCTTGCCAAATCTGATTAGAAGTACTTTTGTTTTAAGCTCATATTTATGAAGCCATAAGTAGATTTTTGTACTTGTGACTGTGTGGAGAAAATAAAACAGTGATAGAATAAGCAAATCGCATTTTCACCCAGTTAGATCAACATGGTATCTGTATCAACTTAGTTCAGTAAATACTTACGTAGTGCACACTGTATGCTGTTCATTATTAATCTTTTCTTCCCTGACTACGTTTTTTGATTCTCAGCTTCATTTTAACAAATTCACTCATAAAATAAATCTGAAGCAAGTGCCTACCATGGGTTATCATTATGATAGATACTTTCATAAACATTTTTTTCTTTTTTAAACTTTAAAGCAACCTGAGGATCCTGTCTGAACAAAAAGCTGGGCATGATGGCACACGCCTATAATCCCAGCACTCTGTAGCCTAAGGCAGGAGTATTGCTGTAAATTGAGTACAGCCTGGGCTATATAGTGAAGCCTTGTTTCAAAAAACAAAAAATAAAAAACCAGCAACCCCAAAGTAATTATTGTCTGTATCATTTTAGAAGTGAAGGCACTGGTCCAGCCCACCTAGTGAATATATGTCTGAATTGAGATGAGAATTTTGATTTCTTAACACTAAGTATAAGTGTTTTCCCCATTGTATTTGATTTATATACTTAAGGCATTTTTTGCTAGAAAAATGTCTTAAGGTGATAGTCATACTTGATTTATGATCTTCATACTTGTTCTACTGTGTCTGTTCTTTGCTTACCCTTAAAATGATGAAAGTCAAGAGTCTAGAAATACATTTATTTACTCAACAATAATCTTGCCGGCTGTATGATGTTGTATCATAGAAGCATTAAATTTGCATGAATTCAGCTATACCACCAAGTGAACATCAAATGAGAAAGAATAAAAATTGACCTGTGCAGACATGTGTTGTATAATTATATTCAATGATTCTGTGTCTGGGAGTAAACTAGAGGTAGAAAAATAGGTGCAGATTTTCCCTGACTACACCTATTCCCACCTGTCTCTCAGAGTAAGCATCCTGCCTGTGAGCGGATGCTGTTTTGTACAATAACTATGCTAAACAGAAACCAGTGGTTCGTTCCATCTATTATTTGTCTAAGAACATAGTAACATTAGCAAAAGCTGGAGGGTAAATCTTCCTGGATTGAGCTTACTGAAAGACAGTATATTGGCTGCCTATATAATTTTGATACAAGTCTTAAATAATCTCAAAAAATTCTAGCAATCCTCAATAAAAAGCAGCTCCTGGAGGGATGACATTTAGTGGTGACATTTAATCAAGCAGGAAACTTTCATTGAGGTTATACTAAAACTGCATTGAACAAAAGAACATTGTGTGTGTGTCAGTGACCTGATGTGCCTTCTGTTTTCTGTGTGTTTTGCAAGATTGGAAGGATCAAGACCAAGAAGGTTAAAACATGCACTGTATTTATAAGAGGTGTGTTACCACTGAAACCAAGGGGGGAGAACCAAACAAAAATAGAAATGTAGTGGGATCACACATCAGGCACTTAAACAACTGAGCTAATGGGCAGGACCCCGTCAGGGGGATAGATAAAGAAGAAAGCTTTTTGACTTAGTTACTGGTTATGTTTTAGTAATAATCAATCATAAGGTCAGAACCCAGATACAGAGTATTTCCCTTTCAAATACTTATCTGTTTGTCCAGAGAAGCGGTCTTTCCCCCTCTCTTTCTTTCCTTTTTATCTACCTTCAAATAAATTGTCTGCTTCTCTTGTAAACTTTGCTTCTTTAGTTGTTAAAAAAGAAAAAAAAAAGAAAGAAAGAAAGAAAGAAAGAAAGAAAGAAAGAAAGAAAGAAAGAAAGAGACATCATCAAATACCAGAACAGTTGTCCACAAGATCTCATGAAACCAAAAGAGGAAATGCAAGAAGAGGTAGCGTCGAAGTTGAGATCTGAGGACCAGGACTGAGCAGTGATAGTACCTAAAAGGTAGTAGAATTTGGGGATGTAAAAACATAAGCACTGGTGTCATCAAGAAGAATTCCGACTTCTGAGCTAGTTTGAGCTTCTCTCTATAGTACAGGAGGGGAGGATCTGGCTACTGAGAGAGGGAGGCAGGACAGTTATTGGTGCTTGTTGATCAACAGATTCTCATAGTCTCACATTCATTCATTAGGTATTGGATTTCACCTTGGCAAATTGTGGAGGATTACCAGGACTGCTTTTCTTGAAAGAAGAACATTTGTCTCCATTTTGGCTAAACCTGGCACTGATTCTATGTATTGATATGTGCAGAGCTGGCTAGGATATTTCTTTACCCCCTCATTGGCTTTAAAGAATATAAGTGGGTCTAGCGAGTAGATCTAGCAGAGGTGTTGATGTACACTCTTCAGAGCGTTGACAGGTCAATGATACCCAGCCTATAGCTTCCAACTAGAATGTGTGAGCTCAGCTGAGTAACTCCATGCAATCTACAGAGACTGAGGCTTGGGAAAGAATCGTTGATGTCTCTGGGCATGGAGACTAGACATCAAAGCTGAAGCACCAACCTCAAAACACAAGATACTTCATCAAGCTGTGCTGTGAAGATTACTGAGTGCTCCCTCTGCATATTGCAGAGGTGATTTCAGGCCTCCTATCCAGCCCTGCTCACATCACCCATGTAACTTCCTGCCACTCTCACAGTAACTCACCTCTGAGCCACTCTTCTCTTTCCGAATTTTAAAAAAATCCATTTTGGCCCTGCTTCAAAACCTTTGTTCCAGTTAGCCATTGTTCTAACAACTCCTTTGGCTCCCCACCACTACAGATATGTTTTTACCTACTTATTCTCACCATGGGTTGCACTGGAAGTGGTAGATTGGCATTACTTATTGGAATTCCAATAACTTCTTCCTAGAATTGCAAATAAAAACTCTGCCAGACCTTGATAGTATCTAAAAGGACTTCCAACAGCAGAGTGCAGTATTAGGTATTGAAGTGGGGCAGTACTGGGGATTTAACCAGGGTCTTCACACTGTGCTACATTCTCAGCCCCACCCTCAATCCTATTTTTCTTTTGGAGGATGTTTTGTTTATTTTTATTTATTTATTTATTATTTATTTATTTATTTGGTGCAGGGTCTCACTGTGTAGCTCAGACTCATAGTGATCCTCATGTCTCAGCCTCCCCAGTGCTGAGATTATAGGTGTGCACCATCATGCCCAATTTCAGGGCTAGCATGGAGCCCCCAGACGTACCAGGAGGGATCGAACTCTGGACCTCTCACTTGCCAAGCAGGTGATTATACCTGAAGCTCTCTCCCTAGCCCTGTTTGTTTTTGAGATGGGATCTCACCAAGTCCCTAAGTTGCCTGGGCTGGGCTCTAATTTACGATTCTCCTGTCTCAGAGTGCTGGGATTGCAGACAATAGCAACCGTGCCTGGCTGAATTTAATTTTTAGTACTTTTCTAAGTAGTTAAGTTTTAATTTGCTTGCAATTTGAAAAACTGAAGCTGATTCTGCAAAGTAAGGAAAGAGGTACGAGGAAATAACCAAAAAGCCAGTGAACTTTCAGTCTCATGAATAGCAAATCCAACTCATTCATAATACCAAATCTCATTTTATTCAAGGAAGCAGTTATAATCAGGTCACCTCCCTTTCTTTCCTGTATTTGTGTAGCTACTAGCACTTTGCATTGTTGAAAGTGAAATCTTGTTGGGGATAATTTTCCCTTACTGATTGGTTCGCTTTGTATTTTTGGCTCAGTGTTCAGTAGACTGCTTGACTATTGTCACTAGGATGGCAGCTCAGAGTTTAAACTGGGAGGCAAGGGAGCTCAGCTGAGAACAGGGTCTCAAGGCAGCTCCTATTCCCCATATGTAGAGGAATCTCCTTGGATACTTATTAAATATGTAGAGTCCGGGCCCATGCTGACCCTGCTAAATATGAATTTATGATAGAGTGTGTCTCCGGTGTGAGTTATGAAATCTGGAGTTTACAACCCACTGGGTTAGACAAAATGAGTGTAGCATATAAAAAACATTCCAGAAGGATAACTTTTTGACAAACTGAGTCCTTATCACTTTGAAGTTACATTTTATAATATAAAATATAGCTAGAAATATTTGCTTTAATGAAAATTTATAAAAGCCTGTGAAACTCATAGGAGAAAAATTTAAATGCAAGGTACTTGCGGAACATTAGCATTGGTAATAAATAATTTTGAGTATGAGGGAAAGGAGATTGTTATAAATTCTAAAAGTTTGTGTTGAGGGAAAGGAGGGAAGCAAGCATAAGAAACTTTCCTTAACTTGAAAATCCTAACCTTTTATTCCACTTGCCTCCAAAATGCTGCTGTTTCCATCCAAGTCTGTTTATTCTTCTCGACCTCCCCTATTCCTTTTTCAACCCATATATGGCATAATTAGCATGGAGAATGGTAGGAAATAAAAAGCAATCATGAAGTGGAATTGAAGTTTTATAGAAAACTGGGAAGCAAAATTTTAAGAAGCGTTAAAGCATTAAACCAGAAAACCCTAACCAATACAAATCTGGTCAAAATGAACTGTAGTTATAAAGCTTTCTAGGATATAAGTATACTAGAGAGGTTGGGGGTCAGAATGACACAGTTCAGTTCTGTTGCCTCTATTAAAATAACTTCAGAAACTAACCCCAACTAATGTTTCCCAGCCCTTATATGATCATTAGCACTTATTTAAATTTTATTTTTGTTGTCTTTGGATTGTTTTCTTTGCATAAGTTATTTATTTAACTGTGAACTTCAGTCAAGCATAGTGGCACACACCTGTAATCCCAGCAGGATTAGGAGGCTGAGACAGGAGTATCATCACAAGTC
>NW_004524657.1:6743554-6746413 GCF_000260255.1 Octodon degus
CCAGAGAGGCACAACAGGGTCACCCTCAAGGGCAGCAGCAGGAAGGAGCTGAACAAAGCACCCAGATCCAAGCCAGGCACAGCTGGATAAATCCAAATTTTGTAGATCTGCACCTGAACTTCAGTACATGCTAAGGTTACAACTAAAACAAAAATCTACAACAAAATTCAGAAGACAGTGCTACACAAAATGACGAGAAAGAAAAAAATGCAACCTCAGAACTCAACCCCAGCTGTAACAAGTGCAGAGGACACTAACACAGAACAACTTGGGAATTACACAGCAGAAAGCAATGACTCAAGGGCTTCTGAAATGAAGAAACAACTGCAGAAAGGTATAGAGGAACTCAGATTGGAAATAAAAAAAGAAATCCCTGAATTAATAACATCTGCAGTAAAGAATCAAATGCAGAAACATGGAGGAAACCCAATGCCCACCAGAAAAAGTGAAGAGGACACTAGCTCGGCTCAAATGAATGAATTAATAGGGTCGATAGTAAGTCAGCAACAGCAGAAAGTTATAGAGGAACTCAGAGCGCAGTTCTTTTCTGAAATAAAAAAGAATTGTCAGAACTCATAACATCTGAAGTAAAGAAACAACTGCAGAAACACAGGGAGGAAACCCAATCTGAAAAAAACACTGCAGTAAAAGAATTTATAAATGCTTCTAAAGAAGAAATTGATTAAAAAAAAAGGGGGGGGGATTAGAAAAATGACAGATTCCTTCAATGACCAATACAGGAAAGAAATACATCGCATGAAACAGAGTCAAAGAGATATAGAGGAAATTAAAATCTCAATCACAAGCTTGCAAAATCGTTTAAGTGAAAGTGAAGACAGAGTTACAGATCTAGAAGATACTGGTGCAGCTAGTGAAAAGGTAAGAAAGGATCTCTTAAAAACAACAAGGATACAGGAAATAATAATCCATTACCGCAAGATGATGCAAAGATGAACAATGTGAGACTAATAGGCATCAATGAGAAAGAACAAGTCAATATAAATGACATTAAAAAAATATGGGCAGAAGTAATAGCAGAAAACTTCCCAAATATGAGGAAACAATGTGACATTCCGGTATCCGAAGCATACAGAACGCCAAGTAACCTCAAGCCGATGAAAAACACACCGAGACACATAATAGTGAAGATCCCAGAAATTCAGCACAAGAATAATATACAGAAAGCCACTAGAGAAAAGAAGCAGATCACATTCAAAGGAAAGCCCATCAGAATTACGGCCGACTTCTCTTCACAAACCATGAAGGCAAGAAGAGCATGGAGCAGAGTACTTCAAGTCCTCTATGAAAACAAATTCCAGCCCAGACTACTATACCCTGCAAAACTCTCTTTCACATTTGATGGAGAAGTGAAATACTTTCATGACAAGGAACAGCTAAAAAATTTCATAATGACAAAGCCAACCCTACACAGGCTATTGAAAGATGTTCTAGAGTGGAAACATAATGATCAGAACTCCACGAATGAGATCAGAAAAAACCAACTAAATAGGGCAAACAATTAAACACAGGAGAAAAAGGGGTAAACGACAACAGGTAAATAACATGTCAACTGTAAGTCAATACATCTCAATTCTAACCATCAATGTAAATGGACTCAATTCACCAATTAAGAGAAATAGACTGGCACATTGGATTAGGAAACAAAATCCAAAAATATGCTGTATACAAGAAACACATTTAACTCATAAAGACATTCATAGGCTGAAAGTCAAAGGATGGAACACAATACTACGTCCCCCAGCACCTCAGAAAAAAGCAAGGGTAGAAATCCTGTTCTCAGACAGTCTCAACTTCAAACCAACAATGATCAAGAGAAATAAAGAAGACCACTATATACTGGTTAAGGGAAAAATTCAAGAGGAAGAGGTAACACTCATAAATATGTATGCACCAGACACGGGAGCACCAAACTATATAAAGCAAATCTTAATGGACATGAAAAATCTAATATCTAATACCAAAATTTTAAAAGGAGACCTTAACACCCCCTTATCTCCAAAAGATAGGTCAACCAGACAAAGACTTAGCAAATAAATAACAGAACTGAACAAGAGCGTGAAACAAATGGACTTGGTGGGCATCTACAGAGTGTTCCACCCAAACACAGCTGAATACACATTTTTCTCAGCTGCACATGGGTCATTTTCTAAAATAGACCACATACTGGTCCATGCATCATGCTTAAGTACATGTAAGAAAACAGAAATTATCCCATGCACATTATCTGACCACAATGCAATGAAACTGGAAATAAATGACAAAAGAAACCAGAAAAAACCTTAAATACATAGAAATTAAATGACACCCTACTCAGCAAGCAATGGATCACAGATGAAATTAAACAACAAGTTCAGCAATATCTATGATTCAATGAAACTTCAAGCACAACTTACCGTAATTTATGGGGTTCTCAGAGGGAAATTCATAGCTGTGAACACACATTAGGAAAACAAAACGGGAACAAATAAATATCCTAATGCTGCACCTTCAACAACTAGAAAAAGAAGAGCAAACCAAACCCAGAGCCCAAAAATGGGAGGAAATCATAAAGATTAGAGCAGAAATTAATTCAACTGAGACGAACAAAACAAATCAAAAATTAAAAAAAGCAAAAAGCTGGTTCTTTGAAAGATTAAATAAAATCGATAAACCCTTAGCTAACCATCAAAAAGAGGGAAGAAAAATTTCAAGTACAAGCAATAAGGAATAAAAAGGGTGTAATTACCACAGTCCCAGTGGAAATTCAGAAGATTATCAATAGCTACTTTGAGAATCTTTACCTCACAGAATAGAAGACACAGAAGAAATGGACAGATTCCTAGAAATGTACAAATTACC
>NW_004524657.1:6750788-6834686 GCF_000260255.1 Octodon degus
AAAAAAAATTAATAACTTAATTTTTAAAAAGCCAAAAATTATTTAACTATTCTAGTCATTATGAGTATCTTTGTCAACACCCTGTTTGTTCCTTTCTCATAGTTATCATAACTGCTGTTATACATGTAGATGCATTTGAGTGCTATCTTTCACTCTTTCACCCTTTTCTAAAGGTGATTATAACTTTTAGAAGTTACAATCTTTTTGTAACTTTTGTACAAAAATATCTTTTGTAAAGATATGTGTGTATGTGTGTATTTTTTTTCTTCTATATATCATAAAAGCCACCATTCAAATCTCAGAAGTTTTAGTATTCTTTTGATTTTGTGTTATTAAAACTTAGCTTTGGAGTGATGAGAATACAGTTTGTTTATCTTGTTTCTTCCCAGTAAGAAAATTCCAAGTTGGGTTACAATTCAGCTCTACCATAGTGACTCCTAGCATTTTTTGCTACTTAAGAAATTAAAGATAAGAGCAAATGTTCCTGACTTTGTTTTGAATCAGATAATCAAATTAATAATAACATGCCAGCCAAAGTAAACAACATTCTGATGAGTAAAACCATGTATTGTCTTGAGCTACTTGATTACTTAATCACTGAAAGCTTCTAAAATTGAGATATCTTTTTTTTTTTTTTTTTTTTTTTTTTCTCCTTTTTGAGACAGGGTTTCACTGCACAGTTCAGACTGGCCTTGAGCCTTGAGGTCACTCTGTAGCCCAGGCTGGTCTCCAACCTCAAAGATCATTCTCCTTAGCCTCCAGGAGTGCTGGGATTACAAGTGTGCACCACTTCATTCAGCTAAGCTATCTTTAAAGTACATTGTGAAGGATAAAAAATGACTTGTTTAGAATAGTATTTTTATTTGGTCTTATTTTGTGTATTCTTTATCCAAAATATGAGCATATTTCTTTCAGTATTTACTTAATCACTTAGTGCCTGAGCTGGTATTTTCCATATGAGGCCTGTACCATTTTGTGGTCTTAAATTTCTGTGATTTGCTGTTTCTGTGTCCTTGACATTCATTAGCCTATTGTCAGATACATGAACTTAGAAGAAAAGAAAAAAGCCCACCTATCATATTCTGCACTAAAAACCTTTGTTACATTTTCTGTTTTCTCTTCATTGACTAATTTGAAGTGTCTCAGATTTGCAGTTATGTTTATCATTTATTCATTGAAATGAAAAAACCTTACGGGGTTAGCAAAATAGCTCAGTGGACTAATCTCCTGCGTAGGCAAGTGCATGGACCAGGGATTTGATCCCTGCTATTACATGCCACACTGGCCCCATCCCTGGGTGTGCTGAGCCAGCCACCAAGACCTGAAGTGGTAGCACACAACTGTACTCCCAGTACTGAGGAGGCTGAAAACAGGAGGATCACTAGGAGTCTGAGCCGTGTAGTGACACCCTATACAAGATACATAAATTTTTTTTTTAAAGAAGGGAAATATCTTATGACCATGGTAGCAAACCTGACATGCATGTTACTTGTTTGTTTTTTTCTTAAGACAAAATATTTTAATGTATGACTTGTATTTGATCAACTAAAATCTTTGTATTCAGGTTTAATTGTAATGCTGGCATTTTAAGTGGGCTTTGGTTGCAGTTGGGGCACTCATCTCTAAGAGAGTCACCCTCACTCCCTTATAGTATTATTATAACTTTTCATTTGAATAGAGGATTGGTTGAAACAGGGCCTTATTGACATGTCCACAGAACTGGTTTTTGCCATGGCTAACTAATGCATTTTGTGTGAAATATCATATTAGTATATCTCCTACCACAAAAACAAATGAGAAGACATAATGAGGGAAGCCAAATCATGAAAGATGTGAAGGTCCAATAATTGGAAAACAATAAAAGACCCATTATGCATTGAAGAACAGAGTTTGGAATAAAAGTTGCTCCCAGTTAGGTGGGATAATTTGAGTCTCTCTTATGCAGAGAGACTCAAAAATTGTCCAAAAAGTGTACAGATTTTACTCTAATTGTAATTCAAGACCAACTCTGATGGACTTTAAGTCAGACAAATGTTAGAAGTATTGAATAGGCAAAGTAGACCTTATTTCCTTGACTTCCAGGTATGAATTTTGATACAGAACTAATAATAATTATTGAGAAAAATAGTAATCCACCTGGTGGGAGCAGGAAGTTGACAGGAATTGGCCACTAAGTGAATAGAAGTTGATATCAGTTGCTATTATTGATGAGTAGATTCTCACATTTGGTTATTAGTTTTCAAGTAGTTAGATTATACTTTTCTTGAAGGTTATCAATTGAGGACTCCCTGGAGATTAGAGGCTAGAATATTCCAGGACAGACTTGCCTAGAATCCATACACAGGATATTACCCTCCTTTACTAAGTTGGCATAACATTTTCTACCTTCCTAATGTTTGTACTAATATAATTTTAATAAACTACTGCTGTTGAAGATAATCGCTTCTCTCACATCTGTGTTTAAGGTTTTTAGTAATGCTATTTAAGCAATGAGGAGGAAGGAGCTTTTCCATAACATTAAGGTCATTCCTGATAAAGGTGGCTGTTCACCCTCCTTCCCAATTAGATTCCTTGCCAGCAATAGCATAGACTTGTGCTACTGCCAGAAGTTTTAGTACCATGAGAACTTGCTTGACAAAGCCTGTGCATGGCAAATAAAACAGCCAAAAGTTCCCAAACTAAAATTTCCAAGATTTCCATGTGAGATGCAGCCAGGGCACCCTTCATCTAAGTGTTACCATGTGTTTGCTATAGCCACTGGTATCCTGCAATTCTCATTTCCCCAGCAGTGAGAATTGTTCGTTTGTAAAAGAGATTAGAAATTACAGGAAATACTGGTCATGACAAAATGGAAGTCTGTAACTACGGAGAATTTTGTCTTTGACCAAAAGAACAATGTCAAAGGCTAGGAACAACTGTGGGATTAGCGCTGTAATCTTTTCAAATAGTTGCTAAGTAATTATTGGTCTGTTGGTCAGCAGCCTTTAGTGTTTACATCATTCTTCCATTGTTTTTGCCTGTGTTTTCTAGCCTTTCTTCCCTACCATTAGAAATGCTCAACCGGGAGGATTATTGTCTTATCCTGCCTTGTACTTTGTATGGGGAACTATCATGTTGTCAACAATAAATACAATGTTGGGTATCTGACTAGATGAAGCAAGGTAATTTCATGGATTTCTGAACTTGAGAGGTACTAGTTAATAACTGCAAAGTTTTGTGGCATTCAGAAACTTAGAACACTTATAAATATAGGAAAGAGATATTTCATCTATATGACACTGATTTTTCAGATTTCGTATGTAACTATAATAGCTTTAGCCCTGTGTCCTCCAAACCTGATCATGGTTATAACAAATAATGAACTGACTGGTGTGCAATAGAATCAAAAGCAAAAACAAATAATCTCTAGCCTTTGAATATTAGAGTGTCCCTGATTCTGAGCTGAAGTCAAGTACAATGAATCAATTCAGTGAAACCTTTTCAACTTGACCACTGAAATTTTTGCCTCCGACAATAAGAAATGAGTAAATTTTAAACAAACTTATACTATTACCAAGAACATAGGATCCATCTTCAGTTCAGTTTATTTACTTTATTGTTGTCCTGAAACAAAATGTCAGGTTGAGGCTATGGCTCAGCAGCATAGTGCCTGCCTGACAAGCTCAAGGTCCTGAGTTCAATTCCCAGTTTAAAAAAAAAAAAAAAATCAAAATCAAAACAAATCAAAATGTCAGTTCATATAAATTTCCACATAGGTTCACTGAAGTTAGACCTGCCCTAATAGGTAGCATTAAAAAACATAATTTGACTATCTGCCCCTGTTAGCAACCTGAGCAGTTAAAGACATTAATGGACCATGAAAACTGGAGGGCTAGGGGACTGTGGGTCAGAGTCTAACATTTATAATCAAGCACAGTATAGGAAAACCTTTCAGCACCTCCACTACAAGGACCTTTTCACCTGATGGAGCAAGATCTTAATTTTCCCAGGTTGTTAATCTGGCACCTTTCATGAACATCACTGTTCACTTTAGAAAATAAAAAAGCAGTGAAAATATCTAGCATTAAAGGGAAAGAACAGAGGAAATTTCAGTAGCACTTAGTACAGTGACACCTTTTCGTCGAGTTGTAGGAGGCAACCATTTAAAAGTTTGCAGCTTTTAACAGTTTCTCTTTAAGATAATAACCAGAGGTCTTGGGAAATAAAGTGCCACAAACATGCTGTCACAGATTACCTGTGGCTATACATGTACATGTGTCTATATTTTTAAAATAGATGTCTTGGGCCAGCAAGATAGTTTAGTGAATTAAGTGCCTGCTTAGGCAAGCTCAGAGACCAGGGTTTAATCCACTCACCCACCCACACCACATACCATAGCGGGTCCTGCCCCCAGGCACACTGAGCCAGCCACAGAGAACCTGGTGTGGTGGCACACACTTGTAATCCAAGCACTGGGAAGGCTGAAAACAGGAGGATCTCTAGGAGTCACTGTGTAGTGAGACCCTGTACCAAAAACATAAAAGTGATGTCTTAAAGTATGTCTGAGAGCTGAGTGATTTTAAAGTAAACACTTTTCTATAACCTTTCCTTCTTTCATGTTTATCATTTCCTTTCTAAAGGAATTGGTGCTTCCTGCCCTGATAGTTTATATGTTTTGAATTGTCTGTAAGTTCTTAACATGTATATGATATTTTTTATATGTTGAAGGTTAAATACAATACAAACTTCTCACTTTTTTCTATCTTTTATTTTTAGGTAAGTCATGTGATTGAAATGACATTTCATTTGATGGATTTTTCCATTTGGTAAAGTATTACTATTTTTATCAAATGTCGTAAACTTTTTTTTTTCTTTTTTTTTGGTTTCTCAGTCTGTATTTTCCCACAACACTGATCTTAGCAGCATAGAGTGGAAAGGGGGCAAAGAGCGGGGAGATGTGGTTAGCATGAGAAACAAAGGAAGATAAAAAAAAGTAGACTACTGGAAACCCTACTTCAACAGCAGTGGCTTCTGATTGTATTTAGTATTCCTCAATATACCGTTAAATGTGGGTAGAGCCTTCTACCCTTACATGAGCATTCTTAGATGACATGTAAGAGGTTTTCTTTCGAATCATGATCTTTCTTAAAATATGTCTTCATGTCAAAGCACAAATTAACAGAAGAGGTAGAAAAACATACAATATCAGAATGACAAACCCAGTATTCTGTGGCAAAAAGATTGTACCAAAGTTTGTGATCTATAATGAAGACTGAAGCCCATAAAAGTAAGAATAATGATAGGGACAAAAGAACTTCAAAAAAGAACTTTGAAGTTCAAAAAGAACTTCAAACTACCATGGTAGTTCTGGATCTTTCTACTAGTAGAAAGGATGTATGTATCTGGTATACTTTCTGGAAAAGTCTGGAGATCATGAATCCTAGCAATTCTTTTCTCCTTTGGAGATAAATTTATCTTTACAGAAACAAATAAATACGAAGTCCACAAAAAATGTATATACACTTCAAGAAAAGAAAAACTTACATAAATATTATTAATACTAAATTTATTGAGATATCATGAGATTAATACATTACCTTTGGCCTCTGCAATTACAACCGGTGTTCAAGGTGGTGGTCGTAAGATTCTGGATATTTATTTGTATGGAAAATTCCTGCTTGGATAACTGTGTTCACTGAGAAAGTTGCACATGGATTTTCAATTTTTTCTCTGAAGGTCAGCAGTGTAGTATGTTTTCTATAATATCCAACATTCTCTAGGGTGCCCTTTAGGAGGGTAACATCATCTGTTGTAAACATACCATTTTTCTTTTCTGAAGTGTACGTGTGTGTGTGTGTGTGTGTGTGTGTGTGTATTGCTTGGTGAATTTTGTATCGATCTGTTGACTAATAACTGAAACCTGAAGTCCCTCTTCCCAGCATCATATTTTTCCCACAGTGTTTCTTAACTAGGATTTGAATGTTTCAATTAAAATGATATTACTTAAAATACCCAGAGGATTAGTTGGAGACCATATTCCTTTGACTGTACTACTCCATTGTCTCTTTCTATTCCCATTTTTAATTTTTTTAAGCTCTGTACTCCAACGTTTGTACTTATAAACCCTTCTGACATCATGGGATATTGGTATTTATTGTTGCTGATTGAGGGAAGATACGTAATTCTTGGATATTGGATAAAACAAGGATAGGATGACAGTAACATTATATCTTAGAAGTTGGGTGGTTAAACAAAGTTCCTTCTTGCACAGAAAACTGTATTATTTCTCTCCAGAGATAAGCTCTGCCCTGTGGTCTGAGAATACACAGGATAAAGACCACTTCTGCTCTACAAAGCACTTTTAGTTGAAAAGAATGAATAGTGGATAAATATATATAAATGCAAATTAGCATCTGAGTTTTAATATTATAGACTTCTAGAAATGGAAAACCTACTTTTCTTCACAAGTGCCTTTGATGACGTGTATTGTATGACTATTGCTGAGAGACTGATAATTTCTGTGTCTAATATGCACTTTGTACTTGCATGTCTTGTTTTGTAGAAACCAGCACCAGTAGATTTATTAGCTAGTAATCCCCCCATAAGGGCTAATATGATCCTTTTTCAAATATATTTCAGTATTTATGTATTTAATGCCTGGTGTGTAGGCATTCTAGATTATGATTCAATATTGAATAATAATCATAATCTTTATGAGCTATAAAAAGAAATTATGAGTTTTCCCAATGTTCTAGGACTCTGCCTTAAAGCAATGAAGGATAAGAGTAAGAAATACAGGGCCAGCCAGATAGCTTAGCAGACTAAAGCACCTGCTTAGGCAGAACACAGTGGCCAGGGTTCAATCCCCTGCGTGCCTTGCTGACTCCGCCCCCGGGGCGCAC
Organism: Octodon degus; assembly: GCF_000260255.1. Taxonomy (NCBI): domain Eukaryota; kingdom Metazoa; phylum Chordata; class Mammalia; order Rodentia; family Octodontidae; genus Octodon; species Octodon degus. Next base: position 6,757,670 of record NW_004524657.1, read on the forward strand.
TGAGACATTGATTGAGACCAGGAGTTGTGGCACACGCCTGTAATCACAGCACTTGAAAGGCTGAAAACAGGAGAATCACTACCGAGTTGGATTTGTATAGTGAGACCCTGTAGACCCTGTACTAAATAAATTTTAAAAAAGATTTAAAAGTTTTAGTGAAAAATAAGTTTTCTTTAGTTATTAAAAAAAAAAAAAAAAAAAATTGGGGCGGGGGAGATGGCTCAGTAGAATAAGTGCTTGCCTGGCAAGCACAAGGACCTGAGTTCAATCCTCAGTTCTATTAAAAAAAAAAAGTAAGAAACACAGTGTTGGAAACCTGCTATGATTTCATCAGTATTTTCCAAAGAGTGTTCTGTGGAACACCAGTGCTATAGGATACACTACAAGGAGTAAATTCAGGTAAAATAACCATATTTGTAAGCCTCACAATTCAAACTAGATAGTTCTGTCTGGAAAAACTGTGTTTTATACAAACAAGTTTATCTTTGCTGAACTAATTTATTTATAACACATTGGAGAAAACTAAGAGCAGTAGTAATACTTTTAGAAGCTTATAATTCACTGTTATTTTTCTTGTATTTTCATGTGCTCTTTCTACATTCTGTGCATAATTATGAATTCATAATTCGTAATTCTGTTCTTCCTCCATTTTCACATTTATCAAATTAATGTGTCCTGACTGTGTCTATCACTACAAGTCAGTATTTACAAAATATATATTTTTTAATTATCTGGTTCTTTGATGAAAATGAATTGTTAGCTGGGCAGAAATGTGACTCGGCCCATCTGTTATATTAGAAAAGGTTTCTAAGGCTCTGAAATAAATGGAACAGTGCAGCTAGATTAGGTTGTTTATTTCTTCCCACGTTAATCATACATATACTACAGTTGTCTCTGCCATTATTAGTAATTGTTAGCATATTAGTACTTTCAACCCTTTCTATATTCCTCATTCCTTATTTCTGTACTCAAATACACTTGTTACCCACCATACCAAATGACCAGCTAGCCAAAATCAGTTACCATAGAATGAAATTCTTTTCTGTATACTTCGTACTGCCAGTGCCTTCTCTTTTTAAACAATATGAATGTAGGCTGATGTATGTGTAGGAGACTGTCATCTGTCTTTCAAGCTGTTAACACAAAATTAATAAGAATATTTTTGGACCTGGCTAAATAGCTCAGTGGTTGATCCCCAGGCCTGCATGCCGGCCCCGCCCCCGGAGCGGCAATTGAGACTGGGCATGGTGGTGCACACCTCTAATCCCAGCTCTTTGGGAGGCTGTAAACAGGCAAATCACTACGAGTCCAGTCTATACAGTGAGACCCTGTACACCCTGTCCTAAATCAAATTTTTAAAAAAGTACTTTTGTCATTGTCATCCAACCTCATATATTGTTTTTATTCTCTTTATTTACTTAAAATTTATGGAAGAAAATTCTGAAAAACAAGTATGGCACTTTTTTAGTTAGAGGAAGTAGTTAGAATAAGATCAAGAATAGGGAAGTGTGAAACAAGGAAACTGGCATGTAAACTCTACATGTTATATGCAAACTTATTTTCTATGTAGTATCTTAATTTAGGAGTCATCTTAGTAGCCAAGCTTTCTTATTCCTTGCAAAACCTTACTATGAGCACTTCTCTAGCATATCATGTACCTTATAATTTTATTTTGCAAAATCAAGTAGCATTTAATGTTCTTGTTTCCCCCATGAAACCTTTCCAGATATTGTATCTCCATTTATTTCATTACACTTATTACAACTCCCTTCAATTTCCCACAAATCTTTGCTATTCACTTTGTTATTCTGCAAATAAATAATTGGCAGATCCTCTCACAGTCTTGTGCTGTGATTTCTTAGTAGAATATAAGTTTATGGCCTGAAGCTGTTAAGTTCCCTAAATTTAAAATTTGTACGAGTTTACACTAGAAAACCAAAATACTCCCCCTTCCCAAAGAAAATAAATGCTATCAGCCTATAAAAAGAATTGACTCTTCAGGTTCTGGACATTTTGAAGGCTGGAAATAACTACAGCATGAAAGACCCAGGATTAGTTTAGCTATTTTCTTTTGAGAACTTCAGGTGGGAAATTCTTCAGGTGGGATCTTCTGCCAAGGCCTAAAAGACAAATATAAACTTATAGGAAGGTAACATCTCTCATTCTGCTCTAACCAAAAGATTGAACATAAAAAAGTATTGACATTTTAAAACGATCTTAAAGTTTTTAATTATTTTTAATTATGTAATTTAAAAATTGCCAAATCAGTGATGTATCAGAAAGAGCCAAAGGGCTTAAAGAGGTATTATCCTCACCTGTCAAGGTAAAAGCAAGGTCTGCTTTATTGACCTCATGTTAGAGGACTGACTTTCTAGTAAGTAGTACTTGTAGAAATCAGTAAATTGTATATCAAGTGTCTTGGTTTCTTGTACTTTTAAACTCAGATTTAGATTCAATATCCAGAGAAAGTTATGAAAAAGAAACTTCCCTTCCTTGTCCAACCTTTTCCATTTATTTGAAGAACTTCTGAGAGTTTTAGGAATCCCCTATGTGATTAATGAGTAGGCTATAATTTAGTAGAAACTGATTTGTAGGTTAAAGAAACAATATCTGATACTTTGTGAAACCTTCTTAATAGAGAAGAAAGAATAAGTCAGATGGTTAGTTCTGTTGTTTTTATTGTTTGGAGAGGGATAGAGATAGATGTAATTATACTCATTTCATATTTCCACAACGCACTTAACCAAAATGCATAATATAATTCACATAGGCATTTTAAATTTTTTAAATAAAAATAAAGAGTAAACCATTGGAAAAGAATAGTATTGGAATATCTTTGTGTTACTGAGAAATCCTATAAGTCTTTTCATTCAGGTTCAGTATAGTTCTAAGAGAGTAAAAGCACAGTTCTGTCCCAAAGAGAGTGAGGTTTCAGTTATTAAGCCTCTCCATTGACACACTTAGGGCCCAGTTCCTTATTATCCCATGGGCTTTACCTGGCCTATGCATTCATTCTTGTTCCTCTGACTCTGCTTGTATAGTTATTATGTATCGCATAACTCTGCCAGAGTATTCATCCATTGCTCTGGAAAGGCCTGAAGTTTCAACAGTTGAAACTTCATCCTATTGTAGAACCAGATTGAGCATTTTGGAAAAGTAGCCCATGTGTCTTTTATTGGGCTTAAGTATTCAAGAGAACTTCATATATCACCCTTGATGTCCAATTCTGTCAGCTTCTCAAGGGCTTGCATAGGAAGGTTATAGGTTGAGAGCACTAAGAAATTGGCTAAGCACAGGAGAAAGAATGTAAGAAAAGATTCTATTCTGTTTGACTCAGCTGAGATAGGTAGAAAACCTAAGGATCTTTTTCTTCAGCAGTCATCATTTGTTTCTACCATTTGTTCCCATGGTTATTTTCCACTACCCAGTTGTTATTTTCACTTAGTTAAAAACATCAGTGGAAGAGCCTCAAGAGGCAAAGAGAATTGAGGTGCTGTACTAAAGCTGAGAATATTCAAGGTTTTGGACTGAAGTCCCACCTCTGAGATCATACTTTTTTATTACACTGTATTTGGCTAAAGATCTAACACTAAATGCTCCATGAACATTGCAAACTCAGTCAGTGCAGTGTCTTGCTTTTTTAGATTTCTGCTGGCATCTATTGTTAGAGTAGCTACACCTTCCCATGAGTTCTAGTGTTTTAACCACTTATAGAGAAGAAAGAGAATAGAAAGAAAATAATTTTTGGTCAAGAGATGAGCCCTGAGAACAGAACTGTCACAGAGGAAAGTAGAGTATGTGCTACTTTCTGGCCCAGGCCAGATGGTTCGATGTGGATATTGTGTATATTCCCAGTATATTAACCCTTACACTGGTAATTCTCCCAATTTAGTCACCACAGAGTATTATTCTTTGTGTTTCTATAGTGCTTATCAAAATGCTATGACAACTGGCCGGTTTTATGCAAACAGAGCCCAGCTCTCAAGAGACAGTGTGTCTGAAAATGGAATATGGATGCCAGCCATTGGCATGCAAGAGAGTCAGAAACCACAGATTGTTTTCTCATTGGATGAACAGCTCAAAGCAACGTAAAGTTAATTGAAGAATTCCTTGAAAGTGAAGTCAGACTGAAAGAAATGCTATACTTTACTAAATGTGAAAGATGTGTAAGTGGTAGCGAGACTAAATGAATTTGAACAAAAAAAAGAACATTTTTATAAACAGATCTGGCTCATATTATGGCTTAGGCTGTTTTAATTATTTGCTCTAATGTAGATCAGCAGAAAAATCACTAATTAGGTAAGGCTTGATTTATGGAGTTGGCCTCATATAAACCATGATGTCATGGTGTTCTGCAGAAAATTACAGGCCTGGTCTTGCCATCGAAAACTATTATTTCTACATAGAACTACCCATGCCCTGCATGTCCTTCTCTCAGGAAACCAAAGTATTCTATGTTCTCATTCACCATGATGCTTGCCCAGTTAAACTTAACATCTATTATTACATATCAAGTAATTTTATCAAATGTTTTTAGAAAGTCTAGTAAGGGAGGGCCAGAGGGAAAAACTGTGATACTTAAAGAAATATTCACTTCTTGGGAATTTTAGTAGAGACTAATCTATAATTGTCTGCATAAGTGGATTCATTCTTTTTCTTTTTCTTTTGAATGTATTTAGTACAGGTCTATCTATGGGTCTAATTGTATTGATCCTCCATTTTTCAGCCTCCCAAGCCCTGGGATTTCAGGTACATGCCACATTGCCCAGTCTCAATCACCATTTCAGTGCACTGTGGGAGTGGGGCCGGCATTCATTCCTACTTTAACCGATAGACCAGCAAAGATTTACAAGACTGTTAAGAAAGTGTCTATCTGTCCATCTCCCAAAACTCTTAACCCCAGTCTGCTTCCTTTACCACTTCCAGGAAAGCTTTTGTTTGTTTGTTTTTTGTGGTTCTTTTTTTGTCATTGTTGTCTGTTTCATATGGTTTTAAATGATAGGACAGGCCTCTGTAACATTTTACCATGGCTCTTGTTCCGTTTCCCACTTCAGTGGAGACCTTGATGTAGGGCCAAGGCCTTTTCTTTCATTATGGGTCTGCTGATTACAACTTCCTTACATTTTTCTTACTCTTAAAGATTGCATTTTCTGTGGCTTCTCATGTCAGTTTTGTAGAGCAAAGACAATAGAAAGAATCCTCCTGGGCTTTTACAAGTTGTTTTCCTCTGTTTACAATTGTCTGTCCTCTGCTGTGATAACTAGCTTAAGTCTTTTATCTTTATCAAGTTTCCTCCAGCTATTCGTTGTACTTTTCATAGAAGTGAGTTCTTGACTTTCACTGCCATATTTCTCCTTTTAATTAATTTTATTGGTACATTTTAGACATGCGTAATAGAGAATTTGTACCTGTAGATAATATATCTTGATTCTCCTTTTTCTCTCTAGTTCAGACATTCTTCCTCTCATTCACAAAAAGTTTTGTTTCAATTTTTTTTTTATTTTCTTTTCCCTTCTTGCCTTTTCCTGCTCCTCTCCCTAGATTCTATTCCCAATTGAGCATTTTCTTCCTATTTTATAATATCTAGTATACATTCTGGTCTCTATTCTTTCAGTTTCTCACATCAGAGAAATAAGGGCAGCATTTGATTTATTTTGCTTACAAGTATGGTCTCAGGTCCATCCATTTAGCTAAAAATGTCTCAAGTTCATCATTCTTTATGGCTTAGTAGTACTCTATTATATAAAAATACATTTTCTTTATCTATTCATCAATTGATGGCCATTTGGGCTGTTTCCAAGATTTAGCTATTATAAACTGTGCCACCATAAAGGGATGTGCATACATTGCTGTGCTATGATGTTTTGAATTCTTTCAAGAAAATACCAAAGAAGGGGAATATCTCAGTCCAATGGAACCTCTAGTCCTAGTGCTTAGAAGATTTGCACACTGATTTTCACAGTGGTTGTACTAGTTAGTCTACACTCCCACCAGTAGTGAAATAGGGTTGTTGTTTTTTTTCCCCACAGCCTCACCAGCATTTGTTATTGGTTGATTTCTTTCTTCCTCTTTTTTTTAATATAAGATCTAATTTAATAAAATTCCATATATCAATTCTATGGGCCAAACATTTCACTCTAGGTTAGGGAATCGAGGTCTCAGGGAACCAAGGCCAGTTGCCTAAAATGTACATGAAAAGAATATTTTTAGCTCAAGCAGCAGGAGGCCTAATGCAGGGCAAGATAAACAGAGCATGTTCCTTGCCTGATGTACCAGGGGAAGCAGACTCAGAAGCTTGAGTAGGTCATCATGGTGCAGAATCTTCCCACTCTGTCCTGCCAACCCTGAAGCATCACGCCTTCACTGGTATCCTTCAGAGGTGAGGACCATGTTTCCCAAAGTTCTCAGAAAATCCCTGCAAAGATGTCTTCAGAAGCACTCAATCTTGTCATTCACAATCAAAAATCAAAGAGAATAATTATGACACTGTGACAGTTACCCAACTGGACAGAACTCAGACTAACACCCACCTGAGTAGCAGGAGGTCACCTCCCCTGCCGAACAGAGCTCCCCATTATACAATATCAAGACAGGAAGTCAGTTTATGGAAGGCAATTCTCCTTTCACCTCAGGGGACCTCTTGATGCCCAAAGCAACAGACAGCCCCATATGTACCTGTTGTACACATAAAAAGTATGTCTTAAAATAGTCACAGTATTTTAAATGTTTTAGGGTTCAAAACTAGTTTAGGGCAAGCTTCTGAGGTAATGCTTGGGCAAATCTGATACCTTTCTGAAGAATTTCTATCATTAAGTCTACAGAACGAGATTCTCTGAAGCCAATCACCTTTCTGACTTCTGGTTACACCAACCATAACAGCGCTGGCTTGGCATCCAAAGGCCTTCCTCCCACTTCAGGAATTTGTCTTCAGAGTCCTTTTCCAGCCAGAGCTGACATCCACTCCATAAGTAAGACATGGCCTCATCCTTGCTAACAAGCTGAAAGAGCTCCTGTTTGTGTGGTACACAGCTCCTGTCAGTCCCCAGACTCTGCAAGTCTCCTTGGACTAGCCTGCTAAAGGACTAGCTGGTGGCATGCTGCTCTGGGCATACATCAAATGTCTGGGTTCCATCACCGCTGTCATTCTCTTAGGGCAGCAACTGAGCTCTGCAGCAATAATCCCAAACTCCCATAACTAAGTGACTTTCCAGGTTTCTCCCTCAGCTCACCATCACTGCTGCACACCAGAGTATGACGCCCCAATCTGTAGGATGAGACAACCATGGCCAGGTCTCCAGTAAGGGCCCTGCCTAGCACACAGCAGGCCTGGTAAGGGGAGCACTGCACTGGATATTAAAGACAGTTGTTTCTCTATATTGGTTCCCCTTTTACTGTAAGTTCTAATGTACCTTATGGTATAACAAAAATAAAATAGTGAAAGTAACATGTAATTTCAAAGGCAAACACTGAACATGTTGGAAAGTATTCTTCCAGAGAGCAGAGGTAACTTTCTTCTGTGAAGAATTCTTCAATTAATTCTTCAATTCTTCAATCTTATTCCACAGAATAGTTTAGCACACCATTATCCATAAGGATGTACAGTTAGACACTTAAGTTGTCCCTTGCTTTTTCTCAATATAAACAGATGGATATCGTTAGTACAGATTTATAAAGTCATCCTACAATTTCCTTGAGAAATGTTTAAGAATGGAATTTCTGTAGACCATATTGTCTCAGTTACTTTTCTCTCATTCCTGGAACAAAAACCTGACATCCAAAATTAAGGAAGGAAAGGTCTATTTAGTTCACAGTCTGTGGAGGCTTCAGCTAGCTCTAGAGCAGGGTGGCACATGGCAGAGGGCAGCAGTTCATGGTGGCAGAAGGCAGCAAAGAGCAAGAGCAAAAAGGGAAGGGCAATGACTGGTTGATTTCTTGATAATAGCCATTCTTTTTGGAGTGAGATGGAATCTCACTATTGTTTCAGTTTGCATCTCTCATTTGACCAGTGATGTTAAATATTTTTTCATGTATTTATTTGCCCTATTTACTTCTTCATTTGAGAAGTGACTGTTCATTCCAGATGCCATCCAAAGATTGGGTGTTTTATGGGTTTTTTTTTTTTTTTTGTGTGTGTGTGTGTTTTTTGTTTTGTTTTGTTTTGTTTTTTTGCGGACCCGGGGATTGAACTCAAGCCCTTGCGCTTGCCAGAGAAGTGCTTATTCCACTGAGCCATCTCCCTGGCCCTAAGATTGGGTGTTTAAACTTGGGTAGAGGGAGCTTTGTTTTTTTCTTTTTGAGTTCCTTCTATATTTTAGCTAGATATTAGTCCTTTGTCTGAGGAACATCTGGTAAAAATTTTTCCCACTGTCTCTTTACTCTGTTGATGATTTCTTTTGCTGCGCAAAAGCTTTTTAATGAAATGAGATCCCAATTATTGATTTTTGTAATATTTCCCTTATAATATGAGTCTGCCTATACCTATATTTTCTATACCCTATTGTTTTTAGTTTTTTTTTAACTTTTATTTACTTATTTGGTACAGGGTCTTGCTATACAGCTTGGACTAATAGTGATCCTCCTGTCTTAGCCTCCCCAGTGCTGAGATTCTCTTGATGTCATAACCAGCACAGCATGCCCAGGGTTCCAGGGCTGGCATGGCATGTGGTACTACGGATCAAACCTGGGTCCTTGAGCTTACCAGGCAGGCACTTAGACCACCAAGCTATTTCCCCAGCCTGTAACCAATTTTTAAATACTTTGTTCCATATTCTCTTTGTTAAGTCAGTGTGTAGGTAAATCTATATTTTTTCTACAGTGAATATATAAGAGAATATTGGGCCTGGTGCTTAAACTTAAGCTGCATGTAGGAATCAGGCAGGTGCTAAAAGTTGTTTATGACAGTAGCCAGATGTATGACAAAAGTAGGATGATCTGTATTGATCCAAAGGGCCAGTGTCCTGTCTCAGTGGGGCAGCTGTTTCTTAGCTTTAGCTCATTTTTTTTAATGTAAAAAAATGCAGTTATGCATTTGACCAGAAATTCCAGCATTTTGAGAGAAGGTGGAAGTTTGAATTACTAAGTTAAATCTCCTAATTTTAAATGTTGGCAATGCTTTTCTTTTGCTTGCTCAAGCCAGAAACCTTGGCGTTTTTCCTTGACTCCTTTCTTCCAAAACCCACATCTAATCCATCAGGAAATCCTGTTGGCTCTACCCTCAAAATATATTCAGAGTCTGACCACTTCTTATAAATCTTTATTGTACTACTGTTTCAGATCATCAGTGTCTCTCTCCAGGATTATTGCAGTAGCCTCATAACTGATCTCCCTGCTTCTGTATTTTCTCCTACAGTCAGATAGAACTTATTGAAGCAGAAATCAGATCATGTTGTTCTGCTTATGATCCCCATAGTCTTCCCATGTCATTAGGTCAGGAAACCGAAGTTCTCCCAGTGACACATGAGATTTGTCTGACTTCATCTGACAGCCTGTAGTGGTCTTCTGCCTGTTTCTGAAGCACCCTAGTCCATCTCCTCCTAATAACCTCTGCCATTGCTATTCTTTCTGTCATCATGTATCTCCATGGCCCTTTCATTTACTTCAGCCCTTAGCTCCAAGTTGTCTTTTCAGTGAGGCCACCTTTGCATGTCATACAAACTTACATTATAACTCTTCACATACACACGCGCACACACACACCCCTTTCCTTTCTCCTTCTCTGCCTTTTCTCTTTAGCACATATGATCTAGTATATTTAAGTGATTTTTTTTATTACCTGATAAAGCATTATGCATCCGCATGTAGATCACACAAGGGTAAGGACTTTCTGTGGTTTTGTATATTTATTCACTATTAAATCCTTAGCATCTTGAAATACACCTCAATACATACACCTCATGTACTCAGTCAGTGTTTTGTGAATGAAGGAATCTTCAAAAACAATTTTTTCAACTTTGGTCCAAACAAAAACTCTTCAGTGAACCAAAACTCTTTAAGGTGTCAAACTCAGCCTATCCGCCTTTAGTCTAGGGTCAAACAGAAGAGCGAGTACTTTTCTAGTGACACCTTAAAGCCTGGGGTCAGACTTTGTGAATGCCTCATCATACCCACCCTCCGATTTATATTGTTTAAATGTTACTTTAGCTATTCTGGGATTATTGGGGGACAGTAATAACAACAACAAAACAAAAGCAGCTAACATTTACTATGCACTAGTGCCAGACAGTGTACTAAGTGCTTTGTCGAGACTATTTTAAGTAATTCTCATATCACTGCATTAAGTTGTACATTACCTCCATTTTAAAGACTGTAGAAGTGAGACACACTGAAGTTCAGTAATGGATTTAAGTTCCAAGTTAATGTTCTAGGCCATTATTTTTCAGCCTTATTATAAGTGTATATAGAGTAGGATTCAACTCATGTTGGAAAAGAGCTTAGCAAAGACAGGGGAAATATATTTTACTGCTAATTAAAAAGTGTTTAAATTTTTTTTCAAGTACAGTACATTCAAGAGACACCAAATAATAATTTTATATTATAGAATGTAAAATAAAAGACAGTGCTGGGCCAGACATGGTGTCACATGCCTGTAATCACAATGCTGGGAGGCCAAGATGGGAGGGTAGCTGTGAGTTAAAGGCTAACCTGGGCTACAAACAAGACCCTGTATTGAAAAAAGAAAAAGAAAAAAGTAATGCAGCACAGTTTATTTCCAGTGATAAAATATTTATGGCAGTTTATCCAGTTAGAAAATCATCTCTAGGTTCTTGTCAATAATAACAGCATAACGGCCAATGAGAATCAGTTATATCTTCAAGAAGCATTGATTCTGAAAGCTATCACACCAGTTATAATAGAACCAGAAATCATTACTGAGAAGTGTTTACACTGATGATTTTTGCCCAAGTTTAAATATAAATATATCCTGGTGGGCCCGGGGAGATGGCTCAGTGGAATAAACGCTTCCCTGGCAAGCACAAGGGCCTGAGTTCAATCCCCGGTTCCACCAAAAATAAATAAATAAATAAATAAATAAATAAATAAATAAATAAATAAATCCTGGTGATGTTTTACACTGTCAGTTGATTGTTAGCAGTTTTTTTCCTTTTTTTTTTTTTTTTTTTTTTTTTTTTGGAACCAGGGATTGAATTCAGATTGAACTCAGGCCCTTGCACTTGCCAGGGAAGCGCTTATTCCACTGAGCCATGCCTCCGGCCCCTTGTTGGCAGTTTTTTTTAACACCTAAACTCATCTTTTTTTATGTCCTTTTTGTTTTCATTTGGCTGAAAAAATGTGTGTATTTTACCTTCATAAGAACAATATTAAAATTAATTTTAAGTATCTTAAAAATAGATATAATTACTTGCTGAAACAACATATTTGACACCTACAACTTAAAAGAAGTGAGACTTAATTGGCTTATAGTTTATAGAGGTCTCAGTTCAGTGGCTCTAGGCAGGACAGCATGGGCACAGGACATAGCATCAGAAATGGTAACCAGGAAGCAGAAAGAGTGAAAGGAGGAGCTGGGAAGGAAACAAAGGCTCCACAGTGATCAGCTCTTCTAAATGGCCCCCTTCTGAGCAGCAAATCAGCTGCAAGCCTCCGTAATCCAGTCACCTTCCAAAGGCCCCACCTATGAGCTCATGAGGCTCTAGGGGTGACATCTAGCTATAAACCAAAACATTATCTTTATGGAAAATAAAATTTTAGTCACATAGCACTGCTGACTTAGGTTATGATGATAGCTCATTGAACTAAGATCTTACAATTACATTTTTTAAATGGTATCCACTTACATTTTAAAAATGCAGACTACTCATTGATTTTACTGGTGCATTTGCACCCTTTGCAAAGTCACCATCACATTGAAGGGTATGATATTTCTGTTTCTAACAGTATAGTCTATATACACTTAGACTATATGAAATGAACCTAATTGGAGTGTGCAAGCTAACGCTTTTCCTTGACTTCAAGTTTTATTCCAGTCTCTATTTCTAATCATAAAAGGAATCTATATTGAGAAGTTTAATTACATTTTATAGGGAACAGAATAAGACTTAGTTTAGTATATGAGGATAGTAAACATGTCTCATGATTTTTTTCCAGCTTCTGGAAAAAAATTCTATGACACAAACTGCCTCTTAGAAGGATTTTGCAGCATAGCCTGTCATTAGGCTATCTAGTGACCAAAAAATCCAGATGTTTGAATCATAAAAGCATCCAAAATAGTAACAGTCAAAGCAAAATCAAATAATACATAATCTAGAAAGCTAAGAGACCAAGTGTTAGGATGACGCTTGGAAAATGCAGAAGCAGCCCAGGTGTGGCATAAGTAAGAACTAATAATTAAAAAAAAAAACTTTACAGCTTTTTGTAGCTGTGTCACACTGCATTTCATTTCTATAGTATACAGTGGAAAGTAGAGAAGTACAGAACTGTAAAAGACCAGATAAAAACCACTTTTTCAGAAATTAACTGAGACTCAGAGGGTGCTAAAGACTTACTCCAAGCCATACTCAATCTGTGAATATTTGTTTCAGTACATAAAACAGACTAAACCAGTACACAGTGGCTATCTGAAGTATGTGTTGGTCTTGCGTGAAGAAACTTATACTTAATATCCCCTAACAACTTTTCCAATTCTGATTTTAATTATTTTGAATAATTTTAACCATACATACTCATAACAGAGTACTTATTTGTGTTCTCTACTAATTTAAATTTTTGTTTATTCTCATTTATATGTGTCTCAAGTAGTCTACTGTTTCCTGTGAACCTGCTTTCCCAATGAGCACCTGCTCAAAGTTTCTTGTAATACACCATAATTAAAAAAAGCAAACCAAGATGCCAAGCATTGGTCCCAGCTGGGAATGATGAGTAGTCACTGTCCCCATAACTAATTTAGGCTTCTACATTTTACCAATATCCAATAACTATTGCTTTTCCTCTACTGTACAAATCTGCATAGAGTTAACAGAAGGGATATTTATGATAATAAAGTCAATCAGCTTCTCAGTAGCAAGGACTTAGTATAGTGAAAGCTTTGGTCAATCTGTAACCCAATATGGTATAAATGATTTTTAAAATGTTTTCCTTTCTGTGCTAATCTTACCTTAGGATGAAAGCGTGTAGATTCACTTTATAGTACAAAGCTTGATTATAAATGTATTTGTTAGCTAGCTGATAGTGTCTGTATATGTGTCTCTACTACTATCTTCTGAACATAAAATGATCCCTGGGCTGGGGAGATAGCTCAGTAGAATAAGTGCTTGCCTGGCAAGCACAAGGTCCTGAGTTCAATCCCTGGTATCACAAAAATAAATAAATAAATAAATAAATAAATAAATAATCCCTGCCCATACTATATTCTCCCACTGCACAACTTTTAGACGCTCTTTTTTTCCTTCTATACTTTAGAAGGTATTTTTTTGAGATATCAACATTTTTACACAGTGAACTGAAATGCCATATTTATAATAGAGAATTTCCAGAAAAACAAATGATTCAGCTTTATTTTCCCTAAGTACCACATTCTTCAATGAAGACCAAAATGAATTATTTTTTGTGGCATTAGGAGGTCAAACTGAGGGCCAATCTCCATAGCTTTGGAAAAGTGGATTTTTAATATTCATTATCAATGTATTGGAAAGTTTTCCAAAATCTCTGTTCTCCTTGCTCTCAAAGATTTTTTAAACTTAAAAAATTTAGCGTAGTACATTACCATTAATTTTCCTCAAAATACTTCCCCGTGCTTTGGACATACTCATTTGCTCCTTGCTAAAATGCTTCCATGGATCCTGAGTTTATTTGCTAGGTAGGGTGAGGATGGAGATTGGGGGCATGATTTCATACTTTATCGTGGTGAATCAGTGAGGAAGTGAGGAACTTGAATTTAACTATTTTTAACAGGAAAACACTTTTTTTAAAAAAATTAAAATAATAAAAAGTAATTTTTAGGGCCGTGAAGATAGTTCAGGAGCATATCCACCTGCCTGGCAAGCTCAAGATCCTGAGCTCAATCTTCAGTAACAACACCCAAAAAAGGCATTCTTCCAGGCTATACAAAAACATGTTGCAAAGCAGATTTGAGCTGCTGACCATAGTTTTCTAACCCTTGACCTAGGGGAATAAATAATGAAATGTGAGTAAGATTGTAGGTGTTAAGACACAGAAAAACAAAATATGATCCTGAAATACAAGTGATTTAAATGTGGTGGGGAAAATTGCAAATGGGTATGCATATGCAGGAGGAGTAGATGGTTGTGTTGACCCTTGATTCTATTTTAAGGAATCTCAGCTGGTATTCATACAAAGTCCAACTGACTGTTTTATTGACTTTTAAGATTTATGAAAGGTGAATGTTAGGTAGCCTGTGAAAAGAAAAGCAAAGAGGACCCATGGCTTAGAAGTTGCTATAGGTATGCAGAAACAAGAGGACTTATGCCTTAGCAGTTGTCATAGGTATGCAGAACCAACAGAACATTTTATTAGGAATGGTAGCTGGTGGTTTTCATCATCAGTGAATCATTGTGCAATCTGTTTGAGGCAAAGAGGAGGCAGTTAGCTGAATTCCTCTTTGGCAAAAATTTCTTTATGACACTGTAAAGCTTTCACAGAAAATGTCTTTTGCTGTACTAAAACAACCAATAAAAATTCTATTTTTATGATATGAAGGCTATATTGATAAACTTTAAATGAAAAAAAAACTGTAAAAATAGCATGAATGATTTATAGGCAGGTGAATACAGCTTTTGCTACTTTGTAGGTCAACTCGTGTGTAACAGACATATATGGGAGCAGAGTTATTTGTAACAGCAATTATGGTACTGATGATGGTAATAATGAAGCATTGTTGGGCCGGGGAGATGGCTCAGTAGAATAAGTGCTTGCCTGGCAAGCACAAGGGCCTGAGTTCAATCCCCAGTTCCGCCAAATAATAATAATGATAATAATGATAATAATAATAATAATAATAATAATGAAGCATTGTTTATTTTTTTTAATATATTTGGTACAGGGGCCGGGGAGATGGCTCAGTAGAATAAGCACTTCCCTGACAAGTGCAAGGGCCTGAGTTCAATCCCCAGTTCCGCAAAAAATAAATAAATAAATAAATAAATAAATAAATATTTGGTACAGGATCTCACTAAGCAGCTTGGACTCATAGTGATCCTCCAGTTTTCAGCCTCCCCAGTGCCAGGATTACCGCATGTGCCACCACTTTTGGTCTCCGTGGCTGGGGCCCAGGGGCGGGGCCAGTGTAGGAGGTGGTGCTGGGGATCGAACCTGGCTCTCTCTGCTTGCCTAAGCAGGCACTTAGTCTGCTGAGCTATCTCACTGGCCCTATAATGAAGCATTTTTAGCTTCTTCTATCTAATATAGGTTTTTCCAGTCACACAGTCTCAGTAATTACTGCTCATTTCTTATTTGCTTTGTACAACAAACCTGCAAAGTAGGTCTTACTCTTCTGTGGAAGGTGACACTGAGGTTCAATCACTTGAACATGAAATAACAGTGCCAGACTCAAGTCCGTGGCTTTCTGACATGACAGTTTATACTGTTTCCTCCATACCATTTCCACTGCTGAGAAACAGTGAACAAAACGACCAAAAAACTATCGCTAACTATTCTGTTAGATAGCCTTACTTTATTAGTACTAATTTTACTCTGTATTCATTGTACAGTAACAGTAATAGAATGACTTCAGCCTCTTAAACAATCAAACCAGCTCTGCCTCCATCTGTGGTTTGTGACCATTCATGACTTACAGTTTCTAGGCAGGCTCCAGTCTTGAACTATTCACTGTCTGGACTTGCCCTCAAAGAATTTGTCTTCCTGCTTAACCTCTATCAAGTGGCAGCCAATGAAAAACCCACAAGCTCAGCAGCTGCAGCTCTGGAAAGTTTCCATTGCAGCCTCTCTCCCAGATCCCTCTGAAAATCACAGTTCCTGAGCTTGCTGTTATCTTCTTGATGGTCATGACTAATGTTTGCAACACTGTAAAACTTTCACAACAAACATGGTCTGCAAGACCCAGATTCCTTCTCTTGGACTCTGGGTTAAATTGCCCATATTAAGACACTTGCTGACTCTCAACTGCTCTACCCTAAATGCTTCCCAGAAACCTGGAAAGCAGATATTAAGATGGGAGCTTTATGAATACTCAGAAAATTAGATCCCTTAGTGAGTTTTTTAAAAGTACCTCTTTGACAAACCAGAATTGAATTTTAAAAATATGCCAAACAGCTGATAATATGAGAATATGAAGTGGCTCAACCTCACTTTTATTTCTCTTAATTTTATTCTTTTCATTAATTATTTTCAGTAATCAAAAGTCAAGTATCTAATACGCCTGTCTCAGAGGAAAGTTTCATTTATCTAAATGTGAAAATGTAGTACAAAAGTGGCTCCTTTATGTGTGACTGAGTATACCAAAATCCAGTTTTTAGCCAGCCTTTTTAAACATGTGAATCATGTTATTTAATCCAGACTTCTTTGAGACCACAACCAGACTTAGAGTATGGATATTTGATTGAAGAAATGTGGTTCCTGTTATTCCCCCTCCATGCTTTATTTTGCGTACATTGGTGACCCACTGATACTTATTTTTAAAAAGTAAATGCATCATCATCCATTAAAATTGGCAAGATTGGATGTTGGTAATTACAGACACAACACCTATAAAGAGATAATTTTCTGATATGTATGTAACACAGCTTTGGTTTTTCTAAACTATCCCAAAAATATACCCAGGAACCTGGGGGTGAAGGCGGGGAACCAGGAGACAAATATATACTAATCCTCCACTTATTGTCTGGAGAAAAGCTATGTTTGTGGAAGCAGTAAGAAGTTATTTGGTTTGTGTTTATTTACAATGTGCAGGCTACAGAATGTTAGTATTCTTATTATGCCCAGATGTAATGGAAAGAATTCCCTAGTATTTTCACAGTGGCTTTAGAAAAGAAAATACCTTTTGAATCAACTATGGAAAAAAGGTAGTCATTTAGTTCCAAAAAAGCACAGAAGGTTTTTTTTTTTTTTTTCTTACCTAAATTATAGAGGAAATTATTGGGGACCTCAAATCCCATCAGAATTAACTGCTTTTGGTCACTTAAGCATGTTTTCTTATCGGTGAATCTGAGCAGACACAGATTTTTTAAAAATTTGACAGAAAATGTCTACTACTTAGGTACAACAGTGAACTCAGATTTAGGATAGGGAAACCCTCATAATTCAAAATAGATACTCTTGAAATACTGTTGATAAGGAATATTAGTGTTGATTTTCATAATGAAAAAGAGAAGCATACTTTATGAAAATAAAAGAAGGGGTTGGGGAGATAGCTTGGCAGTCTAAGTGCCTGCCTAGCAAGCGCAGGGACCCTGATTCAATTCCTGGTACTGTATGTCATGCTGACCATGAAACCCTGGACACACCATGCCAGCACTGAAACCAGGAGTGAAGGTGCATGCCTGTAGTCTCAGCACTGGGGAGGCTGAGACAGGATCACTATGAGTCTGAGCTGTATAGCAAGATCCTGTAACAAAGTTTTTTTAAAAAAAAAAAATTATAAAAGCTACAACTCTTGTTGCATAGGTTCTGCTTTACCTTGGCCTTAACCATCCAGTAGAAAAGTATGAAGATGCAATATAGGAAGTAAAGCCATGTTGTTATGTTGAGCTGTGGGGGACTCATGTCAATAATTTCTGACATTGCCAATTAAACAGAAGACCCAATGCTATTATGGGCTTCTGTACTCTTTTAGAATATTTTGCTGAGTTTACACACCTATAATATTCAACAACGGAACTTAAAAAAAAATTGGGGTATAACTATGAATGTCCATTTTGTATCTGTGTATTCAAAGTGGTTGGGATAGATATATAGTTGCATTCTCTTAATGAATAGAATGATTTTTTTCTAATGGTGTTTGTAAGTAGGATCACAAGTCTGCATCTTGTACAGCAATTAACCACTAAGAAGAATATATGCAGTGTATTATTTGTTGAAACTGTACTTTCGATTTGATTTGAAACTGTCTCATTGCTATATGTTTATCAATAAAACTTTGAAAAGAAAAAAAAATTATAAATAAATAAATAAAAGTCAAGATTTTCTGTTAAGTGTGCAGCCTCCAGGGAATGTCTGCTCTCATTCAATGAGTACTGTATAAATGTGTGCGTGTGTGTGTGTGTGTGTGTGTGTGCGCGCGCGCGCTTTTTTTCCTTCAAAGAAGGGTATAAAAATGCAGTTTTGGGTTGGTTTTGTTTTTGGGTTTTTTTTGAGACAGGGTCTAGCTATGCAGTTCAGCTTATTTTTGAGCTAACTATATATTCTGTACTGGCCTCAAACTCAGTGATCCTCCTGCCTCTGCCTCCCAAGTGCTGAGATTATAGGCATATGCCACTATGCCTAGCAACATGGCAGTTTTATGCTCTTGATACCTTAAAGACCTGTTTACTATATTTTATTTTTTAAGTAGTTGACCTGATATCATAATGATGTATTCAAGATGATTATCCAAATTGTGTTTCAAGTTTCTACTTTCTAGGATAACTATACTACCGATTTTGGTGAAGTTATGAACATTCTAAGTCAGTGAGAACAAAAGTATTGAAAAAAATAAATTTTAATTCAGTGAGCTTATTAATTGATTTTTCTTCTTAAATTATTTTAAACAAAGAGCTATGGATCTTACCCTGAATTTTGGTTCCCAGTAATCCAAATGCCTTGACATTTCTTCATGCCACCAAACTTACAAAGAAATTGAGCCACATTAAGAGGCATAAACTTTTGTCAGTCAGTTAAGTGAATAGTCTCTAATTACCATTAAATTTATTGTTGGGGAGATAGCTCAGTGGCATAATACTTGCCTGGCAAGTGCAAGGTCCTAAGTTTGAAACAATTTATTTTATTGTGAAAAATTGTAAAAATAGAGAAAGGACACTTGTGTGCCTATCACTAGCTATTGTACCCATCAACTGGTGGCCACCTTTGTTATGTCTGTATTTCTTTCCCCCATATTGGCTTCTTTAGAAGCAAATCCCAGACATAATTTCTATGGATTATTGTGAACAGATTAATTGACCAAATCTGACAGATTTGGCTAGCAAAATAGCTAAGTATAATAATGGAACGTAGCTCACTGAATAAAATAAGAACCCAGTAAGATACTGTATTGTAAAAAGGAAATGCTCTGTTGTTGTTGTTGTTGTTGTTGTTGTTGTTGTTGTTGTTGTTGTTGTTCTGGGAATTGAACTGAGGTTGAACCCAGGACCTTGTGTTTGCCAGGCAGGCATTTGTGTCACTGAACTATATCCCTGACCTGTACTTCTCTATAGAATGCCTACTAACAAATGTGGAAGGACTGGTAGATTAGAAATCCACCATTTTACAACTATTATAATTACATGGCTTGGGAAAGAAGTATTAAAAAATTATCAAACTATTAAGGAAAAGTTAGCAAAAAGTAGAACATTTACTGATCCTAAAGAATCTCTCCACAAATTATGTATTAATCATCATTAGAAATAGTATACAGTGTAATGGCTGCTGTTATTCTTATTATTGGAGTAGGAACTTTTGCTATATTTCTTCATGAAATAAAACAATTAATAGCTTTGGAGTGGAGAAGGTGAATAGTGACATCTTAAACAAATGATTCAAGTTGCTGTACCAGTAATAGAACATCATGTGCTTCTTCATGTTGTGCACCTATAAATACACATCATTTCTTTGAGATTCCTCCTCCAAAATATGCAGTTAATGTAATTTTATGGAAATATTAAACAATTCACAAATAAAAATGTCTATACCCAAAAACACAAAGAAAGGCTGAGGAGCAATTTCAGATAAAAAGAAACCAGAGAAACATGAAACGTATGAAATGTGTGGTCCTGGATTGGGTTCTAGATTAAGAAAAAAGGAATTGCAAAAAGAACATTATTGGCTATTTGGTAAAGTTCAATGACCTGGATGAATTAAATACGAATTTTATGTCTATGTTAATTTACTGATTTTGACAAAGTCCAATTTTTGTTGCTATTATAGGATACATGATACTAAATAATTTGTAAAGAAAATGGGTTTGCTCTCACTTCTGGAGGCTAAAAGTCCCAAGATCAGGCAGCACTATCTGGTGGGGATCTCATCTCCTGCCATATCCTGACTTGGCAGAAAATCAAGAGGGGAACCACACAGGGCACAACCTTGTTTTATAACAGGCCACTTTCCAAGACAACTAATGAAGTTCTTGCGGGATTGGTCCAGTCTTGAGAGAAAGCATTAATGTCTCTAATGCGTTCATTACCTCTAAAAGGTCACTGGGGACTGATTTCCCAGTAAGTGAATTTGGGAACAGCCAAACCAGTCAGTGATTATCTTTGTCCTTAAGGAATTAACGTTGGAATATTTTAGAGGCAAAATGTCATGATAACTGCAATTTACTCAAATGCTTTAGGAAAATCAATAATAATGTGTTTATACATAAGAAGAAAATAAAATACAAAACTGGCAAAATTTTTACTGATTAGTAAATATGGTTGAAAAATAAGAGAAATTATGTGCTGTCCTTGTAACTTTTCTCTTAAGTTTGAAATTACTGTAAAAATGACAAAACCAAAGTTTAAAACAAAGCAAAAACAAACATGCATTTTCACAGCTCAACATATAGAAATCTGAAGATTATACCCATGACAAACTGAGTAACATGAAATTTTCTCTGTAGAAAATTTCAGCAGAATTGGGGGCCTGGCCCTAGCTCAGGCCTTTGAGTGGCTGCTTCCACAAAGCTGTCAGCCTCAGGTTGCTGGAGTTCGAACCTCACAACTCTCCCGCTGGCCAAAAGTGCCCTGAAGGCGTTCGAGGAACAAGAAAATTTCAGCAGAATTATATTATCAATTTTGATGCTCAAATTATAAAATGAATAAGTATATAATGAATATAGAAATAAGTGCTTAGATGACCACATGACTCGAGACATGCCTACTTTGTTTTGCCTCTGTACTAACAGTCTGTGTCCATATGACCTTATTTGGGAAAACTTATTGGGTAAACCTGTGTTTAGGTATGTGCCTGAATATTTTTGAAGGAAATGATGGTGATGATAACACCACTTAAAATACAGAATACGATTTAAAGAAGTGAAGTTGTATTCAGATTTGCTTCTCAGTTACCTGAGTCGCTGTTTAGCCACATGAAACCCAAGTTTTAAGAGATCTACTCCTTCCACTTAATTGGCTTCTGTTTTCCCTTTTATGTCTTGTGTTTTCCTTTTTATGTCTTGTCCTCTCATTAAAATATAACTACTTTATAGGAATAAAAATAAAAATGAAGTAATGAGTCCATCATTTTGAGCCTATCAAAAAAATACTTTCCAAATGACAAAGATGAATAACATATTCCCTATTTTGCTTCCCCTTTTTCATTATATGGTGGTTCAGGAAGAATTGGAGAAGGAAGTACAACATAATGTCTTATCAGATGTATGGTTTAATTTTAAAATCAATGGATTATAATAGCAAAAGGTTAAAAATCTAAATCTATTTTTAGAAACTGGTTAAATAAATTGAATATATTCACTTATGGACTACTATATTATCCTATACATAAAGTGGATTATTGCTCTCTATGTTCTGATATAGAAAGAACTCCCAAGTATGTTGTGAATTACTAAATGCACAGTATTGTGTATATCATGTGCTTTAATTGGAATAAAATAGAGGAAAAGAATAAATATACATATTCATTGGTATATTTATAAAATATCTCTGAAAAGACACACCCAAAATTGTTTGCCTAAAGAAATGAGAATTTTGTGTTAGAACATAGTTCCAGTAATTTAAACATTAATGTGTGTTGAAAAATTCCTAAATTTAATGCTGCAGAGAGTAATCACAAGTTGAACTTTCACCAATATTTTATTGCTACAGAAATTACTGTCCTAAAATAATAGTTCATGAACACAAAAGACATTTCTCTTAATTTTGCTGAAATGCTGAAAACCCATTATGTATCTTATTTCATTCACTTAGGGTAGTTTGCTTATTAAGTTGACCTCAAAAAAAATAAACTTTTTTGCATGTCTTTAGTCTCAGGGATTTTGGCTATAAGTCAATATAACATTCATCTGATACATATCAGAATATTAAAGAGCTAAAATATATGACCCTGATTTCAGTGGAGTTGTACCAAAATAGTGATTTGGTTCAATACTCCCATGAGAAAAAGAAAAATAAAATTTATCTCAAATTACTTAGTATAAGATTTAGTCATTTTATAATTCTTGTCTTGCATGCACAAGGCCCTGGTTGGATCCTTAGTACCCCTCCAAAAAAATAAAAAATAAATAAAGACTTAGTTTTTTATCATATATGGAACATAGGAAGTATCAGGAAAGACAGAAACTAAATAAAACCTAGAAAGTCTTTAGCAATCCAGAAGATAAGAAAGCATTTCTCTGGATTTAGTATTTTAGTGTGTCACCAATACATTTCTAAGCCAAGATCTCATTACTTTCTTTAAATGAAATATAAATGACCAGGTATGGTGGTACACATCTGCAATCCATCACTCAAGAGGCTGAGGCAGGAGGATCACTGTGAACTTGAGGTCAGTCTGGGGTATGTGGTGAGTCCGAGGACAGCCTGAAATACATAGCAAGACCCTGTCTTCTTCCCTGGATGATTCTTTGTAGTTAACAACTTTATTCACCCACATACATTTTATATTTGATAAATAGAACCATTCCAGACTAGCTGAATATTTTCTTCTTATTGCCACCCAAATCAGAAGTAAGAGCCTATGACATTCTCTGGAGCAGGTTATTATCACAACATAAAATTAAACAAAAATCTTCTCTGTGGCTTATTTGCATATTCATAGTTCTCCCATTTAACTCTATTTTATTTTATTTCATTTTATTTTATTGTGGTACCAGGGATCAAACTAGGGACCTTGCACTTGACAAGTAGGCATTTATGCTACTGAGCTATATCCTTGGCAGCTTACCTGTCATATAAACAATATATTAAATATTTCTCTTTCTGAGTGTCATTTATGTAGTTCCAATTAATAGCATTCATTATAACAGGGAAGAGTACATAGATGTGGCAATAGTTTAGGAAACAGGTTAGCATTAAGAAACATCTGCACATTTTTCCCAGCAGCATGAGTAACTAGTGATTTGTACAGCCTTCTCTCTGCATCTGTTGTTCCTGTTTCCCTTTCTCAGCACATCTAGGATGATTAATAAAGTGAACACAACCTTACTTATGCATTCTGACAGTCATGGCGACCGTCCTGGTTGATAGTACACACAAGCTAGTACTGTTCCCATGAAACACCTCATTTGAATGTCTTTTATGGGCTGAATAGGATTTCCTTCACCAAGGGGCTATGACATTTTGAGAGGATAGTGTTGGATCCATGTGGAACTCTGCCTATCACAGCTAAGTTGATATGTTCTCAGGTTGTAAGGTTCATTAGGCTACATAGAGAAATTTTTAAGGCTGCATAGATACCAAGTCTGGATTATGCATTTGTAAGAGAAGTATTTCTTTGCCTTCGGGAAGGGAATACAGTTTTATTTTTAAAAGAAGAAAGTATTCATAACCAATTCATTTATTCCACTGTAAATTTTTGCTGAAGGACCTGTCCTAAGACTTATTTCTACTGCCAGATCCCAAGCTCCAGTTACTAGTGCTAACTCTGTATGACCGCTTCATTTTCCTTAGACAGTTGGATGTGATCATAAAAGGGTGATTGCCAAAGTCTTCTTCAGTTCAGATATAGCTACATGCAAGAAATGACTTCCTGACACCTTTCTTCTGCCTGCCCCACCCCAAATCACGTTTTAAAACATGTTATGGGACCTACAAAATGATCTGCCTGTGTTCCAAGTTAATTTTGAGAGTGCCTTTTCTTGGTGAGTTTAGTTTTTAGAGAAGCAGAATTATGATGGAATCTTAGTGACATCCTAAACTAACAAAAGAACTATTCTTGAAGATAAATGTAACTTTTGTCTGTAAAGCTGAATATTTACTTTCCAAATGATTTAGTGAATCTTTGTTTCTTTTTAGAACAAACTTTTTCTACATCTCCAGCCTATTTTTTGGTAACCCTGTTATATCAGTGTTTTGTGATGTTATAAAAAAGCAAAAACTATGAGATCAAACTTTCCATTACATACCTCAACAGGAATTCCAGGGAACCTAGCCAATCTAAGGCTACAAAAAATAAAAATTACAGGAAAGATGATTCATTAATCAACAATTGCTTTACCAAGGAAGTATAATTAGGTACATGTATTTGGTTTGAGGAAGGGAGCTGGGTACACACAACCCAGATAAGAGTAAAAAGGGATAGGGGCTCTTAGCTTTGAATCTACTACCAATCTTTTAAGCTGTAATATTTAGAGGGAATATTTAGAAGGAAGAGTAACTCACTCTGTGCCTTCATTTCTCTCAAGATGAAAACACATCACATGCTGACCCTAACTACATTTTATATATTAACACTTGAAAAGGTCAAAGATTATTACAATAAAGGAAAAAAGAGCCACTGAAATTATTTTCAAACACCCACAAAATTCCTCCTATAAACAGACAGCATTATCTGGTGAAACTAAAAGTGAAACTCTTTTTAATATTCTAATTTTTAAAAAAATAAAAAGTCATTAACAAATAAAATTGTCTCCAGCCAAAAATAGATAATGGTAAATTCTGTTATCTAATGTTTCTTTAGCCAATCAGTAGTACCATATGTAATCAAATGTTCAAAGCTGTAACTCAGAATGCTGTAAGATTCTTGTGCATCCTCTGACTCATCAAAGATATTAAGATCCTGTATCAGCTTACTACTAAATGAATTTTATTTTAAGTCTTTGGAAATTGGGTAATTCATGTATAGCTCAGACAATGTTAGCTAGAATGCATAATTAGAAAAATTTTATCCATGTTGGGTGGTGCTAAGTTGAATAAAGATTTTTATTGCCTTTTATGGAGAACACGCGAAAACAATAATGAATGAATTTTTTTCTCCTTTTGCCAAATAGCTGATAACCCAATTATTATTACTGTTTC
Source organism: Octodon degus (assembly GCF_000260255.1). Lineage (NCBI taxonomy): Eukaryota > Metazoa > Chordata > Mammalia > Rodentia > Octodontidae > Octodon > Octodon degus. The sequence goes on from NW_004524657.1 coordinate 6,782,749, forward strand.
ATCCACACAAACGGATGTAACACAAGAATAAATGTTTTAAAGTTCCTAATAATTGAGCATTTCTTGTGAAAAGCTGGGACAGTTCAGAAAGGAAAGAAATGGACTAAAGGAGAGGAGCCGAGCCAAAGTTCCCAGACATTGACAGCTAGGGCAAATGTAACAAGTCTACATTCCTTGCAGAAAAATGTGAAATCTTGCACTTCAGTAGCAAAAAAAGAAACTTGACTGTGTGAATAGAATAAGGAGGACAGAGGACTGACATAGCCTGTGCTGCTCAGACTGTTCTTTGTGCATATTGTCACACCTCTACTTTAGGATCAGCGACAGGCCACCCAACAGAGAATGTTTTTAAAATTAATATGATGGAAGAAGCATCCTGGGGCTCAAACAGGAAATAATAATTATCCCTCAGTCCTCTAGTTTAAGAGATGACAGTTCTTCACCCTGTTTTTTATCTCCTTCTCTACTCTTCCTCACACACATAAAAGGAAATAGAGGAGAGGAGATAGACATACACAGGGAATTGTGTCCAGTAAGTTTTCTTCCCTTTTAAAAACTTTCGTGTTTCTAAAATCTCTCTGCCTTTCTTATTTTCAGCTACATTAACCATTTGTTTCCTTGGTTCTTCAATTTTATTTTGTTTAGCTCAATAGTCTCTAAGGTTTCTTTTCTCCCATTCATATTCTTACTTAATATTTGACTATTAATACAGGCCAGTAGATGTTTGTCCCTATCTCACCATATTCTCAGGTAACATTTCTTTCACCAGGTAATTTTCTCTATCCATTTTGGTTCAGTATGAATATAAATAATCAGATTTTAGAAATGTACATCCCTAAGCACCTGCCTGGCAAATGTAAGCGCCTGAGTTAAATCCTGAGTATCAAAAAGAAAAAGAAATGTGCATCCCTGAAGCAGATTTATATATTTAATTTATAAAGAACTCTTTCTACTTTTGCAAGATTTTTAAAGGGAATGTGGGTAAGGCATGGTGGCACATACCTATAACCCTAGCTCTTGGGAGGCTGAGGCAGGAGGATCTCGAGTTCAAGGCCAGCCTGGGCTATACATTAAGTTCAAGACCAGCTTGAACTGCATAGTGAAACAGATAAATAAATAAATAAATAAATAAATAAATAAATAATGTGCTTTAAGAATAGCATTTACGACCAGCACAGGGGACCACTCTGGTATACCCTCTACTCTGTGCTCGACCATGCTGGCTCGACCTCCCACAGTGGACATTATTTTGCTTACGTCAAAGCTGGGGATGGCCACTGGTACAAGATGAATGACAGTAAAATAACTGCCTGTGACAGATCTGCTGCCCTGTCTGAAGAGGCCTGTGTTCTCTCTTATGTTGAGAAGTCTAATGTGGAAGCAGACAATAGCAGTGGGTCTGCTGCATTAGAAGAAAAAATTCTTGGGCTTGAGGAGAAAGACTTGAGTGCCAGCACAACAGATCTGTAACTAGTTTCCCCCAGAAAACAGATCAAGTTATTGGAGCAGGCACAGGAATTACAGGTTGAACAGAGCACTTTAGATGAGTGGAAATTCTCCCAAGAACAAAACTAGCCAAAGAGGACTCAGTTGAAATTTAGGCAAGTAGAAGGAACCTTCCAGAAAATGTTGACTTGATCCAGTCATCAAAATGCACAGGTGAGCTGAGGAAGATTCATCCAAAACAAGAAAATATTTCTCTATCCCATTCAAGCAGAAATGTTTCAGGTCAAAAGTCCACCAATATGGAACAAGCACCATGTCTTGTAGGAAGGGCCTCATCTGTTGTTTAACTTATATTCATTGAACATCATCTTTGTGCTAGGCTCAACAGATACAGATGCATGCAGTTTTTTACCTGGTTACATTTGTACAACATTGGCCAAAACAAAGAAAAATTAATTCTTAAACATGTATTTCAAATGTAATAGCAAAAAAAATGAAACATGGAGGTAACCTGAGGCAAAAAAGCAGAGAAGACTGTTTTGTGAATAAATAGTTAAAGTGAGGCTTGAAGAGTGAGTAAAGCTTAGGCAAACGAAGAGAAAATTAGAGCCTCAAAGACTGAAAGACAACTCTTTTCTAAGGCCTGAAGTTAGGAATGAACTAGAGACAATAAAAAGAACTGAGAGATCACCCAGGCTAAAATCCCAGGGAAAGGAAAGTGGAAATATACTGAGGCAGTGGAGCCAGACTGTACAAGACATGGTAAGCATTAGCAAGAATTTTGATCTTTTTTTAATAGCAGTGGAAGACCATTGAATGTTTTAGGGGTTTGGTTTGGTTTGATTTGGTTTGGTGTGGGGATTCTTTGTGTTTGTTTATTTGTTTGGTCTTCATTGATTTTTGAGATCGGTATCCTCCCTATGTTGTCTGGGATGGCTTCTAATTCATAGGCTCAAGTAAGTGGTCTTCCTGCCCCAGCCTCATAAGTAACTGGAACTACAAGCATATACAACCACATGAGCTGAAAGACATTTTAATGAGATTAAAACATAGCCACATTTGTGTTTGACTTACCCTGATTGTTTTCTTTTTATTTATTCTTGGCAGAACCGGGGGTTGAACTCAGGCCCCTGCACTTGCCAGGGAAGCACTTATTCCACTGAGCCATCTCCCTGGCCCTTACCCTGATTGTTGTAGCGAGTGACATAGTAATTTAGATGAGTACAAAAAGAATGAGAAAGTGAGTGCCTTTATTTGTGTGAGAAGAGGAAGTGGTAGTCAGTGCAGAAGCGGATGAACTCAGAACAGATTTAAGAGGTACAGGTGACAGGAATGGGTGGCTCTCTGAATTGGTGGCATTTCATGGTGAGAAAGTGTCACTGATGAATTTCCTCTTTTTTTTTTTTTTTTTTTGCCAGAAGTACTGTTTCCTGAGGCGAGAACTTTTGGAGGAGAGCTTAACCTGGAGTAGGAAGTGGTAGATGCGAAGTTCAGTTTTAGACACATTTACTCTAGGAAGCTTATGATTCATTCAAATAGATATGTCATGCAGATAATTGTAAAAGAAACAAAGAACCAGATCTATAGCCCAGAAAAATGTGTACAGGCTAGAGATGTATATTGGGTAGCAGCTTAAAGATGACAGTGAAAGTTGTAAATATGGATGAGATTGCCAAGAAAGAGCTTGACTCTGGAAGAGGGGTCAGGACACCTCTCAGTTCTTCAGTGGTCACTTCTCTAATTTGACAGTTTTGATTGGTCTGTGCAGAGAGCTTGAGAGACAGTCAAACAGCACATAACCCAGTGTCTAGCTCGTAATTGGTACTCATATCTGGTAAGTGCTATTGTCACTATATATAGTAAGATCTCACAGCCTTGTTTTCTGGAGTGCGTTGGCACTGATTGACAGAGAATGAAGGAAATGAATGCGTGAAAGGGGTAAACATAGCTCTATACGAATATGTCCATAAAAATTGAGATATATTTATTAACGTCAGTTTCGGAATTTTTTTTTCTAATTTTTGTTTTCCATGTAGTTCTCTAACAAACAAGCTCCTATAATTCACCCCCTGAAAAGCATCAACATTCTTTGTTTCCCTTAAATGGAACAATTGGACTTGAATCCCTTTTGAGTTCTCTTTGCTTCTGCAATGACTAATTGATTTGTTAAGAAATATCTAAAATTTATTTTGTAATAATATTTTTACTAAGGCAAAACTCTTATATTTCCAGACAGCAGCTTTGTTGTCAATGTAGGGAGACCACAGAGCAATAACACATTGCACATGTGCGAGGCTGTCTGTGCGTCTGGGCATTCATAAAGATGATAGTGATCCCACTTGGTGGAGGCAGACCCTCCCTACAGCTGGCGTCTCTTCTGCACAGGGATGAGGTCACTGGGGGAGGGGAGGAGGTGGAGCTGGGAGGATGAGAGAGGAAGGAGCTGTCATTTCTGCCTTCTTGGTAGAAAAATGGAAACATATTTGCCACATGTTTGCTTTATTTATTTATTTATTTTTTTTTTTTAAGGAAAGGGAATGGAGAGAGGGACAGTAAGTTACTTCAACATGATGACAGCTTGAGTTTCCCCCTCCCCCCACCCCAGGGCTGCACAGCTATCAGAATTCACAGGAATGGGCCAGTAGAATCTCCCAGGCCACTGATAACCCTATCTAATCTCTAGATTATTTGAAACTCTCAGAGGACATCCCAGCTATTTAGATATTACTCACTACTTTAATGTTATGTCATACCAAATCCTAGAAGTTTACTCTTCCTCTGTCTCAGAGGTATCTAAAACAGGAAAAGAAGAAATCTTTTTCCCTTTCCCGCTGTAGTTAGAAGCATCTGATATTGCCATCTAGTTCTCAAAGATGTAACTGAGAACAAACACTCTTTTTGGAATTTAGCAGTAGTAGTCCATCCCACTACTGCACCATAGTTTTTATTGTAGACCTTGTATACACAGACTTGTAATCTAGAATTCCTGGTATGCCTTTAAAGTTTGGACTTTTTTTTTTTTTTTTTTTTTTTTTTTTTTTTTTTTTTTTTTTTTTGCAAGTGGTTGTTTGAGAGAGAGAGATTAGGAAGAGTAGTCACTTTGGCATTGTGGAAAACATTTTGGTCTGGGCACAATCAGCCAATCACAGTCAGCCATTCAGACACCTCTGCTTTCAACAGTACAATGAGTTAACACTGAAAGAATAAGAAACTAAAAATGCTCTCCAGACATTTCTGAACTCTTCTAGATGTAAGGCCAGGTCTGGTTAGCCTTTGTATTCTCAGTGCCTCAGCCAGGGCCTGATGCATACTGGATGCTTAGTGAGTAGAAGTTGGGAGGAGTCAATCTTGCCACTTTCCATGATTGAGGACTGCTGGTGATAACCAGAGGAAATGACCATGAGTAATCAGTGGAAGAAAAAGACACTTCCTCCACCGTGCTGGAGAAAAGACTGTCACTTATATGAGTATAGTAGTTGACTCTAAACAGTGCTCCTAATTTTTTTTTTTTTTTTTTTTTTGAGATAAAAATATAAACAGTACTGTGCTGGACTTTCTAAGGTACAAAACCTTACCACTAGTTCTTACATTGTCTTTTTGAAACAGGGTCTCACTATGTGTTTCAGGCTGGCCTTGAACTCACTTTGTAGCCCATGCTGGCCTCAAACTTGCAACAGTCCTTCTGCCTCAGTTTCCTGAGTCCTGAGACTACAGGCATGTGCCACCATGCCCAGCATAACTACTTCTTTTAAATACTAATTTTTTAACTGCTGTTTTATTTTGAATAAAATGGAAATAATAATATTAAAATATATTCAGGAAGTGAAATTAGTATGAAGCATAGGAAGTACACTGTTATTAATGCTTTCCTTGAGAGTACTGTCTTTAAAGGTTTTTAGAAAAGTCTTGAATTCCATGAAGAAGGTAGTGGGAAATTATGTTTATTGGCACTGGATATTAATCCTTCTTTAAACTACGTTTATTTAAAAACTAGCCAGGTGTGGTGGCACATACCTATAATGACAGCACTTGGGAGACTGGGGCAGGAGAATCAGCAAGACTTTAAGGCCAGCCTGAACTATATCTCATGACTCTGTTTCAAGAAAAGAGAGAGAGAGAGACAGAAAAAAAAAACTAATAATAATTCTCTCTCCTTTCCTGGAAAACATTTATGACTTAACTCTAAATTTAATGTATTTAAAATCTGAAGTACCACATCTTCCTTTAAAAATATCATTAGCTAGGTATGGTGGTGCATACCTGTAATCCCAGCACACAGAAAACTGAGGCAAGAGGATCACCTGAAGTGCAGGGTCAATTTAGGCTACACAATGCATTCAAGGCCAGCCTGAACTACATAAGGAGACCCTGTCAAATAAATAAATGTCATATTATTAATCATCTCTGAAAGCCAGGTTTATAAGTGGTAACAAGTAAAGCACTACTTTTACCATATGCAAATTTCTTAGTTTTAGCTTCCTAATTTCTAAACTAGGAGAGTAACCAGGCTTGGTGACACATGCCTATAATCCGAGCACTCAGGTGACTGAGGCAAGAGGATCACTGTGGTTCGAAGCCAGCCTGAACTGTATAGTGAAAACCTGTCTCAAAAAGACTAAATCAATAAACAAACTAGGAGAGTGTTCAGTAGCTAGGCATCAGGATCTTTACTTCTCTCCATCTGAGGCATTTGAAAAGAGGGAGGGTGCTTTTGGTTGTCAAAGTGAGGAGAAGGTGAGAAAATGGTAGGGTAGAGATACACTGGTAGCATTTAGTCGGCAGAGTAGGTCTTAATTTTCTTTTTCTTTTGTATGTGGGTGGGGGATTGGGATACTAGGGACTCAGTACATGGGCAGTCTGCCACTAAGCTATATCCTTAGCATTGTTTAAAATTTTTAGACAGGACCTTACTCAGCTGCTTACACTGGCCTCAAATTTGTGATCCTCCTGCCTCAGCCCTCAGTCTCCTGAGTAGCTGGAAGTAATGCCCACCTCAAATTTGCAACATTACCTGTAGTGAGCAGATCAGACCTATGAAAGGAAGAATGGTGCCCCCCTACCATGTAACTATAGCTTCATAAGCTGGTTCATAGCTTTTGAGAATGAAAGGATCACAATTAACAAGGGACTCAGGCAAACGAGGCTGTATTGTTGCATCATCTTCCTCTATCCTTGTCCTGTCCTGCTCACAAATGGATGCTCCAGATACTGTTGAACTATCCACAGGGATGAGGAGAGTCGAGACTAGACGATGTGCCTCCCACATCCCGTTAGTGTCTGCACCCATCAGTTCTCTCCTAACCCTCCACGCTTAGCGCTTGGAGCACTGAAGTGTGGCAGCTGCCTGAAGGGTTTGTACGGGTGTCTGGGGAGTGAGAGGAAGAGAGACTAGAGCCAGCTTTTCCTCACAGCTGTAGTAAACCAAGGCAAGCTGCCAACAGAGACAGCCTGATTTCAGTCAGGGCCACCCTGAAGCCTTATGTGTGGGTGCAAAGTTATTGTGACACATGGTCTCATGGGGTGTGAGCAAACACCATGGTGATTGATGGAGCTGCCAGATGACTCTTATGCCAGTTTTCTGGACTGTCATTTAGAGAGAAAAAAAAAAAAAAAAAAAAAAAAACACCTGAAATCAATAATCCTATTCTAATGACACCTCAGCTCAAAGAAGTAGTTAGTCCAGGTGTGCTCTATGTTTCTAAGCTCCTATACTTGGACAAAGGCTAGGCTTTTACAATTTCAGGGTTTTCTCCTAGTTAAATTTAATTTCAGCTTTTTAAATTGTATTTTACTTTTTGAAGAAAGTTCATTATGCAGAATTGTATAAAGCTTGACAAAATGGTCTAGAGTAATTGCTTAAATATGAACTTGAACAATTGTTGAAAAGCACTTTTGTTTGTGTCATGGAATGAAAGTTGCCACAGACACAATGGTCTATTTTCAAACCTAAATGGATTACATCTTAAGAAAAATACAATAGAACAGAGAGAGAGAGAGAGAGAGAGAGAGAGAGAGAGAGAGAGAGAGAGATTACTATTTGTCCAAAAAAATTGATACCTAAATTCAACTATAGAAATTTGCCTCTAACATTGATCACTGATAGTTTTTCTTTTCTTTTTTCTTTCTTTTCTTTCTTTCTTTCTTTCTTTTTGTCATTATTCTTGTTCTATACTTAGTATTTCAAGTTATACCTTTGAATGAGAACACATGGAATCTCTACCTAACAGAAAATTTTTGGCAAGTATAAATCATGACAACAAACAGACTACTTTCTTGATTCATTTGGTATATCATTTCTCTTATGATTCAAGCACATCTATACCAAAAATCATCAAAGTTATTGCTTTTCTACCTTCCCTTTGAAACCTTAGGGCTTCCAGAATTTATCTAAGTGGGAAAACAAATTATAGAGAGGTTTTTAAAATATGAAGTGTAAGGGAGTATCAACATTATTATAGTTTTAAAGAGGTGTTCTTCCTCTTAATGACCTATTTATACCACATTTCTAAAATATGTGTAGGACAGTAGAATAAAATAATTAGTTGAAGTAATCAGAGTGAAATATAAAGTTGAAGATAATAATGGGAGGCCAAAATATATATCTTGCTCTCTGTGATTGTTAGAAGTAAATCACAAATTTAGCTCTAAACTCTCTAATAACTTAAGTGAAAAGGAGCTTGATTTTTTTTTTTTTTTAATCACCCAGCCTTACGCTATGGAAAGAGTTTACTGAGGACATCATACGGCACTGCTAAGGAGCAACTGGCTTTTTATTTTATTTATTCATCTAACTTTCTTGAGCACCTTCTGGTATATATATTTGCATTGACAGAGAACTTGGGCAATGTAAATATAAAAAAAATATAACATCTCTTAAAATTATTTTTAAACATGTTTTAATGCAATGTTGGGATGTTTATCTGTTTACTAAGGGTGGGCATTAGACTGTACAAGAAGAGACTTCAGTATATAAAACAAATAGAAACAAGTGTGGTGGAAAGCATTACAGAGTTGTCTTTGCTCCAGAATCTGACCCTAAAGACTTGTATTTTGAGGAGTCACTTCTATTTCTACAACAGTGAGGGCCTCATAGAGGCGTTTTCCAGAGTGACAATTGATTAAGAGCTGAAGAATTAACTGTGAAAAAGAAAAATCATGAAAATGTCTGTGATGTAATTTGGCTCTTACTATATACAGGGTCAGATTTTGGTGCAAAGGCAACTCTGTAATGCTTTCCACCACATTTGCTGTGTCTATCTGTTTATATACTAAAATCTCTTCTTATAAATAGTCTAATGCCCACCTCCAATAGAAGAAACCTATGTAAATTATATTTTATTACTGTAAATTTACTTTTAAATCTTCAGAAGGATAATATATTCTTACCATAAAAGATAATATGTGAGATGAGTGAACTTTTTTCAGTGAATCAAAACTCTGAATGGATGATGGATGCCCTAGCATTAAATTCTTTCCACATTCTTTTTTTGTGTGTGTGAAACTGGGAATCGAACTTAGGACCTTGTGCTTACCAGGGAAGTGCTTATTCTGCTGAGCCATCTTCCCGGCCCTCTTTCCACATTCTATGTTGCTACATTTTTAAAAAATTCATTTTGATACCTCAGTATATACTGTTCAAACAGACTAATATAGAAGCTTAAAAGAATATCAAATATTTTTTTCAAAATTGAATTGCTAATAAAAAGAGTTTATATTCCTATAATGTCTATTACATATAGTTGTAAATATGTATTTCAATATTGTTTGATTATTGATATATTAAGTTCCATTAATCTATTATGTTCCATTCTACATAGTCACAATATAAAGGTGTATAGTTTGTGAATTTATGCATATGTTATCAGTAATCAAGTCAAGTTGCCATTTTGTTCTTACATAATCTAGAATATTACCACAATATATGTGTTATTACATGTTATTTTGACCACCAGCAATCATAATCTGTGGTCTGAAAGTTTATCTCTCTCAGAGCTGAGCAAAATACTATGAGACACACCTGAAATGAGCAGATGTGTTTAAGCTTTTCTTGGTATGTTATTGACTATGGCATAATGAGCAAGTTTGTTCTGCAGTAATGTAATGTACTCTGTTGAAGCTCTACATAAACAGAAATATACAGTCCTGAAATTCATCAAAGACCAGTACAGAGCAATATCCTTCCTAGTGAATGACACATTTATGCAGAATTCACTTCTCTATGTTAAAATAGGAAGGGGCGAGGCTTTTGTTCCAATGTCTGGATGATGGTGATGGTGGTTGTGAGGTATGTGTATGTTTAGATGTGTGTCCTGCTACAACTGGGTATATTTTTAAAATTTTTTATTGAAAATTTTACAGAAGCAAAATATAAAATAACTACCTTCCAGCAATAAGGTAAACCTGTTGACATGTAGTATCAAAGTTGTAAGTACATAAGTTCATATGTGATCTTGTTCTTTGGATATGTAAAGATTATAAAATGCCTTATAATTACTTTCTGAAGTTTGTTGACTCTCAATAAAGGAAACAAAGTTGGGCAAGGATAGGCTAAGTGAATTTTTAAAAACTTGTAATATGTAATCTTACCTAAATAAAATGAAATTTAGTTCAACCCTTGGAGAAAAGCTACGTATGATACCATTAGTGTTATCTTGCTATGTATTTGGTTACCAGTCATTATTCCTTGCCTGAATCCCATTTTATGCTTCCATGTCAGAATATCAGAGACTGTGCAACTTTTATAAAGGAAAAAAATTTATTCTGAAAAAAAAATTATTCTTACAGCACTGGTGGATGGGAGTCTTAAGATGAGAATGCTAGCATCTGGTAAGGGCCATCTTGCTGTGTCATCCCATGGCAAAAGGCAAATGATCAGGAGCAAAAAAGACACTAATCCACTCATGGTGGCAGAGTCCTCATGATATAATTGCATTTTTGTTAGGCAACTACCTCCCAGGGCAGTTGCATTGGAAATTAAAGTTCCAATACATAAACTTTGAGGGACCCATTCAAAACAAAGCATCCCCTAGCTCCATTCTCTCCCAAACAAGGATGTTCATGTTTATTGACAGTGTATTTCCTGTGCTTCATCTTGTCTACCCTGAGAACTAGTCCACTTGAGGATATAATTGTAAGTCATTCTATAATTCTTCATACCAAGCTCTATATCTCATAAGTGGTTTAAAAAGATAGTTTCTCTAATGCATTGTCATAAACCAGGTGACCTATTACCACATAAATCTTTCACCTTTCTGAGAGTCAAAAGTTTGAGGGCAAAATGTCAGTAGGCCTGTACCTCCTTCAAAAGGAGGTTTTGCTTCAAAGGAAGCAAACTTTCTTTCCTTATATAGCTTCTGATGAATAGCATCAATCATCATTCCTTGGATTATGGCAAAATAACTCCAAAATATTTGTCTTTATGTAGTAGTCTTATCTCAATATGTGTCTGATCCAAAATTCCCTTTCCTTATAGCAGTACCAGTCATTGGATTGGGACCCACTCTAACCAATTAATGACCTCATTTTAATTTGATCACATGTTACATGGTGTATAAATTGGGGGTAGAGAGAAGTGCTGTATCTTATATTTACATGTCTCCCCAAAGCCTTATGCACTCAAACGTAGGGCTTTTTGGACGTAGCTTGATCTAGGATATGTCATGAAATTAAGGATGTAATGCTGGAATTACTGGTGTGATGCTAAGATTGAAAGTGCCTCACTGTGGGTCTGAGTGCTACTTCTGTAAGGGCAGGTAGACTGTAAGGGATAGAAAAAGGGCTGCTGCTGTTACTTGCTACTTGCTCTTTCACTGCTTTGCTGTGTTCCACCTGCTGTGAACCTTTTCTCTTTTGTGTTGCCCCTCTGCCGTGCTACCCTGTCTTGGAGCCAGCCTATTAGGGACTGAAACCTCTACAAACTGTGAGTCACAAGAAACCCTTCCTTCTCTTACTTTGGGGTGTTGGGTATTTTATTTCAGCAATGAGAAAAAGGTAACTAAGATGGTGGGGGTATCACCCTGGCATAGGCAATAAGAATCTTGGTATTCTATTGCACCTCACCAAGTATTTAAAGTTCTATACTTGCTTGAGCACCCTGAACCCTCCATTGAAATGGGCCATGGACTTTTTTTTTTTTTTTCCACTGTTACTATATTTCTTACCTGGAAAGCTTTCCAAAGCTACAGAAACTGTAACTAATCAATTCTTTAGTCACTGCTGTGGCACTTGCTAAGTATGTATCATGTTATAAAATTGTTTGTCCCCGGGGGCCATGTTTTGTTCTCCAGTGTTCATATGAAACTTCCTACTAGAATAAAAATAAATTACATCCAAATGTTTTCAAGCTTTGATTCTGGCCCACATGTAAGTTCTCGAACTCTGTTCTTTATTCTTTGAACATCAAGATACTAGCATTACATAATGTGTGTAATATTCTCCCCAAGGCACTAGTAGTGAAGAGCTGTATTATCTCAGACTCATATACCACTTGAGCTTTCCTAGTACTCCAAAGGCTGGCCAAAGGTCAGACATTTTCATGCTTTTAAGACACTATCTAGTAATATTTAAATCTTCCAGTGTTACAGTTATACTGAGAAGATAGTTCAGGACAAATGTCATAAACTAGCCCAAACACCACATGCCTCACAGATGTGTTTTTTCTGAGTGGCAAGATTTTTTTTTTAAGAAACTGAATTACTTGCTAATAATAGAATAATTAGCAAAGAAATCTGTGTATCTGGTATTTCTTGGAAATTCATAAGATCTGGCAGTCATAGGCCCACATTCCTGCAGGTAGCAAGGGTTGCAAAATAGCTGTCCTGTCAGACAGAGCATGTGCTCGCTTTCTTCCATTGGGCCAGTCTGAACCACTTCCTCCATTGATGTTACATGCGCAGCCCCTTCTGGCTGCCCCCCCTTGTCCTAGGACTTGGTCTTCCCAATGGAATGTTCTTGCTAGTGTTGCACAGAAAAAAAAATCTGAATTCCTTGGGCAAAGGAGGGTGGATTATTGATTTCCTTTCTCTGTGGTTTGCACTTTCTTTTACTGATTTCCACCAGTGCCCTCAAGCCCAAGGATGAGATAGATATGCACCTTTGATCACAGTGACTTACCCCCTTTGTTCTCCATCTCTGGTGTTACAGTTGAGTTCAAATGCAAGAATTCAAAATTAATGTGAGCAAATTTCAAATTCAGTCTCGTGTAACTCTCTTAAACTCGGATTTAATTCACCACAGCACAATCCCTTCCAGAAACTTCTGAATGTCATTTTCTAGCCTTTGGTGCCTCTTTCGGCCCTTTTTGCTTCTGTGTCTCCCCTTTACCTCTTGTCCTACAATATTTTAATCTCAAGCTAAACTATCTTTCTAAAAGTTTCCTGTCACAGATTCTTCCAATGTCCTAATCAGTTTGACCTTCAGAATGTCTCTGACCAGTCCTTGTCAAAATTCAGTCTCTCAGATCTCCTTGCCCTGTTTGTGTTGATTTCTTCCAGTACCCATACATAGAATTTCACTAAAGGGCTGTTATCTGAAGTGTTGACCTCAGAATCCTGAACAACGCCTCTCTAGCTTTCTTCAGTACCCTCAGCATCATTAAACATTGTTCATCACTCCTACACCTTTGGCATACTGAGTGTATCCAGTTTATAGAAAAGCGTGGTCACTGTATGATCCAGATAGTCATATACTCTTCTCATAAATTCATGAGATGTGATATCATTTACCATCTGATTTTAGAAAAAATTAATCTATCCCTCTACACATACATAAATACTATCTTCACCATTATTTCATAGTATATTGGACTTCTTTCCCTGAATAATAAGAGTAACATGTCCCTTGCAGAGAATATAGAAGTACATAAAAATGCAAAAATATATAAATTACCCTTAATTGCATCATCTAGATATAACCACTACCAACATTTTGGTAAGTTTACTTTCATGTTTACATTTTAATCACATTCTCAGTTCTTTAGTTCTCAAGTACTCTTCAGAGAAGGGTTATTTTTAGGATTATTTCCACAACTTAGATAGTTATATAACCAAAGAAAATTCTAGTTTTAAGATTTCATAATGTTTTCAGTATTATACATACTATTTGTGTTGTATGTTAAATTACTTTACCCTTCTGTGGCATGATATTATCCCAAAGGAGTCCAAAGATTATCAATACACTCCCTAATATTTTGATAGGATAGATTATGTGTGTAAAATATTGGTTTGTTCCCAACCCCCAACTCAGGACCTTATGCTTGCAATGCAGGCACTTCTGCAGCTTCCCAGCCCTGGCTTAGTCTTAAACATTCAAATAAGATGATATTGATTGATCTGGTTGAAGACAAAGAGTACAGGTAAGATTCACGTCAGCCCACATTATCACAAAGGTGCTAGGTGAGTTGTAGTTCCTTAGTGGTAGCTATTGTACACAAGAGCCTCCAAAACCCTGGCTTTACCTGCACCAAGTCTGTTGTGGTTGTGAAGATCAAGACCCACAATGGGAAGCTGATGTCTGAGACCTCTGATGTCCTGCCCAAGTGAATGGGCCACAGCAGCCTCTCCCAGCCCGCACCTCTCCCACTGCTGCCCCAGAGCTCATGGGGAGATAGCTATACAAGGGAGCATTTGGAGCAAGAGACCCACCTGAGGCTCAGCTTAGCCCTTAGCCCACCCTTGAGGGACATATACTGCCTGAGGTACCCCTTCTTGCCTATGTCCTCCATCAAAAACCAATTCAATTGTCTTTTCTAAAATAAAGCCTGGAAAGAAAAAAAAAAAAAAACTAAAAAATTAAGCCTCGTTTTGCCACTTGAAAAAAAAAATTTTTTTTAAGCTGAGGCTTGGTAGGAAGGAAAGACAGGGAATTTAAAAAATAAAAAAAAAAAAAGATAGATTTTTTTTTTTTTTACATGCATTTTACAATAGAAAAGTGTTAGATACCAAGCATTATTACCATTTGGAACCTTGGCTAGGAACCAGATCTGACCTTCAGCTCTGGGATTTTTTCACATTTCCGGCTGATAAATATTGTCAAGTATTCAGACCTCACATCAGCTTTTTAAATTTGTAGGAAGGGGTGTGTGTGTGTATTTTAGTACAGGGTCTACAGGATCTTCACTACACAGATCGGACTTGTGATCTTTCCTGTTTTTCAGCCTCCCAAGCACTGAGATTACAAGTGTGTGTTACCACACCCAGTCTCATTTGCTGTCTCAGTGCATCCTGGGGTCAGGGCTGGCATGGCATACCAGGGATCAGACCATGCCCCCCCCCAGGCTTCTGTGTCTGCATAAGCAGGCACTTTAATCCACTGAGCTATCTAGCCAGCCCATTTTTTTAAATATACTATACGTGTATAAAAATGTCACTGTTATAGAAGGAATCCATAATTAATTAGTTTTGAATGCTTATTACCTACAAAAGGTAGCAGGTAATAGGATAGCAAAAATTCATAATCTCTTCTAGTTCAATAGAGATATTAACATTTTTAGTAGCTAGGTAAGAAATGCTTTCTAACACTCACTGACTTTTTTATTATTATTTTATTGTGATTGAGAAGAGTATCATAATAAACTCAGCTAATACTTGACTTTATAAGCTACTGTGAACAAATATCTTGTACTTTGATCCATCACTCAAGTGAGTGGCAATTCTAGACCATTGAAAGATGGAGTATGGAATTTGACCAATAGCTTTGAGATAGCTCAATAAGAGAAGTGATAATTGGGTGATTCAGGGTGGCAGGTTGTACTAGAAAGCTATGAATCTGGAATCAGAGAAGCTGTGGTACTGGCAGAGCCAACAGCTCTAGTCTGCACATCCACATGGCTTTTAATGTCCCTCCAGTGAACTACTAAAGATCCTTCTAATATTCTAGGACTGTGTTCTCCAAATATGTAGTCTTTCAATAAGAAACCAAGAATGCAGTAAGATGTAACTTTAAGGAAGAATGACTTGATCTCTGGTTCTGAGCTCCTTCTCCTGTTGTAGTCATGCCAGTTTTACATATTTATGACATCATCAACAAAGAAGGCCAATGAAACCCTAGACTTCTCAGGCTGTCAAATCTACTTATACTTTGGAGTGGACAGAATAGTTGCCGTTTCTCCAAATTCTGAAATACTACATGTTCTTGGGTAACACTAAAATGCATTTTGTACCTGGTATATTGTTAAAATTCTCATGATATGTTCCTATAAAGGTCTGTAGTCTGCAAGAAGAGATTGTTCTTTAGTTAGGTGGTACCAGTTAGATTAGTTGGTTGGAATCCAAGGCTTTGGGAATGGACTCCTTATGAGACAGTTGGCGTCATGCACAGAAAATCATGTTTGCTGTACTGTTTCATAAGTACATGCATTTGATTAGAGGATATAGGTATGAACATGGCATTATCAACATAATCTATCACTGCTATTGAAAAATATCACTCAAAAACAGGGTCACCCACCTCATCCTTGTTTAGAATTACCACCAGTAAGCACAATTCCAGGCCAACTTTTATATATTCTTTAAAGAGCATAATGGACTTTCACCTACCTCACCATCTAAATCTTACTGAATGGGGAGAGCGTCCCACTACCCTGCACCGGAGTCCAAGCCCAGGTGCAGCATGGGTGAGACCCTCTTCCAGCCCCTTGGGACCCCACCAACACTCCGCAGCACTCCCCCCACCCCGCCTGCCATGTGAGAATTTCTGCCACATTCTAGAGACCTGCAGATCCAGTCCTAGCCCAGGCCTGGTGAGTGTGTGGGAGAGCTTCCGGCTACCCTGCGCCAGTGGGACCTGCCAGTCTCAGCCCAAGTGCAGCATGGGTGAGACCTTCTTCCACATCCTTGGGGCCCCCCCACCACTCTGCAACACTCCCACCCCCACCCCACCTGCCGAGTGAGAATTTCTTCCACATTTTAGGGACCCCCAGATCCAGTCCTAGCCCAGGCCCAGTGAGTGTGTGGGAGGGCTTCCAGCTACCCTGCACCAGCAGGACCTGCCGGTCCCAGCCCAGGCGCAGCCTGGGTGAGACCCTCCACCACCCCTTTGGGCCCCCACCACCACTCCGCAGCACCCGACCCCACGCTGCCCGCCCAGAGAGAATTTCTGCCGCATACTGGGGACCCCAGATCCACTCCTAGCCCAAGTCCAGTGAGTGTGTAGAAGAGCTTCCTCTCCCCCCTACTCCACCTTGTCCCCTCCAGACTCAGCTCAGGCCTGGCATACAGGTCTGGGGTGAAACCCTGCAACTGCAATCCCTGCAGACAGAGTATGGGACAGAACCACCCAGCTAGTCCAGGAGCACAACATCTTGCCAGAGGGGCACAACAGATTCACTCCCAAGGGAGGCAGCAGGAAGGAGCTGAGCACAGCAGCCAGACCAAAGCCAGGCACAACTGCATAAATCCAAACTTTGTAGATCTGCACTTGAATTTCAGTAAGTGCTAAGGTTATAACTGCACTAAAGATCTACAACAAAGGTCAAGAAGGAGCAAACTGCAATCTCAGACCCGAAGCCCACCCATAACAAGTGCAGAGGACACAAACACAGAACAAAGTAGGACTCACACAGCTGAAATCAATAAATCAATGGCTTCTGAAATAAAGAAAGAACTGCAGAAAAGTATAGAGGAACTCAGATAGGAAATGACAACAGAAATCCCTGAATTAATAACATGTGCAGTAAAGAATCAAATGCAGAAACATATGGAGGCAACCCAGTGCTCACCCAGAAGTGCAGAGGACACTAGCTCAGCTCAAATGTATGAATTAATAGCATCGATAGTAAATAAGCAACACGAGAAAGGTATACAGGAAGTCAGAGCGGAATTTTCTGAAATAAAGAATTCTTGGAACTCGTAGCATCTGAAGTAAAGAAACAACTACAAAAACAGGGAGGAAACCAAATCTGGAAAAAAAAAAAAAAACTATAGTAAAAGAATTAATAACTGCTTCTAAAGAAAACATTGATTAAAAAATAGGGGAGATTAGAAAAATGACGGATTCCTTCAGTGAGCAGTACAGGGAAGAAATAAATCGCATGAAGCAGAGTCAAAGAGATACAGAGGAAATTAAAATCTCAATCACAAGCTTGCAAAACCGTTTGAGTGAAAGTGAAGACAGACTTTCAGGTCTTGAAGACACTGGTGCAACTAGTGAAAAGGTAAGAAAGGATCTCTTAAAAACAAGTACGATACAGGGAAAAATGATCCATCACCTGCAAGATGATGTAAAGATGAACAATGTGAGACTAATAGGCATCAGTGAGAAAGAAGGGGTCAATACAAATGACATTAAAAAAAATATGGGCAGAAGTAATAGCAGAAAACTTCCCAAATATGAAGAAACAATCTGACATTCAGGTAACCGAAGCATACAGAACACCAAGGAACATCAATCCAATGAAAAACACACCGAGACATATAATAGTCAAGAACCCAGAAATTCAGCACAAGAATACCATACTGAAAGCCACTAGAGAAAAGAAGCAGATCACATTCAAAGGAAAACCCATCAGAATTACAGCCAAATTCTCTTCACAAACCACGAAGGCAAGAAGAGCATGGAGCAGAGTACTTCAAGTCCTCTATGAAAACAAATTCTAGCCCAGACCGCTATACCCTGCAAAACTCTCTTTCAAGTTTGATGGAGAAGTGAAATACTTTAATGATAAAGAACAGCTAAAGAATTTCATGATGACAAAGGCAACCCTACACAGGCTACTGAAAGTTGTTCTAGAGAGGGACCAAAATGATCAGAACTCCACGAATGTTATCAGAAGCAACCAACTAAATAGGGCATGCAATTAAACACAGGAAAAAATGGAGTAAACGACAACAGGTAAATAACATGTCAATCATAAGTCACTACATCTCAATTCTAACCATCAATGTAAATGGGCTCAATTCACCAATTAAGAGAAATAGATTGGCACAGTGGATTAGGAAACAAAATCCAACAATATCTTGTATACAACAAACACATTTAACTCAAAAAA
This sequence comes from Octodon degus, assembly GCF_000260255.1. NCBI lineage: Eukaryota > Metazoa > Chordata > Mammalia > Rodentia > Octodontidae > Octodon > Octodon degus. Next base: position 6,801,179 of record NW_004524657.1, read on the forward strand.
CATTCATAGGCTGAAAGTCAATGGATGGAACACAATATTACATGCCCCCACACCTCAGAAAAAAGCAGGGGTAGCAATCCCATTCTCAGACAGTCTCATCTTCAAACCAAGAATGATCAAGCGAAATAAAGAAGGCCACTATATATATACTCGTTAGGGGAAAAATTCAAGAGGAAGAGGTAACACTCATAAATATGTACGCACCAAACACTGGAGCAGCCAACTATGTAAAGCAAATCTTAATAGACATGAAAAATCTAATATCCAGTACCACAGTCTTATCAGGAGACCTTACCACCCCCTTATCCCATAAAGATAGATCAACCAGACAAAAACTTAGCAAAGAAATATCAGAACTGAACCAGAGCTTGAAACAAATGGGCTTGATGGACATATCCAGAATGTTCTACCCAAACACAGCTGAATACACATTTTTCTCAGCTGCAAATGAGTCATTTTCTAAAAAATGGACCATACTGGTCCATAGGTCATGCTTGAGTCTGTGCAAGAAAACAAATTATCTCATGCATATTATCTCACCACAATGAAACTGGAAATAAATGACAAAAGAAATCAGAAAAACACCCTAAATACATAGTAATTAAATGACACCCTACTCAGAAACCAGTGGGTCACAGATGAAATTAAACAAGAAATTTAACAATATCTACAATTCAAACAAAATTTAAGCACAACTTATCAGAATTTATGGGATGTGATGAAATCAGTTCTCAGAGGGAAATTCATAACTATGAACTCACACATGAGGAAAACAGAATGGGAACAAATAAATACCCTAATGCTGCATCATAAACAACTAGAAAAAGAAGAGCAAACCAAACCCAGAGCCCAAAGACAGGAAGAAGTCATAAAGATTAGAGCAGAAATTAATTCAATTGAGGCGAAGAAAACAGTTCAAAGAACGTAGCAAAATGCTGGTTCTTTGAAAGAATAAATAAAATTGATAAGCCCCTAGCAAACCTCATCAAAAAGAGGAAAGAAAAAAAAATCAAATACAAGCAATAAGAAATGAAAAGGGAGTAATTACCACAGACCCAGTGGAAATTCAGAAGATTATCTATAGCTTCTTTGACAATCTTTACTCACACAGAAGAAGTGGACAGATTCCTAGAAAGGTACAAATTACCACAACTGAATCGACAAGATAGAACCACTCTCAATAGCCCAATAACAGCCAATGAAATACGAGATGTAATAAAAAACCTACCGACAAAGAAAAGTCCTGGTCCAGATGGATTCACAGTTGAATTCTACAAGACATTTACAGAAGATGTAGTCCCTATACTCCTCAAACTCTTCCATGAAATTGAAAAGAAAGCAATCCTCCCAAAATCAGTCCTGGAGGCAAGTATTACACTGATACCAAAACCAGGGAAAGAAACAACTAATAAAGAGAACTACAGGCCAATCTCCCTCATGAACATAGATGCCAAAATCCTCAATAAAATCTTAGCAAATAGAATACTGCAAATCATCAAGAAGATCGTACACCATGACCAGATAGGATTCATCCCAGGGATGCAAGGATGGTTCAATATTCGAAAATCTGTAAATGGAATACACTATATTAATAGAGTGAAAACTAAAAACCACATAATCATCTCAATTGATGCAGAAAAGGCTTTTGACAAAGTCCAACACTCATTCATGTTCAAAGTCCTACAGAATATTGGAATTGATGGCCTCTACTTCAGTGTGGTGGAAGCCATTTATGTAAACCCAACAGCTAACATAATCCTAAATGGGGAAAAACTGAAATCTTTTATTCTTAGATCTGGTACACGACAAGGATGTCCTCTAACACCTCACCATTAGACAAAAGAGAAAAAAGGAATAAAAATATGTAAAGAAGAAGTTAAACTATCATTATTTGTGGATGACATGATACTTCACTTAGAGGACCCAGAAAACTCCCCCAAGAAGCTACTAGAATTGATACACAAATTCATTAGTGTAACAGGATACAAAGTCAATATCCAAAGTTAATAGCTTTCTTCTACACAGATAACAAACACACTGAGAGTGAAATTAAAGAATCAATACCTTTTACAAAGCACCGAGGATAATGAAATACCTTGAAACTAATCCAACCAAAGAAGTCAAAGATCTTTTCAAGGAAAATTACAGTACTCTGAAAAAAAGAGATCGTAGAGGATTTCAGAAAATGGAAAGATACTCCATGTTCCTGGATAGGAAGAACCAACATTGTGAAGATGACCATACTCCCAAAATTGCTGTAAAGATTTAATGCAATACCTATCAAAGTACCACCAACATACCTCACAGAGCTAGAGAAATCATTCCTAAAATTTATCTGGAACCAAAAAAGACCTAGAATAGCAAAGGCAATCCTGGGCAATAAAACCAAGGCAGGAAGCACTACAATTCCTGACTTGAAATTATACTACAAGGCTACTGTGATAAAATCAGTATGGTACTGGCAACAAAATAAACCTAAGGATCAATGGAATAGATTAGAAGACGCTGAAGCTCCTACGAACACATTCAGCTTATCTTTGACAAAGGGGCCAAACATACTCGCTGGAAGATAGATAGCCTCTTTAACAAATGGTGCTGGAAAAACTTAATCTCTACATGCCGAAAACTGAAACTTGACCCAGGTCTGTCACCATGCACTAAGCTAAAGTCAAATGGATTAAAGATCTAAACATGAAAGCAGAGACTCTAAAATCTCCTGGAAAAGAAAGTAGGAGGAACTCTTGAAGACATAGAGGTAGGCAAAGAGTTCACGAACAAAAATCAAATCGCATGGGAAACACCTTAAAGAATTAACAACTGGAACCTCCTCTTACTGAGTAGTTTTTTCACGTCAAAAGAAATTACCAACAAAGTGAATAGACAACCCACAAATTTGGAATAAGTCATGACAAATAAGTACTCAGACAAAGGTCTGCTCTCCAGAATTTATAAAGAACTAAAAAACACTCGGGCCCCAAAATTTAAAGACCCAGTCCAGAAATGGGCATTGAGATGAACACACACTTCTCAGAGGATGAAATTAAAGAAGGAAATAAATATATAAAAAATGCTCCACATCACTAGCCATCCATGAAATGCAAATTAAAACAACATTGAGATATCATCTCACCCCACAAAGAATGGCTATCATAAAGAAATCAACCGACAACAAATGTTGGAGAGGCTGTAGGGGAAAAGGAACCCTTCTCCACTGCTGGTGGGAATGTACACTGGTGCAACCATTATGGAAATCAATGCGGAGACTCCTTAGAAAAGTTGGACTGGAAATCCCATTTAAACTAGCTATTCCTCTCCTGGGAATTTTCCTGGAGGATGTGAAAACATCATGCCATAGTGATATATGTGTGCCTATGTTTATAGCAGCACAATTTTTGATAGCCAAATCTTGGAAACAACCAAGATGCCCATCACCTGAGGAATGGATGAAAAAGATGTTGTATTTTTATACAATGGAGTATTACTCAGGTATAAAGAATGATAAACTGCAAGCCTTTATATTGAAGTGGATGCCACTTGAAGATATACTCATAAGTGAAATAAACCGAACACACATGTGTAAATTTCATATAATTGCCCTAGTATAAGAACTCAAAAGTAAAGATACAAATAGAAAGGTATAATACAAGTAAAAAGAAAGCAAGCACTCGAAGACTAATAAGAGAGGGAAAGAAGAGCTAGGAAACATGACAGTGACAAGCCATACAGTTATATATAGAGATGGGTAAGGCAATGGTCCTGATAATCTTCAGAAGATTTTCTAATCTAGCATTTAATTGGAAAAATTCTCACCCTGACTAACTATATATACTGACACCTGTGACTTAAGCAACTGCACTGAAGATGGCAATCTGTAATAGTATTTTCATGCTTGGAGTGCCTGTCATTCTAGTCTTCTGAATACGGGCTGCTTGTCATGACATATCAGTTGCTGTTGTGCTGTCTCTCAGGTAGATGATTTTTCAAAAAAGTGGTGGTGATGAACGCAGAAAAGAGGAACAGGAATGTTGTGGTACTGTCCTGCTTCAAGGTTGTATATGGTTAGATATTTGGAATTATGTGTAAACATAAGAATTATATAATTCTTTATGCCTATTTTTAAAATATATTCTAATTTTTAAATGTTTTTTCATCATTTTCTATAGGGACTTAAAGTTCAACATATCAATACTTGATGAAAAATATCTGTTTCATGTTATGCTTAAGATGTTTGATATTCAGACAGATATTGAGGTTAAGCTTAACAGCCTAGGTTGTATGGTAATAACAATAAGCTTGTCTTCTAGAGGGTTAACAACCCAAGTTTGCAGACCAAAATTAGAGAATAAGGAGGGCCGCAAGAAAAGCCAACATTTTGGCCCTAGCCTCCCAAAGTCAATTAAGTCTCAGGACATATGAGAACTTGTACTGTAGCATCATGCAATTCAGTGATGTCCAAAATTTTCTGGTCAAGGAGATTATGAGGCCAAAGAGGAAAGTGATCGATGATGTAGAGTGTGCCTAAAGAGAGTCACATGGAGAGAAAACATTCTCTCAAGATTTCACAGAGAGCACATTGGCGAAGCAATTGCTGTGACTCATCCACGTGGCTGACATTGACAAAGAATCTACAATCTGATTTAGAGGATCTCAGGATAAATCCTGAGGGGATCTGACTGACTTTATTAGATCCAAAAGCTACAACTCTTGTTGCATAGGTCTTGCTTTATCTTGGTCTTAACCATACAGCAGAAAAGTTTAAAAACGAAGTATAAGAAGTAAAGCCATACTGTTATGTTGAGCTGTAGGGGACTCAGGTCAGCAATTTCTGACATTGTCAGTCAAATGGAAGCCCCAATACTATTATGGACTACTGGACTCTTTTAGAATATTTTGCTGAGTTAACACACCTATAATATTCAAATAATGGAACTAAGCAAAAATGGGGATACAGATGAGTGTCCATTTTGTATCTGTGTATTCATAATGGTTAGGATACATATATAATTACATTCTCTTAATGAATAGAGGGATTTGTTCTCATAAAGTTTGTAAATAGGGTATCATGTCCGCATCTTATATAGCAAATAACCACTAGGAAGAATATATGCAATATGTTAATTATTGAAACTGTCCTACCAATTTGGTTTGAAACTGTCTCATCACTATTTGTTTATCAATAAAATTAATAAAGAAAAATAAAATAAATCTTACTGAACATTAAGAAAGACTAATGGAACAAGTTGGTTGTTGGAGCCTGACTGTACGCAGCTGTGCTGAGCATTCTGCTTACATTCTTCCACTCGTGCCTCAGAGTAATCCTAGATAACATGTAATTGTTATATCTTTTTTGCTTAATAAAAAAGTTGACTGAGGAAGTCATGTGATTTTCATAGGCTTCCACATTCACTGACTGAGAAAATTAGTACTGCTTTCTCTACTACTGACCCTAGAGCCCTACGTTGTTATCAACTGTACCTTACAGCCTCTCTTATGGCACAGCACAAAACTCTGTATAGAGTTAGGGATTTTAGAAACTGTAATAAGCTTTTAGTTAGGAAATGAAACTTTGCACAGTCCCAGATGCTTATAAGTGAGTATGAATTTTAAGTTGCAATTCTTTAAAATGAAAAATGAGGTCACTGCTGCAGGCAGGCAGAGAAAGCTTGCCAAATAGTTGAGGCAGATGTCTGTTTTGGATGCTTCCACAGCTTCACATTAGTGACCTCTCTGTCCCAGCAGCTCAAGATAAATTGTTGCTCAACTTTGGTTGTTCAGATTTCTAGGTCAAGCCTAAATCCCTATACAGGACAAATTGTAAAATCTGTCTCCACTTTTTTTCTCCTCAGAATTCCTAAGTATCTCAGGACCAGCTTACTCTATACTCCTAAATCCAGAAGCCCTGACAGTAAAAGTGCAGAAGTTTTTTAGCAACAGGAAACTGTATAATGACCACTATTAGAACATGCTGTTTAGCCGTGACTTCTCTTGAGTCATTGTCATCTGTGAAGTTTAACTTAAATTGTAGTTATTAAGTGATATGCATAGCAATTTGGAGGCTGTTCTTCCTGATCTTCTAAAGCACATAGACAGCATTTGGTGCAAACTCAGGAAAGTACCTTTGTAAGACATTTTCCTTTGAGATTTTGTAGAAAAAATAATGAGAGAGACTCACTTCACTGGTAAAACAGTAAAATATACTCTGAATTGAAGAACCCCATTGAATAATCTGGAAGGTTTTTTTTTTTAATTTTTTTTTTGTGATCTAACTTCTACAAAGCTCTTATTTTAAAAATATATTATCTTTTAATATTTCTCTTCTTCCCTAAGTGGGTGTGTAAATCACTGGCATTTGAAGCTATAACTGCAAGATCTTCCATTTCACATCTTTTTTTAAGGGAATAAAAGCCACTTCATTCATGTATCCTTGCTCTGGGCTTCATTTTATCCTTATCTTCCTCATACATCACTTTTTTCATCTGATTCTTTGATTTGGCACTTCAAGAAGAACTTTTCCCAGTGCTTGTTGTGTTAATACAGCTATGCTTGGTTCTGAGCAGAAAAGGACAGAAGCCCTGTTCCCTCAGAGCTTAGGATGAGTTCATATGTCACAGGTTACATGGTAGCAACAGCCAGGGAAATCTGTAAAGTCTAAATGAGCAGGAAGGAGCCAGGCACAGAGCAGAGGCTTGTTTGGGACTGTGCTAGAAGTGATAAGGGCACATGACATCTGAAAGGATCAGCTCCAACTTATTAACTTATTGAAAATATCCTATATGGTTTCCAGTTTGTCAAGAAAAATCAGAAATCCAGAATTAGTGTGTATTTGTGTGTGCAGGTGAGCATGCACACTCATATATTCCCTTAAATTAAAAAAAAAAATGCTGTCAACTAACTCAAATTCTTCAAAAACATTGTATAGGCCAAACAAAACACATATGTGGGGTGAATTTAACCCATGAGCCTCCATACTGCGGAGTTCTAGTTTGGTTAGTGAACTAAATCACATGTGTAAGGAATCCTTAATGTAAAACATACCCTATATGACTAAGATCCCTAATGAATGGCACACACAATTCCTGCCTTAGTTCAGAAACAGGAGGATGAGAGGCCCTAGGAAGTGGCCTCTGGGTACGTGGCCTGAGCTCTGCCAGGTGTATTGAAGGGATTGGAGGACAATAGAGGTATGGCAAGCAGGCTCCAGAGCCAAAGCAAAGAGATTGTGCTGTACTTTTGTAATAGACGCTACTAAGCATTTTTGATCTACAATTTTATGAAATAAAATGTTAGGTTAAGGGATAAAGTCCCATGCAGGAAGAAACCATAAGGAACCTCATGCTATAATAGTTCTTCCCCTGTTTCCCATGCTGCTTTCTTTTCTACCACATACTCTAGCAGTTCCCAGCCTTTTTGGCAGCAGGGCCTGGTTTTATGGAGGACAGTTTTTCCACAGATGGGGTGGTGGTGGGATGGGGGTGGGAGAGTTTGGGATGATTCAAGCACATTACATTTATTGTGCATTTTGTTTTTATAATTACCACATTGTGATATATAATGAAACAATTATACAACTCACTGTAACACAGAATCAGTAGGCCTGAGCTTGTTTGCCTATAACTAGAGGATATTTGATACCTCCAGGTACTTATCTGATAGCCAGTTACCACCTGTCCCACAAAGCTGGCCTGGAGAATGTAGATAACTATTGCACTGAACCTATGATTTAAGTAGGGCTTTGCTTATTTTCTCGTAAATATATCTTTTTGGTGGCAGACTCATCATTGGGTCTTTCCCCTGTTTCAAAGAAGCTCTCCAATGACATTTGTTTCTTACAAATCTTTCACTAGGGTTAACTTGTGGGCTTATCAAAGCTGACTGAGACAAGTGTGCAGGGCAGGAGAAAAGACAGAGGTGGTAAATAAAATTAACAGACAGGCCACACATGGACTAAAATTGTCCAATTCTCATTTAAAGACTGCTACTCAATTAAATAATACAACTTAAATACATCAACTCACTTGCCACTGGAAAGCCTGCCATTAGATGCAGCTTAATTGTTACTGATAGGGTTTCAGTAAGAGTCTGTAAGAAATTGATTTATTCTGGGCTGTGTGTAGTCAGACCTCTCTGCCAATGTTAAATATTTGCAGCTACTCCCTTGTACTAATGGCACTATCCCAGTTCCACCTTACATCATCAGGCATTAGATTCTCATATGGAACATGCAATCTAGGCCCTTCTTTATTTTTGAGTGGGGTTTTGTTTTATTTTTTTGAGACAAGGACTCACTATGGAGTTCAGGCTAGTCTTAAATTCACTATATATCCATTGAACTTACAGTGATCCTCCTGCCTCGGCCTCCCCAGTGCTGGGATTACAGACATGCATGACCACACTGAGCTAGATCCCTTCTTGTAGTTCACAGTAGAGTTCATGCTCCTATTAGAATCTTTTTGAAATAATTCGTTTGGTTTTTGGTACTGGAGATCGACTTAAGCCATGGAGCCATCTCCCCAGCCCTGTGTTAGAATCTAATGGTACCACTGATCTGATGTGATACAGCCCTCAGACCATAATGCCAGTGGTGGGGAACCGCCCTAAACATAGGTGAAGCTTTGTTCGTTTGCCAAGTACTCACCTCCCTTCGTGCTGCCTGTGTCCTAAAAGGTCATAGACAAGGTGATATTAATAAAAAGCAAAATGGGGCCTCTGCCTTACACTAGATCCAAACATTTTTCCTCCTAATGTACTTCTAAAAGAAGAAGCCTCCCTAGCCTTGCAAGGTAACTTCAAAGCATGCCAATCCCCTAAACCAAAACAAGAAAGTGAAATCAGACCAAATTAGAATGACAACCCCAAGGTGGGGGGGCAGGGGTACATTAGGAACAACCTCTCACTAAATAAAAAACATAAGTTTTCTTGGGCTTTATTTTGAGACAGGGTCTCACTATGCAGTTTAGGCTCTTCTTGAGCTCACTTGGTAGCTCAGGCTGGTCCAAATATCCCAACAACCCTTCTGTTTCAGCCTCCTGAGTGCTAGGATTATAGGTATGTGTTACCACACCCGGCTCCACCACTTTAAAACTCAGTGGACCATCTCTCTCAGCCATATCAATAGCGTTTAATTCTCAAATGAAGGTGGAAGATTGCAGCAGAATATTCTCACTTAAGTACTCAAGGTGATCAGGAATAGCTGTGCAGGAGCCAGACTCAGAAATCACAGTTTGTCCTAGGATCTGTCAGTAGGACTTTCTCCATAAAGTAGCCAATAAATGCACACCTAGAAAGGTGCTACTGGAAAAAGGGGTACAGATGTTTAGATATTAGAGTAAACAAGTCTTTTACATGAATCAGTTTCTCATAAATTGAGGGCAAGCCTTTTAGAAATCACCACTGGTAGAGGAAAATCTTCACCAGTGGTAGACAATTTAAACAATTTAGATGGGAAACTAGAACTTAAATGATCAACTCATATAAGCAATTTTTTTTTCTTTTCTTTCTTTTTTTTTCCCCAGAACCAGGGATTGAAATCAGACCCTTGCACTTGCCAGGGAAGCACTTATTCCACTGAGCCATCTCCCTGGCCCCTAAGCAATTTTTTTAAATTCCAGAGTACTAAGCTTTTCCAGGGTACTAATATTCCCAGGCCTTTGTTGTACTTATTCTTCCTCTTTCCACCTACATTTTGACCTTTTTTTTTTTCTATTAAATGTCCACCAGAGTGAAAAACAGAAGGAAAGAAAACCCTGCAACTTCATTTTTAAAAAATTATTTTACCTCTACAAAGAGCTATAATAATAATCATGCCCTAGGATCTGTCAGCAGGACTTTCTCCATAAAGTAGCCAATAAATGCACACCTAGAAAGGTGCTACTGGAAAAAGGGGTACAGATGTTTAGATATTAGAGTAAACAAGTCTTTTACACTACAAGCTTTTGAGTTTTTATTACCCTCCAGTGCCCGGCACTATTTTAAGTATGCTACATATATTAATTTTTTAATCTTCACTACTTTGTACCCTTATCCTTCCTGTTTTGAGGTGACAAAATCTGAAGCCAATAGAAATTATTACAATACCCAGGGCCTTACTTCAGAGGCCAGGTTTGAGCTCACAAAGAATCGTGAGGCCATACTATTATGTTGAGCTGTAGGGGACGCAGGTCAATGATTTCTGACATTGCCAGTCAAGCGGAAGACCCAATACTATTATGGACTACTGAACTCTTTTAGAATATTTTGCTGAGTTCACACACCTATAATATTAAATGACGGAACTAAACAAAAAAGGGGATACAGATGAATGTCCATTTTGTATCTGTATTCAAAATGGTTAGGATAGATATCTAGTTACATTCTTTTAATGAATAGAGGGATTTGTTCTAATAATGTTTGTAAATAAGATATCATGTCCGCATCTTGTACAGCAAATAACCACTAGAAAGAATGTATGCAGTGTGTTAATTATTGAAACTGTCCTACCAATTTGATTTGAAACTGTCTCATTGCTATTTGTTTCTCAATAAAATTATGGAGAAAAAAATAAATAAAATAAAAATGAAAATTTAAAAAAAAGTTATAGAGTGCACAAAACAAATTAAAAAAAAATAAAAGAACCCTGAGACCTTACAAAGATTTTATTTGAGGGCAAATGTGTATCTTTAACCATTTTAAACCATTTTTGCCTGAATAAGTCAGTCCCATTAACAACAGTCATATTATGCTACTGGCACTAATGCCTATCTCCATAAGTTTTTCATCTTCCCACATTGAGAGCTTTCATTTTAAATCACCAATATTATTTCTCCGATAATGCTTAGGGTTCTGGAAATACTATTAATGGCAATCCTGTCTTCTTTTAACACCACTGATGTAATTAATACCTTTCAAACTGTAGCATTCCTTACTTTTCCCTTTGTTCTCTGTGCTGCTACAGGTGTTGCATCCCTCCCCTCACATAAGGTGAGTCAAGCCAGAATCTCTAGTGTGTGTGTGTACACACATTGGTATATAGTCACAGTTTGAATCTTAAGTGATCCCCCAAGATCCATATGGTAAAGGCATGGTCCCCAGCTGGTTCTATTAGGAGGTGATGGATACTTTAAAAGTTTGGGCCCAAGCCAGGTGTACCAGTACACACCTATAACCTGGGAGTTTGAGGCAGGAGGACTGAGAGTTAAACATAGTCTGAGCAATTTCATGACCTTGTGTGACCCTGTCAAGGCTAGGAATATAGTTCAGTGTGAAGGCCCTGAGTTTAGTCCCCATACAATCCCTCCACCACCACCCCCCCAAAGAACCGGGGATTGAACTCAGGCCCTGTGCTTACCAGGCAAGTGCTTATTCTACTGAGCCATCTCCCTGCCCCCCCTCCACTGAGCTATCTTGCCAGCCCAAGTGAGAGATTTTGTTCCACCATGTGTTCCTGCTGTGGTGGAATCCAAAGCAATGGGACAAAGTAAACATGAATTGAAAACATCTAAAGCTATGAAAGTGAATAATCATCTTCTCTGTGTAAGTTGATTCTTTCCAGCATTGTTATGGTGACAGAAAGCTGAGTGACAGACTCGTACACGGATGGTATCTATATCACTTGTGCCTGTCTTGTGATAGTGATTCTAAGCTTGCCCTGATTTCAAGACTGTCAAAACTAAGAGAAATGTAAGGCCACGTATCATAGGCTTGTAAAAACCTAGTCTTTTTCGAGCCTGAAATGTTGTTATAAGAAGGTTTTGCCCTTCTTCCTTAACAGACACTACTTTGGTTCAATCTTTATTCCCTTTAGCCTGGATTACTGTCATGACTGATCTCCTAGTACTCAGTTTCTTGTACAAACTATTATTGTAAGACCTGGTTGTAGCTATAACCTTGAACAGCTCATATCTCAAAGCCAGTAGCCCTTTTGTTCCACAGGAAGGGAACATAAAAATGTTTCCTTTGACACATAAAGACTATATCTAGGAGTTATCAGGCTTCCTCAATATGAAATTTGGTATCATTGCATAGAACTTTGAACTATCGCAAATGTCCTATGCTCTTATTTTACCACCTGGGATCCTGTTTTCTTTTCTTCTAAGATAGGTATCAGTGTTTGCACCCACTTTAAACCCTGATTACCCTAGACTCCACCTCACTTCCACTTTTTCCTAAGTAATCCATGATACTTCTCATATTTTCCTTTCCAGTTTAAAACTTTTTAGTAGAAAATTTAAAGTTGGCTCCTTTATCAATATAATAATGATGGTAGCCTGCCACTAAGAATTACTTGGTTGAATGCTTTATTACTGTATATCTTAATAATTGTAGTGGTAATAGCTGCTATGTAGCATAAGTTTGCAGAAATCCATCTTTTTCCAACCTAGAACATCATTATGAAAAGATCTTATCCTTGTTCCTTGACATTTGCCCCCCTACCACCACTCTGGTCCAATCCTCATTCCCTGTAACCTAAGTATTAGGATAATTATTATTATTGTACTGTTTGTTGTCTGAATATTTTCTTACTCTAATTAAAACCATGATGACCTTATTGGGTGAATTTCCTTTTTTCTTTCCAAGAAACTTTATGAACCAAGTTAAAAGATTTTTATGCTACCCTGAACAATTCACAACTAATACACAGATATGGGTACTTACTTTTAACCAAGTTTGACAAACTTTAGAGGTCGTTTTAAAGATTATTGGAATGGAGAGACAATTTTTCATTAATTTTTAAACTGACTAGCCAGTTTGTTTGATTCCAGTTTGCAGCATCACAAGAAAAGTCAACCTTCATTAAAAAAAAAAAAAGTTACGTCAAAAAACTCTTGACTTCAGAGCATAGGAGAAAACTGATTTTTCAAAAGTATCTCATTTCTTCTCTGTAAAAAGGACTCCTTAGCCATCCCTGGCAATGTACGCCTGTAATCCCAACACTCAGGAGGCTGTAACAGAAGGATTGCAGCACAGTTGAAGCCTGCCTGGGCTACATATTGAGTTCAAGGCCAACCTGGACTACATAGTGAGACCTTGTCTCAAAAAACTAAAATAAAATACAAATAAAAGACTCTTTAGCCAGGCATAGTAGTACATATCTGTAATCCCAGCAATCTGGGAGTCTTGAAGCAGGAGAATCTTAAATTTATGTCTGACCTGAGCAACTTAACAAGATCTTGTCTCAAAATAAAAAATTTGAAAGGGATGAGAATATAAAGTAGATGTAAAGGGTTCAATCCCCAGTTTCACTACAAGGGAGGGAAAGAGAAAGGGAGGGAATTCCTGTTAAGAATCAACCAGATTTGTTCTTTTTTTTTTTTTTTTTAACAATAAAGACAAAGCTAACCAAATATTAAAATCTCTCTTCATGTTTAAGTAGTTAATATTTGCACTTCAAGTTAGAAAAAATGCTTTTAATCCTGCACTCAACTTTCTGGGGCCTCTAGAGGCAGATGGAAGAGCTCTTGTTTGCTTTGGTTTTGTTTCATTTCTTCTGATTTCAGTGTCCCAGGATAATGGAGATTTGGAAAGTGAATTTAAGGGCTGTCTAAGCCTTACAGGGTTCTTGTCTGCTGGGGCTTCATTTGAAATCTGGTGGTTTGGGAAGAAAAGAAGGAGTGCATGAAAGTAAACATTCCATGAGTTTCTGCCTTGTAGTGTCACTTACTCAGCAGACAAACCCTCTGAGTATTTGCTGTATATCTTAAAGGACCAGTTTGTCACCAGACCCCAATTCCCCTGCCTTTCTTTTTCCAGCTAACCCTCCCCACAGACACATTCATACAACCTCTTTTCCCTCATCAGGTGTGAGGCTTGTGTGTGTTTGCTAGCACTGTACTGGGTTAAACGTGCTATGACTTGTCAGCTCAATTTATGGAATCACTGGGTTTCATTCAGTTTTTTTGGTTTTTGGGGGGTGGGTTTGTTTGTTTGTTTGTTTGTTTGTTTGTTTGTTTGTCGGAACTGGGGATTGAACTCAGACCCTTGCACTTGCCAGGGAAGTGCTTATTCTACTGAGCCATCTCCCCAGCCCCCTTGGATTTCATTCTTCATACTTTGATAATTGCAACCCCGTGTTCGATTCAGAGAACTTTTTTAAAAATTCCTTGGCCCTCTAAAGGACAGAAGGATCTGAAGTGGGAAAAGGGAGATTCTGGCAATGGCAATGGAAAATGCACGCACTCCTAAAGGCACTTGTGACTTCCACTTGATTTTCTTTAGCCTCAAATTCACTGAGAGGATGTTGGCAAATCATATTTGTACATAAGAAAACTTTTAATGAGTTTTGTATTGTTATCACATAAGCCTTATTTTGCCAAATAGCTAATTTCTAAGAAATTCAGCAGTTGGATTTTCTCATAGTGAATAGATTAGAAGACAAAAGTTTAAATTTTAAAAAGAACCTAAATAAATACACACTCATTCCTAATGTTGCCTATACAGTGTGTATCTGTCTACCAACAGGCTCACACACACACACATACACACATGCGAGCACACACACAAGCACACATTTGTACATAACAAAACATTATAGTAGACATTATGTTTTACATAAGGAAGAACAATAAACATTTTATGTTTTACAGTGTACCTGATAGGATTGAAAACAGTTTAAATTAGACAGTAACAGCCAGGTGTGGTGGCACACGATTGTAATCCCAGCACTCATGAAGCTGAGGCAGGAAGATAAGTTTGAGGCTAGCAGGAACTACAAAAGGAGGGTGTGTTAGAAAACAATAATTGAGATATACACTGAGCAGTCTATTTGGTGCGATGCTTTAGTGGCAATTAGGTGCAGACTGCCTGTCCCCCAGCTACACAGAATGTATTTCTGAGAACTGAGTGTTTTAGCATCAGAAGTGCACATTCCCAGGCTTTGTCCTAGACTGAATGAACCCAAATCGCTGAGTTTATAAATAGCAATCTATGTTTTTATCTCCTATATTTTGAAAAGAATGTAAAGGTAATTCTTTTGCCCACTAACCTAAATCACATTTGCCTGGCAAGTCCAGTCTTCATGATAGGAATTATTATCCAAGTCACAAGACAGAAAATGGAGAAAGAGATTAAACAATTTGCAAGAAATATGTTGTACCACATACAACCTGTACTCTTCTATCTGCCTCTTGCTTTCTCATCCTGGGAATTATTGCCAACCATGCAAACCACTTTCTTAAGACTTTTCTTGGGCCAGGAAGATAGCTCAGTAGAATAAGTGCTTGCCTGGCAAGCGCAGAATCCTGATTTCAATCCCCAGTACGGGGGGGGGGGGGAAGAAAAAGGACTTTTCTCTTGGTTTTTCAATCTTCACCTTATTCTTTCTATTTGACCCCCTAGAAAGCACTTATTGTAGCCTTTTTTCCGTTGTCATAGTGCCCCATAGCTGTCACCATTGTCCATGATCTGTCCTATTGTCTTGAGTGAGATACAGAACACACTTTTGATTTGTTTTCCTCATCATGTGATTATCAAATAGTCACTTAGCATCTAATCACTGCACCAGCATGTCAGTCCATATTCTGATTTGGGACAGGAAAAAATTGTATTTCTGTGACTTCATTTCAATCCATAAATACCTATTGGCCAGCTACAAATTACCTAATTACCTAATACCTATGCCTTGAGGTGTGGTACCTAAAATGTGATTCCTGAGCTAGCAGTATCACATAGAAACCTGTTAAGTATACAGATTGTTTGGCCTCAGCCTGGAGCTGAAGTTGAGGCCCAGCAATCTGTTTTTTTTAAAAAAATCCTCCAGATGATTCTAATGTACATTGAAGTTTGAGAACCAGCACAACAAATATATAAGAAGTTACATTTTTGCTATTAAAGAAGTTCTCCTCTGGTTCATCCTTGCCTACTTGTCTGTCAGTAGCTGAATTCAAACTGGACTTTGATAGCTAGGAACTGACACAGATATCAAGATTTTTATTTACTATGTGTACAGATTCAGAAATACCGCCTGCAGCTCTTTTTGGGATTTTAGGTTGTTCCTGGTTTTTCCCTTTCTCTTTGAAGGTAAGTCAGTCGCTCATTTATGAAACCACTTACAGAAAATTCAGTATGTTTTACATGGCAATTATAAATTTTTCTCTCTTTTGGGATTTCGAAAGCAAAGATTTCTTATAGAATTGAACTGTTTTATTTATGCAAGCAGTCATTTGCCATGTGGTAAGTTTGAAAACAGACTAAATAAATGGTTTGTGATGTAGTGGATAGTAATGATTAAGGCAAGGAAAATGTGGAGCTCTGCTTCTTAAACCACCCAGGGACCAGACCAACTCTTGAAGTTCCAGGTCACAGTTTGAAGATTTTTATGTGATTGTATTCACAGCCAGTCATTCTTTGTTTTCTCTTAGAATATTTGTTGTAAGAAATTTTGTTTTTCTTCTCCTGAGAAACATCTCAAAAAATGCACCCACCCTTTGCAAATGCACCCCCTACATTTCTTCCTCAAGTTGCTTTGAAGAGCAAGCATTGCTATTATTAGATTAACCATCACAGGGCTGCTGAGATACACACTGCTGTGGCATAGTCTCATAGAATAGAAGAGCTTTGCAGTGTGGGAGCTTTATAATGGGAATGGAAAATGCTTGCAGTACTGAAGGAACTTGTGATTTACATTTGATGATTTTTTTAGCCTCAAATTCACTGAGGGGATGTTGGCAAATCATGCTCATGAGTAAGTATGAATGGTCATGCCTAAACTTAAAATCTCATTTGAGAAATACAGAAATTTCTCACATTTACACAGTTCATCTAAACTAGGGGATTTTTATTCACATTGAACTAATATTGACCCCTTCTTTGTTTTTCTTGCCATTTTTTTTCCTTCTTCCTGTTCTTGCTTACTCACTTGCTCTAGCTCTTGCTTTCTGCCTGTGCCCCACCGCCTCTGCTTTAGAGTTGCCATGAGGTAAGCAACTCCCTTTGTGATATACAATGCTGCCACTAGGTCCAAACAAGGGCCAAGCAACCAGGGTCTAAAACTTCAAAAATTGTGAAGCTGATTATCAAAAATTCACTTGACAACAAAAACTGATTTGAAATGACAAATCTACTTGGAGTCTTTAACCACTTAGTGTGCACATCTTCATGTATTATTGCAAGGCTCTTAATGCTTGATTAGTAGGTATTTCCTAAGAACCCATTGGAATTGCCATGTAATACATAAGTTCCATTTTACCTTTCTAAAATGTAATACATTCTGACACACATAGAGCCCAGAGTTTCTAAGGAGGTATTTTGGACCTATAGCTTGTTCTGTAGCAAAATATATATATATATATATATATATATATATATTAAAGCTTAAATAAACAGTGTTCTCAACATGGATTGCTTCCTTTTAAACATTCCTTATGTGGAACCTAATGTTTTGTGAGACAATGAATTTTTTAAGGATGATTTTTTGGTTTTTGATGTTAGCTTTGGAATATAGATGTTTTCTATGTTAGGGCTAAACATCAAATGTTTTCCTGAAAGATGCTTATTATGAAGACAAAATTAACTTCATATAGAAAGGACATTTACCACTTTCTTAAAAGTAGTAAGACAACTTTATGGCTTTTAAAAGTAATGATTCAGGTGACCCACCTGTGGAAAGAGCATGCAACTAGTTAGCGTGCAGGGACTGTACATTGTGCTCTTGGTTTTAATGCTCCTGTTTCCTGTTGGGACATCTCCAAGGACACACTCATCACTGGATAAGGCTGTGGCGAAGATAAGCAGGACTGTCCCCTTATTTTCAAGCATGTCATCATAGAGAATACTGTTTCTCAGTAGTATTCTTTGTGTACAGTGTAAAGCATACCTGTACACATTTTGTGAATTCATGATCAATTCAAACTGGGAAAATTCAGCTCACGCTCATCCAGCAGGTGGCGCTGTGAAATAGGGGGTTATGATGGTGCAGCGTGCTACCTTGCTGCGCAAACCTAATTCTAACATTAGCAACTTACCATATAATTTTTGGCACTCAGTAATATATCAGTTGCCATTCTTGAAAACCTTCTAAAGGTTTGATTCCTTAAACAAATTTTGTGTAATTTCACATCTTCTGTAAAGCTGCTGCCTCCTTCACAATCAGCAGTGTCAAGGGCTCATGAGGTGAACATTTGCAGAACACTCTCTTTACATTAGCAGAGTCACAGAGGTCCTTTAAAAAGGTATAGTTCTTTTTTGCACCTGGATATTAAAATGGCCCCTTTCTTCCATTGGTGGGGAAGGCCATGTCCTCTTCATGCACATGTAGGCCTTATTACCTCTCCTGCCTAGGAAAGCATGCATTAACTAACTACTTAAATGAATTACCTAATTTGTGAAACAGCCTTAACTAAGCCAGCCATTAATGGCCTAGCTAATCTTCAGCTATTCTGTTCCAGACAAGCAAGTCATTAAGCAAAAAGGAAGATATTGCCTATTGTGTGTTGTAGAGCTTTCTTCCTAGAAAGATGCTTTCCTCTTCTCCTCTGATGGTGACATTTTGCTTTCTCATATACCACCCAGCTGATTCAGTGAAAAAATCTAAAGATCAGTGATTCCTTCAGGCTGTAGTCTCCTGGGGCACAAACAAGCTATGCTTATAAGAACTTTCATGGCTTTTTCATAGGCATTAATAGTTTCCTGGCACTGCCTATCAGGAAATGTTGTCATGGTCTGGAGGAACCAATAAAAATACAAGTAACCTGTTTTGACAAATCTCTTTTCTGCCAGAAATTTCAGAAACTGGTTGGGGTTGGGGCTAGAATAGAAACTCAGTCCATTTGCAAAGGCATATTCATAAATGTTTGGTTTTCCGAAAAAAGACACTATCTGCCAAGGGCATAATAGAGAGAAGACTAAAGCTATCAAGCTCATTATGACACAGTTTTTTAAAATATAATCTCACATGACAACTCAAGTGTATATTAGTAGATTTTTCTCAATTTTCCTTTTATATTTCAACCCTAATTCTTTACTCTTTTGACCCTTGAGTAGAAAACTGAATGCAATAAAAGTTAGCAACATTTGAGTATGGATGCACCCATGACATTGCCATAAGGAATGCAAAAAAGAGGCCATAGATTTGGATAACTATTACTAAATGGCTAACATTACATGTTCTTTGCTTACCTTTGTTATAAACCAGAGCACTAATCTGAATCCCACCTATGTGAGAAGTACTGAATGTTACCCCTAGAATGTTGTTTCAAATTGGGTTGCTTTTCTTTTCTTTCTTTTTTTTTTTTTTATTATGTATTTAGTACAGGGTCTGCAGGGTCTCACTGCATAGATCAGATTCATAGTGAACCTCCTGTTTTCAGCCCCCCAAACACTAGGATTACAGGCACGCATCACCATGCCCAGTCTCAGTTGTTGTCTCAGAGAGCCCGGGAGGCAGGGCTGGCACAGCATGCGGGATATCAAACCATGGTCCCTATGTCTGCCTAATCAGGCACTTTAATCTGCTGAACTATCTGGCCAGCTCTATTGGGTTTCTTTTCTTTTGTGGTGGAGGGTGTCAGTTGTTCCCACTTGCAAGTATTTTGGGGAAGTTGATCACCATAATATTAAGAGCATGAAGAATTCAGAATAAAACTGCTAGAGACATTGGAAATGATTCTTTGACCTTCTAACTAAAAGGTCAAATTACATTTTACATTTATTACATTTCCTGTCAGATTACATTTTTTTTATATTTTGTCATAATGAGCTGGTCAATCTTAAGATCTCTCTCTCTCTCTCTCTCTCTCTCTCTCTCTCTCTCTCTCTCTCTCTCTCTCTTTCTGTCATCCATAACAGACGGCTTCTTCTAATGGAAAATGAGAAGAAAATACATTTTCACACTAGTGCTGATTTGGAACTCTTTTTTTCCTAAAAACTGGAGTTTTAAGCACTATTGCTCTATTTTCCTAGCCAGTTTAGGCTTCAACCTAACTATCAAAGTTAGAAATTAACCTTGTGAATAGAATGTATGGGATTATAAGATGCTGGCCCAACCCCACCAAAAATTACCAATGAATAAAGGGTTCAAAGCAGCAAGATTGGGCTGGAGAGATGGCTCAGTGGTCTAAAGCACCTACTTGGAACAAGCTTAGCAAAAGCATCAGGGACCGCGGTTCAATCCCCCAGCACCACATGCCAGCCAGCCCCGCCCCCTGGTGGGCTGAGCTGGCCACACACTCTCTCTCTCTCTCTCTCTCTCTCTCTCTCTCTCAAATAAATAAATAAATAAATAAATAAATAAATAAATAAATAAAAAAAAAACAAAGCAGCAAGATTGTAGTCTTTCTCTCTTTGTGATTTTCCTTATTAAACTCCTTCCTGTGTAATACTCCCTTTTTGTATTGTGCTTTTAAGTTGCCTGATTATATAAAAATGTTATTTTTATAAATAAAGGAGAGCTATTTTGGTTTCTTCTTTTAAAACAAGGAGCTACTCTTTATTGGATGGAATAATACTGCAGAATTCTGCTTTATGTTAATTCTTTATAATTGTTTCCTTTTTCAGACGTATCACTAGGGAATAGTGATATGCTAGGGAAGTGGAGGGGAAAAACAAATTTTATCCTGATTGTTTCTTATCCATTCCATCTGTGAAAAGCCTACATTACTGCACAATTAGATGAGTATGATGGAGAAACTTTTAGTGAAGAGGACAGGCATGGACTGTTATGTAAGGAGAATTGCCTCTCGTGCTCCCTTCTAAGGTGGTCATCCTCTCCCATCTTCTTGTAGTCCTCTTCTTGAAAAATACAGCTGGAGTAGATAAAGTTTACTATCCCCATGCCAAATCATTCACTACAATTTGTATGAAAAAAGAGCTAGGTCAAATTCAAAAAAGTACAAAGGTGTAGGTCTTCCCATATGACTGTTCCCAGTCCAAGCTAGCCCATCTTTGATGGCCAGGACTCTGGCTAGAAGCCAGCTCCTGGCAGATCCTTCTGCACTCATGCTCAGGCCTTTTCCTCAGTCTGCTCTAAAAATGCCCTGTCCTAGCCAAGACAGCTCCTCCTGAAATGAGGAGGACTTGTCTAGCTTTCCCTTCTGACTTCGACTCTTATCCTCTTCTTCCTGCCAGCTGTTTCAGACTCTTGATTTCCTCCTTAAAGGGAATTTCTGTGACAGATATAACCCTGGAGAGGTGGTTAGAGCCCTCAAGGTTCATACTCATGTGCATCCAGCTGCATTACTTCTCAGGTGTAGACCAGTGACCCATCAACCATTTGTCCTCTGAAGACTTTGCCATGTCTGAAAATCACATTTTTATAATTTGATATCTTAGTCCAGACTGAAACTACAGTAGTTTATAGCACTACTTGTTTCTTGGCAACCTAGTGTGTTAGAATAAAACTTGTCTTTGCAACTGACAGGCAAAGACAGAAGACTCAGGCCTGTCAGTCTTCTGAGTGAGCAAATAAGACTCATCATCCTCATGAGTATCATATGAATAATAATTTAAGACAAAACATTATGCACTACACTGTGCACTAAAAACACACTGAGCTTGGCCACCACAAATCTTCTGAGCCAAAATTGTTCAGGTCTTATCTCCCCAAGCCTATGATTATTCACCCAGAAATACAGTGTGTCTAAAATTGATGGGAGAACATAATCTCAATGGATACTTGCCCCTGTTGTTTCCTTGCACTTCCAAATCCAGTCAAACTTGAGCATGTCCTTGAGAACTCAAGAGAGTTGAATCTGGCCAACTTCTGGCATCCCTCCTACATGTGTTCCTAACTGGGCAGTTTCTGATTTCCTCTTGTGACTGATTTCATCAGCTTCATATTTTCAGTGATGCAAATACCTTGCATTACTTTATAAAGCTGCCTCCTCTGGCATTTAATTTTAGCATCTCAACTTTCAAACAGCCTATCATTCCCCCTCAACCCAGCTCTATTTGTTATAGTCTTTTTTTGCAGCAATTAGGAAATCTTCACTGCCTTCCAGAAGTTGGATATTATATCTCTGCTGACATTCAGAATGTGTACTGGACAAAAATGGTATGATTTCAGTGACAAATTTGGGTTCTTGTGATAGAAATTGTATGGTCTGCAGGCAAAAACATTTACTATCAAGCCCATTATACAGCAAAACATTGCCAGTTTTCACATAAGTAAGGTGTACATTTAAGTAAAAATGAAGTACCTTTTTTCTGCAGCCTTTTAGCAAATATTTAGAGTGGAGACGATGTGAGAGAGTGACAGCATTTATAGCATAAGATAAATGAAAATAAATCTTGTGGGGTTTCCCTTCAAATCCTCAGTCCAAAACTAAAAATAAGGAAATTAGTCCCAAGGAAGGGACCAGCAAGATAGGGAATTCTATAAATGTCTTTGTTTTTTGTTTGTATGTTCGTTTGTTTTTTTTTTGTTTGTTTTGTTTTGTTTTATTGTTTTTGGATTTAGTTTAGTCGGGGTTTTTTTGGGGGGGTTGTCTTTTTGAGACAGGGTATTGCTATTCAGTTCAGGCTGGTCTTGGGTTCACTTTGTAGCCCAGGCTGATCTCTGAACTTGAAACAGTCCTCCTGCCTCAGCCTCCCCAGTGCTGGGATAATGTCTTCATTTTGATCCATTTTGTTAGATCTTTCTCAAAGAAGCCTAGAACGTTTTCAGTACTAGTACTAACCCTTAAGATATCCTAGGAAATAGACTACTGATCTCCCTAGTGATGTGACAGCCAGGGCTCTCTAACATTCAAGTAAAGAAAAGGGCACATGCAAGACAAGACCTCCCATTTGGTAACTCAGTGGGTCTTGACACCAAACTTTATTAAGAACCTTTCTATTCTCTTTTGAGCTTGGGCCTGTTTCCTTTCTATTTATTTAATTTATTTATTTATTCATTTTTAATGTAGTTGGTGCAGGGTCTCACTACACAGCACAGACTCGTAGTGATCCTCCTGTTTTCAGCCTCCGGGGCACTGGGATTACAGGTGTGCACCACCACGCCCAGTCTTGGTGGCTGGCTCAGTGTGCAGGCGGGAGGAGCAGGAGGTGCAGGGCCAGCACAGTATGTGGTGCTGGAGATTGACTCCTGGTCCCTGTGCTTGCCAAGCAGGCGCTTAATCCTCTGGGCTATCTACCGACCCCTCTTTCCTTTTAAAACTTAAAATTCAGCATTCATTACCGTTCTACCCTTTGGTTGCAAGCTGTCCTTCTCACACACAGAGGAAGTAATGGCTTTCCTGTTTCCTTTCTGGGGACCTTTTGCACACTGTGGTTCTCCTTTTTTCAGTATTACATGTAAGTAAAAGCAAGTTGTCTTCCACAGTTTACTGTGGTGCACAGTTTGTAGGGGCTATTTTTTTCCGTTCCTCCTGCACAGCTGGAAAATATGAGGCAGATCCTGTTTATGTATGCTGTAACCTCAAAAGGAGCTGATAGGCTGCTGTCGTTAAAGAATCCGGAGCTGTTTATCCTGCAGTAGAATTCCAGAGCTCTAAATCTGAAAGCCCCTGAGGCCTGCAGCTACAGACCTGTGAGGAGCCCTTTGCTGCTTTCTTCAGGCTGCTGCAGATGCAAGGGCAGTTTCTGAACCTGCTCCCTGTGCTCTGGAAACAATAAGGTGTCACTGTTGTAATTTTATTAAAAATCAGTGACCCTCTTCTTTTGTATTAACTTTGTTCTCTGAAATACGTTTTACCAAGATCTTTTTCAATCTAAAATATAACTTAAATGCATATGTTCCTTCCACCATGGATTTTTTTGTCATGTTCATAAATACTTTCACAAATTCATTCAGTAGCCAGTGTCTTAGACAAATTCTAAGAAAATGAGTTTTTTTTTGATAGACAGATAGCAATGAGACAGTTTCTTTTTTCTTTTTTTTTTTTTTTTTTTTTTTCTGAAAAAAAAAATACTGTGCTTTGGGAATATATCCTATGAATCTCACTGTCCAGTTTTTTAAAATTGCATTTTATACTTATGCCGAACAATTGATTTTTTTGTTTTTACAATAATGATCTTTCTTAAAAGGCTGTGTTTTATATGCATACAGCTATTTCAGCCTCTATATTTTTCAAGATAAATTTTGTTCGTTAATGTTGCTTCTAGTTTTTTAATTTTTGTTTTTGTATTTTGTTTTGTTCTGTTTGTTGTAGTAGGGATTGAACCCAGGACTGAGTTACATTCCCAGCTGAGCTACATTCCCAGCTCTTCTTACTTTCACTAAGTTGCTCTGGCTGAGCTACAGTTTGTAATTCTCCTGCCTCAACTTTCTGTAGCATTAGAATTGCACCAGTGGCGTACTATGCCTACCTGTTCTCCTTTTACTTTTGGTTAAGGGCAAGCCCAGATTCCCCTTTTAGGGATTATACTTTATAGAAACCATCAAGCTGAGGAGTGGACAACCTGAAATACACTTAGATAAGCTTTTTCTAAAAAAGGCTATGTCACTGTAACGTAGCTAATTTTCAAATAAAAGATTCTTAATGAGATGAAAGAACTACTTAGAACATGCCAACTGCTGCCACGGAAATAGGAACTGAGAGGAATCAAAGTCTGATTCTCATTCCTGTGACCTTCACTTTATTGGAGAGAAAATAATGGAAGGAGTATATGCAATAAAGTTACATTTCAGATTGGAAAAGGACCATAATTGGTTCTTCAAACTAAATCTCCTCTAAAAAGTACCCTTTCCTTGGAAGCTTTATCATACTTTTTCCCAACAGTCAAATGTAAAAGAACATGTAAGTTAAAAGTCAAAAGTGTGAATAAGGACCAAAATGTATAATAAATATTGTGAAATAGTTAGAATATATTCAAATGAGAAGGAAAACTAGGAAGAGGAGAGGGAGGAGAAGAAGGAAGAAAAAGGGCAGGAGTGGGGAGAAGGAAAAAATGGAAACTAAGCTTTTATAAATAGGGAAGAAGATTAAAGAGAGGGTGGGAGAATAGAAAAAGAATCAAGGTATATCATGTTCAGGTACAAATTCTCAATGATTGAGATCATTATGTATACCTAAAATGTACCAATAAACTTACTTTTTAAAAAATCAAGGTATGTAAAAGGTGATGGAATTCTAAAACTCACACAGTTATGAAAATAGGAATTTGAAAGATTTGTCTTAATTTAAAACTCTCGAGCTGGGTATGGTTGCATATACCTATAATCCCAGCACTCAGAATCCTGAGGCAGGAAGATTGCTGTAAATTCAAGGGCTACATAGTGGGCTACCTAGTGAGTTCTCTCTGTATGTTTTGGCAGAAAGAGTGAGATGGACTCAAGAGCCTTTCCAGTCAGACTGTGTGTATGTAGTTTTTATTCCAGCCTAAGGAAAGGCTAGTTTACTTCTGCTTTACTCCTCCTGCTTATAATTTCTTCAAGTTTTTGCTTTTACTTCCTATGCCTGTGTTCTCTATTTTCTTTTGCTCTACTTCTCTACTTTCTTTCTTCTTTTCTTATGCAAGAATTACATGAAGCAACATCTAGAAGATGAATTAAGTTCTCAGAAGAGTCATACAACACTGTAATAACTGATCTGTAAGAGCAATTTATAAATTTGGAGAGTTTCATGCAATAGTAGTGATAGCCTTGGACAAGAAACCACTGTCAGTTGGTCCTTAACCTTGGGAATTGGGCCTCTGGCCTTCCTTTTCTATACAATGAGGCCCTTAAACTCTTAGCTTTCTAGCTTAATCCCCTTGGTTATTAGGATCCAGGAGGTTGTAATTGGAGCCTGGAAATCTTCATTTCAAGCTCTCCAGGCAATTCCAGGTTAGGTGGCACCTACACCTCACTTGACAGAAAACTATGCCATCTCTAAGATCTCTTCCTCTCTAAAATTCTGTGATCATAAGTCTTCTTTCAAATATACAACTTTGTTCAATGGTGGTACTTCCTGGAAATTTACCATTTCTTCTGCCATATGTCTTACTAAGAAATACATTTGTTAATTATCTTACCTGGAAAATACTTAAAATGTAAGCAGTAATTTTAGTCTGCTTCATTCCTTTAATCTCTCATCATGTCTATCTCTCTAAATACCGTTTACCCTATAAAGCTGTCTCAGATACTTTTAATCTTGAAAGAATGTTCAGTGCCAAAGGAGAAGCCCAGGGGCTGGGGACATAGCTCAGGGGCATAAGTTCCTGCCTGGAATGTACAAGATCCTGTATTCAGTTCCCGGTACCACACACACACACACACACACACACACACACACCCTTAAATTAAAGGCCGGCCAAATAGCTCAGCAGATTAAAGCACCTGCAAGCAGGCACAGGGGGCCAGGGGTTCGATCCCCAGGCCTGCCATTGCAGCACCACCACCACCACCACCACCCCCCTCCACCCGGGCACACTGAGGCAGCAACTGAGACGGCGTGGTGGTGCGTGCCTATAATCCAAGCTTTTGGGAGGCTGTAAACAGATGGATCACTCTGAGTCCAATCTAGTAGTGAGACCCTGAACACTCTGTAGACTCCTCAAAAAAAAAAAAAGAAAAAAGAAAAAGAAAAAGACCAAAGGAGAACCCCATGTGCTCACACTCTTCGACCCACCTGAGTTGTTTTTACTCACCCTTTGGGAAAAAAAAAATACAGATGCACAATTATCAGCATTTGCCAAAGCCCTCTGTTGGGCAGCTTGACATTCATTCTTATGATTTATTATATTCATTTTACATTGCAAAATTATGTTAATATGTGGGTTACAATATCCAGTTGCTTTGGACATGCTTTCAAGTGTCTTCTACCCTCTGAAGGTCAGTCTTCTGAGTTATTTTTTCCTAGACACTGTACTTCATTGTATTTTCCCAGATTGAACTCATCATGTACTTTACTATATAATTTTTTAATCTCCATGGATCCATTAATATTGTTTGGCCTCACCTCTATCTCTTACCATTTCCACATTTAGTGTCATCTAATGAACTTGTGAAAATAATTTTCACTGTGCTGTTTCGATCATTATAAAGTTGGTTAATAAGACCTTTTAAACAGTCTGTGCATTATCCAGCTTTAGTTAGTGTTTTATAGCTCTACTATGTTTTGTCCTTGCATTTTGTCCTTTATAGTTAAAAACACAATATAAAGGTTATTTTTCAACTTACAGTTTAGATAGGAAGTATCTTTCCCCAGAAAATTCTTCACTGTACTGGCCTGAGTACACTTAGGTAAACTTGTTTAGAGATTCTGTTTAGGTCTTCCAAGGTCACAAACAGCTGTGTTTTGAGTTTTTCATCCTTTGAAAGAAGAATAGATGCTTCGATAGCTCTTATTTAACCTACAAGACCTCAGGAAAACCAAACACACGTTATCTATGGATTCCAACCATGTGGCAACATACCACCATGCAGAACCCATTTGAGCTTCCAGACAACAATGCATGGTGTGTCTTAGAAATAGACTGATTAGGTGACTAAAACCATCTTTATCTCTTTTTTTCTTTTTTATCTCTTTTGGCCTGAGAAACAGAAATGTTTGTATCTCAGTCAGACTCTTCTAGGACAGCAACCACATTCAAAGACAAAAATAGTTAACAAAAAGTTATTTAGAGATTAGGCTATGGCTGGTAGGCTGATTTAGCCCCCAAGAAGTCATAGCATACAAAATTAATGTGTCTCATTTAAGATAAGGAAGACATAAGAAAATGGAGAAAAAAGAGGAAGTACAAGGTAGTCCTCATTCCCAAGAGCATAGACTTAAAAGGTGCATTCACTGAGAATAGTAGGAAAGTTTTAAAATAGAGATTGAGGATACTTTGTTTCATTTACTCAGCCTCTAAAACACAATGTGAATAAATATAGTGTCCCACTAACAGTTTATTGCTTAGTTTTTCTTGTGTTTGCAATTGGGCAGTTGTTAAAAAAAAAAAATAATAGCATGTGATAGTTTAATAGCAACTTTAAGCCAGCTGTGGCGATGCATGCCTGTAATCCTAGCACTTGAGAGGCTGAGGCAGGAGGTTCTCTGTATGTTTGAGGCCAGTCTGAACTACATAGTGAGACTCCGTCTCAAAAATGAATAGCAATTTTACTTCTACAATTTTGGACATAAATAGCCTATTAGTGTAAATAGTCAGTACTACTTCTAACAACAAAAGTAAAAGAACATAAAATTAACTTATCAAAAACTCAAAATAACAGTTCTTATTAAAATAAGCACAAAACTTACAACTTTAATGTTGACTTATTTGAATTTGTCCAACAGTTGTTCAGTCCAGAGCAAATGCAAAGTCTGTCTAAATTTTTGATTTTAGTTCTAAAATGTAGAATTATGATTAGTATATAGTAGTTGTTTTACTTTTCTATTGCTACATAACAAACCACTTCAAAACATAATGATTTAAAATAGTAATTTAGCTGGATATGATGACACTCATCCCTAAACTCAGCACTTAAGAGGCTGAGGCAGGAGGATTACTGTGAATTCAAGGCCATCCTGGACCACATAATAGTTCAAGTCAGCCTCTACTACACAGCAAGGCCTTGTCTAAAAAATGAAACAAAAGAAAAAAATCTCAATAATTTATTATTTACTGAATAAGTAGATCCTAATAGAATATGGCCCTGATTTTTCTACCACAGTATTCAGCAGAGGCTAAGCCTAGAGTGCTAAAATGAAAGCTGCCAGGGCATTTTGAGGCTTATAGGTCATGATAAAGACATTTTTGTTTTCTGTTGGTCAGAGTAGTCATAAATCCAGCTTAGATTCAAAGGTAAGAAAATAATCACAGGATGAATCGTAGAGTGTTTGTGGCCAACATTAATATAAGTAGATGTTTGGTTGCACTGAAGTGATGTTTATATTATCACTTATAGAAAATTTACCGAGTAGTTCATGAAAAATAAAAAAAGATATTGCATTACACTGGCAAAAAAAGTTTTTTGGTCGTTGACTAGATATATCCTATGTCATTTTTGGTTATTTAGAATTCCTTGTAAGGATGTGGAATTAGTTGTCCAAGTTGTTCTGATTTTGTCTTCATTGTGAGGTTTATTATAGTAAATGACATTAGGTCAATTCTAAGAACATTTGATGTCTATATTCACATTTTAGAACAAAAATTAATCCTCTGCAAATCCCAACTTGGCTGAGGGCTTCTGCCATTTTACAATTTCTATGCCTCAGTATTCTCACAACACACAAAAAAAATTAAATCTAAGGTTGATATCTCTATTACTTAGAAAAGTAGCAGATAAAATAGATGTGATTGTGGGGCGGAGGGGAATTGCTGTTCCTTTTTTTTTTTTTCTATGCTTTTTTTTTTTTTTTTTGGTAAAACTGGGGATAGAACTCAGGACCTTGCGCTTGCCAGGCAATCGCTTATTCCACTGAGCTATCTCCCCAGCCCCTATGTTCCTTTTTTCTTTTTATTAATGTACATTGAACTCACATAATGATATCATAGTCCATTTTCTGTTGCTATACCAGAATGCCTGAGACTGAGTAACTTATTAAGAATAAGGATTTATTTTGCTTCATGGTTCTTGAGTCTAGGAAGCCCAGATTATGCAGCTGCGCATCAATTCATGCTAGGAGGCAGCATGATAAACAGGCAAGGGTAAATGAAGGGAAAAGGGAGCTGAAGTACAATTGAGATCCATTCCCATAAGAAAAAGCAGCGATCCCCTCCACCCCTTAAGCCAGAGTCCTCTGCCCCATAATCTAGACAGTTCCCACTCACCTGGCCCCCTCCCAACAAGGCTGCATTGAAGAATTAGAATTCAGACATCTGAGCTTTTAGAGAGGCACTCAGGCCATTATATATGGGTAATACAGCCTTCAATTTCTCTGACATGTTGAGAAATATATAAAACACAATTTGAAGATAATTTTATGCAACTCAGAATTTACCACTTAAGAAATTAAACTCATCATAAACTTAAGTCTCATCTTTGGGTCTTAACATATCCTCTTTTAACCTATATTCCATGCCTCTGCAAGATAATGTAGGCATTCCTCCTGAAGCTCACCTAAACTAGCTTAGGGAGGGGAAACGTTCATAACTGTACGCATCTGACTTTCCTTGAGCAAACTACCTTCTTACAATTTCTCAAGCTTTAGTGAGTATGGAAAAAAACCCAAGAAAAGTTAAAATGCAAATTCATAGGAGTACCCCAAACTCTTTTTTTTAAGCTAAGTTTATTGGTACATTTTAGGTACATGAAATGTTCACATTCATCATAGGGAATTTGTACTTGTATGTGATAATCATTGATTCCTTTGTTTCTCCCCTATTCCTAAACCTCCCTTTAACCCTACCTCCCTTGCTTATTTACAAAAGCATTGTTTCCTTTTCTCATTTTTTCTTTTTCCTTTTTTCCTTCCCTTCTCCTCACTCCCTGGTTCCCCTTTCCATTTGAACATTTTCTAACAATACACTAATGGTTAATTGCACAATATCTGTTACACATTTTGGTCCTTATTTATACTTTCAGTTTCTCACACGGGAGAAATAATGCAATATTTACACGTATGTGTCAGACTCATCTCACTTTTAAGAGTATGGTCTTAAGGTGCATGTCTCAAGTTTATCCTTCTTTGTGGAAATGTCTAGAAATGTCTCAAGTTTATCCTTCTTTGTGGACTCAGCTAATTCTTTATTTGCATCAGTGCTAGGAGGCTTTTGAGAATAGGAACATTTCACAAGTTAATTATTATCCAGATAAGGCATAGACTGACTTTTCTTCTTGTTCATATTTTGGGATCAATGTGTATGCTCTCCTGACATTGTTGCCAGAACAGTCCCTTTGAAAAAAGCCTATACTAGTATGCTGAGATTAATTTAGCGTAATAAGTGGCATTTTGGTGTGTGTTTACAAAAGATGAGGAACCCCATATTTGTTTTTCTTCATTTGCCTCATCAAGAAATGTCTATTGAGCATATTGTATGAGGAAGGTATTGTTCTAGGTACTGTCAATAGCTGACATTATATCATTTAGTCTCGCTGATATTTCTAGCCCCTCATTTAATATTCCTCTTTTTATTATCTAAAGAGAATACAAAATTTTTTTTAATTGGAAACAATACAGAACTTCACCAAACAAAATAATAGGAATTCAACAGTGGTTACTGTATTGTGCAGTGTTGTATTCAAATTAGTTGTTCAGACTACTGGATTTAAGTATGCAAAATTGGCTTTAAAAAAGTTATAAGAAATTTAAAAGGATAAGAAAACATAATTTAAGCATCAACTTCTCACCTCTGTAGACCAGCAGAAATCATCAGTATAATTATGCAAGCCATCCTGTATACAATACTCCTCTACTTAGGAAACTATTTTTTATTGTCAACAATAAAGAGGGAAAACAAATGGCTTACCTTTCATATAAAAAGGCTATATAGGGCCGGCCAAATAGATTCAGTGTATTAAAGCACCTGCTTAGGCATATGCAGCAGCCAGGGTTCAATCCTATGCCAGCCCCGCCCCCAGGGCGCACTGAGAAGGTGTTCGAGACTGGTTGTGGTGCCGCACACCTGTAATCCCAGCTCTTGGATAGCTGAACACAGGCAGATCACTACAAATCCAATTTGCGTACTGAGACCCTGTAGACCATATACTAAAATACAAAAAAAAAAGGCTATATATACCATCATTTATACTATTCAGCCAATACACCAATGGTTAATATATGTCTTTGAAGACCTTATAATATTCTTTTTTTTTTCAAAGTTTTATTGATAAACAGCAATGAGATAGTTTCAAATCAAATCGGAAGTACAGTTTCAACAAATAATACACTGCATATATTATTCTTAGTGGTTAATTGCTGTACAAGATGCGGACTTGTGATCCTATTTACAAACTTCATTAGAACAAATCCCTCTATTCATTAAGAGAATACAACTATATATCTATCCCAACCTCTTTGAATACACAGATACAAAATGGACATTCATCTGTATGCCCCATTTTTTCTAAGTTCCGTTATTGAATATTATAGGTGTGTAAACTCAGCAAAATATTCTAAAAGAGTCCAGTAGCCCATAATAGCCTTGGGTCTTCTGTTTAACTGGCAATGTCAGAAATTATTGACCTGAGTCCCCCACAGCTCAACTTAACAGCATGGCTTTATTTCTTATATTTCGACTTCATACTTTTCTACTGGATGGTTAAGACCAAGGTAAAGCAGGACCTATGCAACAAGAGTTGTAGCTTTTTGGTCTGAGAAGGTCAGTGAAATGCCCTCAGGATTTGTCCTGAGATCCTGTACCTCAGATTGTAGAACCTTTATCAGTGCAGCCATGTGGATGAGTCACGGCCATTGCTTGGCCAATGTGCTCTCTGTGAAAGCCTGAGAGAGTGTCTTCTCCCCATGTGACTCTCCTGAGGCCCACTCTACGTCATCAATCACTTTCCTCTTTGGCCCCATAATCTTCTTGATCAGAAAATTTGGGACACTACCGAGGTACATGACGTTACAGTACAAGTTCTCATATGTCCTGAGTCTTAATTGACCTTAGAAGGCTAGGGCCAAAATGTTGGCTTTCCTTGTATCCCTCCTTTTTCTCTAATTTTGGTCTGCAAACTTAGGTTGTTAACCATCCAGAAGAAAAGCTTATTGTTATTATCAAACGATTTGGACTATCAATCTTAACCTCACTATCTCACTGCATTTCAAACATCTTAGGCATAATAAGGAACAGGTATTTTTCATCAAGTATTGATATGTTGAACTTTAAGTCCCTACATAATATGATAATAAAACATTTAAAAATTAGATTATATTTTAAAAAATAGGATAAAGAATTCTATGCTTCTCATGTTTGCACATAAGTCCAAAAATCTCACCGTATACAACCTTGAAGCAGGACAGTCCCACAATATTCCTTTTCCTGTCTCTTGCTTTCATTCACCACCCACTTCTTCTTGAACATCCATCTACCCGAGAGACATCTTAGCAGTAGCATATAATATTCTTTGAAAACCTGATGTCATGTTCTTAGGCAGGCTTTCATCATATTTCTGAATACTGATTGCACTTGGCAGTTCTTGTATTCTGTGTATATTTGTATAGAAAGACCTCTTTGTGGATAGTTTAGCGATAGTTTAATGGCTTGTTAAGATTTCTGTTTTGTAGATAGAATTTTGCAATTTGGCTTCTACACCCTAATTGTTGCCTCTTTAAAGCCTGCCTATTCTTATAGCTTGATTTTATTAGTGGAACAATCATGAAAAGATCTATAGGAAGTGAATCTTTATATACATTTATAACAGTAAATAATATAATATATACAGGGATAGTCAATGTATGCTACTATGTCACCTTTTTATTGTTTTTATTATTAGTGTCTTTTATTCTTTGTTTTAAGGAAGGGTTTCCCAGTAGTAACACTATTGGTATTTTGTGCTGGATAAAACTTGGTGTCAAGGATTATCCTGTGCATTATAGGATGGTCAGCAACATCCTTGGCCTTTACCAATTTATTAAAAGATACCATAGCCACACTTTCTATTGTAACAATCAGAAACATATCGAGACATTACTAAATGTCCCTCTGAGACACAATCACTTCTAGGGGCCAGGGAGATGGCTCAGTGGTATAAGCGCTTCCCTGGCAAGCGCAAGGGCCTGAGTTCAATCCCCAGTTCAGAAAAAAAAAAAAA
>NW_004524657.1:6834952-6856257 GCF_000260255.1 Octodon degus
CTCTCCCTCCCTCTCCCTCCCTTTCCCTCTCTCACCTTCTCTCTCCCTCTTTCCTCTCTCCTCTCTCCTCTCTCTCTTTCATGGCATGGTCTCACTATGCAGTTCAGACTGGCCTTGAGCTCATTTTGTAGCCCAGGCTGGTCTTGAACTTGCTCTACCTCAGCTTCCTGAGAGCTGGGATTTCAGGTGTGCTCCAACATACCCAGTTTCCAATATTGCAATGCCCTCATTTTATAAAAAGTGCTTCTACAGGTTCTGAAAGTACTGACAATTTTAAGTCTACTGAATTCTTTAGAATGGAATTATAAAATATAAGCACCTCTTGATTCTCTATTATATTATTTAAAATAAGCCCAAAACAGTATTGTTAAATTAAGGAGTCATATATCACTATATGCTACATAGAATTCTTAAAATAGGATCTATTCTCCTTAACATAAAGACATACATGTAATCACTAAACACACTTTAGTATCCACAGGTAAGAATTTACAAATACATGGGCTGGTGAGATGGCTCAGTGGTCTAAAACACCTACTTAGATACAAGCTTAGCAAAGCATGGGGACCACGGTTCAATCCCCAGCACCACATGCCAGCAGCCCCGCCCCCTGGTGGACTGAGCTGGCCACACACACACACACACACATAAATAAATTTAAAAAAAAAAAAATAAGAATTTACAAATACAGTATTGCAAACACTTATAGGAAGAAAGGTGGGTAGTTGTTATGGCTTGTGTCTAGATGTCCCCCCAAAGCTTCACATGGTATTATGTAGGGCTTTTTGGAGGTGGCTGGATCTAGGACATGTGTTGCTAGGATTAAGAATGTGGTATTGGGACTGACCCATGGTATAATCCTGGGATTGATTCATGGTACGATATTAGGATTTGGGTGTCCTACCCTGAATGTATGTACTACACACTGTAAGGGATAGTAGCCTGGATAGAATATAAGGGACAGAAAGGACCGCTGTTGTTACCTATAGCTTGCTGCTTGCTCCATTACTGCCTTCTGCCTTCTGCCTGACATCACTAGTTTCTCTTCTGCAATGGCCTTCTGCCACACCACCCTTCTTTGGAGCTAGCTACTATGAATTAGATCCTCTACAGACTGAGCTATAGCAGACTTTTCCTTCCTGAAATTCTTTTTTTTTTTTTTTTTTTTTTCCTGTATTAGGAAAGAGTCTACAGGGTGTTCAAGGCCTCACTACTAGATCAGACTCTTGGTGATTCTCCTATTTGCAGCCTCCTATTTAGTGCCTGGGATTACAGGCCTGTGCCACCACGCCCAGTCTCAATCACCATCTCAGCACAGCCCCCTCCCTGAATTTTGGATGTTGAGCATTTGTCTAAGCAATAAGAAAAGTAAATAAGCCAGGAGTCAAAAATTTTATTATTACACATGAGAAAACTCATTGTACTTTATAGCGTAGGACTAGTAACAAGCAAGTGGTTTTTATTGTCTTCTATCCAGGAGAAGTGAGCCTGAGTCTTCTTTGGAGGTGTTTGTGTTTCTTGTTAGAAAAACGCAGCTGTGAGAAACAGTCCCAAAGTACAGCTGCTGTTACTTCTGGTCAAGCCCCAGCTTCCTCAAAGGAACCTTTGCAGATTCCACACAAATATGTTTGTTTTTGTACCCTAGTTTAAATTAATTATTACATGCTTCTGTTTCTGTGCTATCTATAAATGTCACAAAATGTGCTTCTTAGTGTGATAGTCTTGCCCTTGTTGACTTAAGATACTGCCTAATTCCAAGAGATATAATTCACAGCTTGTGGCTTACTTTGTGAGAATGACTCATTGTACATTCCACAATTTGGAGAAGTAGCTTGCCTGTGATGATTTTTTTTTTTTTTTTTTTTTTTTTTCAGAACCAGGGATTGAACTCAGGCCCTTACGCTTGCCAGGGAAGTGCTTAATCCACTGAGCCATCTCCCTGGCCTTGCCTGTGATTTTGAAAGAAGAGTAAATTGAGAACTCTTGCCCTATTGGTTTTACTTAATATTTAGAAAAGTTCGGGTTTAATGTAGTAATCTGACATGTATACATTTGACCAACTGTATTTATAAAATCACAACTATTTACCAGCAATTTCAAACTCTAAAAAATTATATATGGGCTTTATTGTTCAGTTTTAGGCATGCTGATAGTCAGAACCTGATAGTCTCTAAGTAAGCATTTTCGCATAATGCTTCTGTATGTTTAAGATTCCTTGGAATTGTTAACATAAGAATTAACTAAAGTGCTTTTTCTTTATCACAGGCATATTTGAAACTGTAGCTACCATTTCTTTAAAAATTTTAATAACTAGTAAATTGCCAAAACGTTATTTTTAGTGGACAGTTATCGGTGTATTGCCTATAATAGAACATCAGCATCGCCAGAGAACTTGTTAAAAACGAAAATTCCTGGGTCCAATCCAATGGAGAAATTGGAGTGTGATTCATTGGTAGACAACTAACCTAGTTCTCTATATCAGTTTTTGGCTCAATCCCTACCACCAGAAAAGACAAAAAATAACCAAACAAATCTCTGAACATGAGGTATAGCAGTCTATATTTAAACAAGTTCTCCAGGTGTTTCTCTTGTACATCAAAATTTGAGATCCATTACTTTAAGCCATCATAAAAATCACTGTAACATTTTCCCCTTGTTAACTCTCATGCCATAAAAACAAGTGATTTTTGCTAAGAAACAAACATTATTTGACTGGAAGTACATTTTATCTACATTGGATTATGACGTCTACTTTTTTGTTGCACTAGAAAAAAAAAAGCAGAATAACCAGTTTTAACTGATGTGTATTTTCTACTTAAAGAAATTTTTATTGCTATCATTTCTTTCATTCTTCCTATAGAAACCCTGTAGTATCTTTTCACAAGAAAGATTACTATAAGCATAATTATAAAAATAAGAGCCATGTTTGCTAAACTTAATAACTGAATCCCAAAGAACATTTTTGAGTGATAGTTAACTTGTGTTGTCTCTTCCTTTCATAAAGTAATAGTAATACTTACATTAAAACTTTAATTTGCTACCATCATGGCAGGAGAAAGAGCTCAGTTTCTTTTTTTAATTTTATTTGTCCATTTTTGCAGTACACAATGATTACATAATGATTACTT
The DNA here is from genome assembly GCF_000260255.1 of Octodon degus. NCBI lineage: Eukaryota > Metazoa > Chordata > Mammalia > Rodentia > Octodontidae > Octodon > Octodon degus. The sequence goes on from NW_004524657.1 coordinate 6,838,081, forward strand.
GGGGAGTTGGACATAAGACATCTAATTCATTGTTTAATCCCCTTTCCACCCTTTCTTCTTCATTCTTTCCCTCTCTTCTCTCTTTCCCTTTTGCAAAAGATCTATCTCCTTGTTTCCTATTAACTGTCTTTTATTTCACTCTTTTATTTATGATTTGTGTTTGTCATGTAAAAGAAACCATACTATATTTAAGCTTGTGTGTCTGATTTATTTCACTTACTTAACATTATGGTCTAAAGGTGCATCCATTTTAAAAGACGGCCTTCGGCTGGAAGACCCATCTTATCTGCTACATATTTAGACTTGTATACTTTGCGTTTGTACCATAGTTAAACAGAAGCCTCATGTTGTTGTTTCATGCAATGTATAATCAGTTTTGATGCCAACCACCTTTAAAATAAGTCATTTCAAAGACTGATCATCTCCTAACTACTATTTTTCACCTGCACATTGAGTATTTTGTGTTAGTATATGCTTGTGGTGTGAAATGATCATATTCATCATGTAGGATTTGTACGTGATGTCAGATACCTTAATTTTTTTTGTTCTTATTCCCCTCCTCTCTCCTCTCTCCTCTCTCCTCCCTCCAACACTTCTCCCCTTCCCAGTCCACAAAAGCTCTATTTTCACTTTTCTCTTTCAATTGTTTTTTTTTTTTCTTTGTAGATCCCTTTTGCCTTCTCCCTACACCAAGCCATAGCCCTCAAGCAGTTTCACAGCCCTGACTGCTAAGTAGAATTGCAAGAGCAACAATTGATCCATTGAATCAGAATCACTGGGGATGAATGGTTTTAAAAGTATTTAAGGTGACTCTACTGTACAATGACAGTTGCTAACTTCGAGTTTGCCTGAAAACAACATTAAAATTTTAGAACAGCTTATTCTGCTAAATATTTTGATTATAACTTTATGAAAATATTCCACACCAGTGTGGCTGGTGTTTTACATTTTCCCTTTTTGAGGAATTCATTTCTTACTCTTCTTGTTTAGGGAGAAATGATGAGTTTTACTCTAAAAATAGAATTTTTTAATATATTTGTTGTACATCTGAGAATATGCTTTTCCTAAGTATTTAAAATTTTTTAAATGCTATGTCCGGGGGCCTGCCCCTTAGCTCAGTTGTTTAAGTGCTTGCATAAGCAAAGCAGTCAGGCTCAGGATACTCTGGTTCAGTCCCCAGATCCTCATGCCTTTCCAGACTTGCCCTTAATGCATCCTGAGCCAGCCAAAAAAAATAAATAAATAAAACAATAAAATGCTATGTCCATTCAGTTTCTTTTGCCTTAGTAAAAAGGATTAAGTTGTGACATGCACATATACCAGCTCCTCACAAGGAATGTATTCATTGTTTATCACAAATGTACTAATAAAAACACAAAATTTATTTCCTCTTGTGTCTCAGTTTCCACTTTGTCTCAGCAACAAGACTGTTCCTGTCTCTTCCTCCCTTGCTACCATGGCCCCTCCCTGCCTTCCGCTATACTTCCTTTCAGCCCCAGTACACTCCGAGGTGTGGGCAGATATCCTCAAGCACAGGCTTTCTAGTTCTCAGGAGGAAACAAAGTGCTTTTCCCAGTATTCCTCACACCTCCGTGTTCTGCCAGGTCTGTCTGTCACCTGGGAATCACAACTATGCATGTGGATGACCCATTCCTGACTGGCCAAATAAAAGAAGTTACATATGTCTTTTATTCTCTCAGTGTTTCTCTAGAGACTCCACTAGCAGGAACAGAAGTGGTTTCCTTTTCTTGAAGAGTAATGGACTTCCAACTTGGATTTTAATGGATAACTTAGCTCCAGGTTAGATTCTTGGGCATAAAGGTCACCACTTTTAATATGGTGGGTCATGAATTTAGTCATTGGGTTAGTTAATCACATGGCTGCTATAGTTCAAAAGTACATCTGCATTTGAATAAAATATGATTTGTGTTAGAAAGCTAAACTTGACATTTGGTTTTCCCTAGGTAATAAAATAGCTTTTAATGAATAAATGCGTACAACATTGGAGCATGGAGCATATAGCACAGTTATAGTTCCTTCCTGGCAGTGGTAAGAAATCTTTACCCTGCCACTGTTGCATTTATTTCTCTAAATCTCAACTAGTTAATCTATTAAGACAATTAGCAAAACAACTCAGAGTTTTTTTTTTCAGGACTACAGATGAAAAGGAGAGACAAATCCAGAAGTTATAATTATTTGGACATTAGTATTCTTGTTTATATTGAAATGATGTGATGATTTTTTAAAACACTGGAAGGGTTGCCAACACTGACATAAAAGTGGGAAATAATTAAGGATGACCTATTTTTCCAAGGTCATCTAGATTTTCTTCTGTTATCATTTAGGAGTTTTGTGGTTTTATATTTTACAATTAGATCTATGATCTATTATTGAATTAAATTTTGTGAAGGTATAGATAGATTCCTTGTTTGTTTATTTGCTTCCCATGTGGATATGTAATAGTTCCAGCAACCTTTTTTTTTTTTTTTTTTTTTTTCAGTATTGGGAATTGAACCTAAGAGCCTTCAAACTCCCCAAGCCTCTTTTAGTTTTTATTTTGAGCCAAGATCCTTCTAAGTCACCTATGCTGGGCCTGAACTTGCAGTACAGCTGCCTTGTCTTTCTAGATTGCTGGGTGGCAGTAAGCTACCAGACCTGACTCCCAGAACCAATTTTTAAATAGACTATATTCTCTTCATTAAACTGCCTTTGTTACTTTGTCAAAAAAATCAGATCACTAAGCTTATATTATTCTATTTCGGAGTACTCTGTTTTATTCCACTGATCTATTTGTCTGCTCAGTCTCCAATATCACATATCTTGATAACTATAACTACTCAATTTAGAATGACTCATTCTATGCTACCTTTCTACCTTCTGCCAGAGGATGATACATAAAGAGAACTCACAACAGATGCAGCTTCTCTATCTTGGATCCTAGTCTCTAGAACCATTAAGCAAATGAGCATATATTGTTTATCTTAAAAAAAAAAAAAAAACCACTGGAAGTATGTATAATCAAAATATGTGTTGAAACTTTTAAAATGTATAATCAAAATGTGTTGAAACTTTTAAAATTTTGTTACAATAAATGTCACCTAGCCATTAATGCCTCTCAAAATATTCCCTATTTGCTTCAAACACACCTAGCCCATCATTATTGCCACATTAGGAATCTGCTGTGAAGTCCTGTTTGGGGAGTGCCTCCGTGTCCTGAATTAATTCAAAATCCTTACCTTTCATGGTCATTTTGACTTTAGGGAAGAGTAGAAGTCACACAGTACCAAATGTTTAACCAGGTCATGAGCATATACCATTTTGTTTTTAACAAGCCTGCTTTTTGTTGGATGACACTTGGCAATGGCCGTAATTACACCTTGTAAAGAGTCATGAAAGTGGACTTCCAGAACAGCTTTAGAAATTGGCAAGAATGATGGGATAAGTGTTTTTAAAAATTAAATGTTCACTGTATTTTTCTCATCCCCTTACTTTTGATTCAGCTTTCCCATTTTTATAGCCCTTTCTTTGTGTAGGGAAAAAAAAAAAAAAAAAAACAGGCCCTTTTTTTTTTAAGTACCTGGCACTGAACACATGACCTCTAGCTTGCCAGATGGGCACTGTGCCACTGAGCTATATCTCTGGCCCACAGGTCCTTCTTATATCTGTACTTTTAACAGTACCTATTTCCTTGTTTAAATAGTCTACACTTTTTAAAAGTCAGAATGATATTTATTATCCACAAGGCTGAAGTCCAAAATATGATGTCTATTTCTATGGATCATTGCAACCGTTTAGTATGGAACCTCATAAAATTTTTAATAAAAATCACTGGAGAATTGGGAGCATTAGCTAACCCATTTTTTACTTTTTAGAATTTTACATATAGTAAAACTCACCTTTTGTGCTTAGTCCTATGATTCAGACAGCTTTTTATCACCACTCTAATCAGAGTACGGAGCAACCTCATCACCTTAAAGAGTTTTCTCATGCTGGCTGTTTTAATCAGTTTCCCCATTCTGAAACCTTGGCAAAAACTGCTCTATTTTCTGGTTCTTTTATTTCACTTTTTCCTGAATGTCTTATAAGTAGAATCACAGCATTGTGTATCCAGTTTCTTTCACATATAAGTAGTGGTGTGTACCAGTAGTATCCCCTCGCCATTGTTTAATTTTCCATCCTATACATGTGCCACACTTTGCTGTCTACTACACAGTTAAAGGACAATGTGCTTCTTCACTGTTTTGTCAATTATAAATAAAATCCCTATGAAGATTCAGATCAGGTTTATTTAAGTAAATGTTTAACAATATAAGGAAGTACCTGCTTTCTAAAGTAGCTGTAGTATTTGCATTGCATTCCCACTAGCGTGTATGAAAATTTAAATTTCTCTGTAACTTCCCTACGCTAGTGGTGGGGGCCAGGTGTTTTGTTTTGTTAGCTGGCTGTGTTTTATTTCTTTTGTTAACATTTTTGTGGAAAGAAGAACTTAACACTAATTTTTTTTCAACTTTTTTCCTCTTTCTCTTTTCTTAAATTCTTATAACCTTTTTTTTTTTCTTTTTCCAATTTTGCATACATATATCTGGTATCTAAGCAACTAAGTTGAAGATAATACTGTGCAGTACAACAGATACTGTGGAATTCATATTATTTTGTTTAGTGAAAGTCTGTATCATTTCTTTTTTTAAGATTGATTGGGGCCAGGGAGATGGCTCAGTAGAATAAGCGCTTGCCTGGCAAGCACAAGGGCCTGAGTTCAATCCCCGGTTCCGCAAAAAAAAAAAAAAAAAAGATTGATTGATTGAGGGGCCGGAGAGATGACTCAGTAGAATAAGTGCTTACCAGTTCTGAAAAAAAAAAAAAAAAATTGATTGATTGATTGATTGATTGATTTGGTACAGGGTCTTGCTACACAACTCGGACTCATAGTGATCCTCCTGTCTCAGCCTCCCCAGTGCTGGGATTACAGGTGTGTGCCACTGCGCCCAGTTTCAGTAGCCAGCATGGCACAGGGCCGGCACAGCACGTGACCAGGGATCAAACCCAGGTCCTTGCACTTAACCAGGCAGGTGCTTCAACTTCCAAGCTATCTCCCCAGTTCTTCTGCATCATTTATAATTTTTTTATTGTTACTATCTTGTGTTCTGTTTAATACAATAAAGTAAAAGTGGCATCTCATGATTTTTAGCCTCCATTTTTCCCTAAAGACCCATTTAGGACTGAGCACCTTTTTCTGTACTTACTGACAATTCACATATATTCTTTAGCATTTGCTCAATCTTGTGTCTTTTTTTTTTTTTGCGGAACTGGGGATTGAACTCAAGCCCTTGGGCTTGCCAGGCAAGAGCTTATTCTACTGAGCCATCTCCCCAGCCCCTCCTGTGTCTTTTAAAATTGATTTTTTACTGTTTAGAAATTTTATTATAATTCAGAATACAAATCTTCATATATATGAATTGCAAAGATTTTCTCTCCAATCTATGATTTGCCTTTTTATTTTCTTAAGTGTGTTTCACAGAGAAATCTTTTGTTTGGTAAAGTCTGGTTTACCTATTTGTCATATTAAGTAATTATTGCCTAACTACAGGTAACAAAATTTTTCTGTTTTCAATTAGAAACTTTTTATTTAATTTCAATGAGTTTTTTTTTAATGAGAATTTATAGTTTTGTAGGACAGTAGAGGCAGCAAAGGAGAGTGGTATGTTCCCTGAACAGCCATCATCTAAATCAAAAGCTTGATTTGATATGGAAAAAGTAGTCTTATGTCTGAAATGAGTATAGATTTTTGGTATAACTGACATATTGACACCTTGTTCCCCTAAAGTTAAAAATAGTACAATGGAATAAGTTCTTATTTCCAAAGGAATTACATCAAAAGTATAGCTAATACATGAGCAAATATCTTTCTGGTAATACATTTCTAAAACCTAAATCATTTCTTACATGCAAAATACTTGTATTTGTGGAAAATAAATATTATGCTCTTTGGTAATTCATAATAAGTTGCCAAGAAATGGTTAGATTTTAAAAATTAGAGCATACTAGTTTTCTAGATGTCTTTCATAGTCATGAAGGTCTTGCTGCCTCTCTCTTGTGCTGTATAATCATCTCCTCTTTCTTTGTCTACTACTTCTGCTAGCCTCCTATTTACCTTTTTAATCCTGACTGGTATCTTCATGTCCTTTCGCCTTGGAATTTCTATTTTCATCTGGCCCACTTCTTTCATCCTTTAACTCTCTATAATATGAAACCAATTTCTTTTCTCTCAATAGTATTTATTAAATGAGATCTATTTTCCCCTTTTGTGATGTCAGCATTTACAAAAATTTAGACTCAGAAATATTTTTTAAAAGTAGCAGTCAAGTCACTGTTACTGTGTCAATCACATATGATTTATATGTTTGAAAGAAAGTAACCTTTAATGAAATAAAGACATTGGCCATCTCAGCTCTGTAAAGTACCAGTAGAAAGTAGCAAGCATCATGTTATCCATTTCCCTGCCAATAAAGTTTCTCAGATTTAAAAAAGAAAATACATAGTGTAATTAACAGATGTCCAGCTAGAACTGTTTTGCTAATACATTTCAGTGTCCAAGTTGTTTCTAGTGACTTAAATATGTATGATAACTTTACTGATTTGCTTTCTAGTTTTCTGACTGTATTTTCCCTATAAGACTGATTTTATGAGATAATGTTTTGTTGGATTTTCCCAAATGTGAGTTCAAAAACTGAACAATCTGAGGAAATTTATTGCTCTTCCCATTCTTTCCTATTAAAAATAGCTAATATTCTTCAAAATTAAATTTCTTTAAGTTTTACTAGCTCTATATAGGTGATTTACTTAATTAAAAACCTTAAAGAATAAGTAGAAGTGAAGCTATGAAGATTTTTTTGTATTTACCTAAAATGAGGTCAAAGCCTTGTGTCAAGCAAAAAACATAGGAAGCAGAAATATTTCTAAAACAGTAAGTTGTGCTTTTGCTTAACAATATGGAGTTCTATATTCCTCACAATAGTTCTTTACATGGTATTTGATGATTACCATTGTGCTGGTGTCTTTTTAGGGGAAGGTATCTTGGAGAGCAGCATAATATAAACGCAAATTTCATTAAACACTATATAACCTCAAGAACTCATTGTTCCCTAATAATGTGGAAGAGAAAACAGATACCCAATATGTAACTGAGGAAAATTTAGAGGTTTGTATTTTGGTTGTTTTCAGTGCTGGGAATTGAGGTCCGTGTGTATACTAGGAAAATGCTCTACCCCTACCCTGCCTTCCCAGCCCAAAGGACAGTCTTTTTAAGTAGCATACTGTAGTAGGAGCAACTGGATTCTAGTCCCCATTTTCTCACCTACTGCTGGTTAACACACCAGGAGTAAGTCATCATTACGTTTCTTTGTTTCTGGGTTTTATTTTGTTTTGTTTTGTTTTTGTTTGTTTGTTTTTGACTGTAGGAATTGAATTAGGTGATCCCTAAGGTTCCTTCCATCTCTGAACAATTAAAAAAGGTAGAAATTATACACTTACCTTTTTTTCTCATTTCCACCACAAAGCAAACCAATTTTTCTCCTCAAGGGTCTCTAGGCACAGAAAGCCTTATTCACATTTTCTCAGAGCTTACTGCTTCACTGTTTTGTGTTTGTGGCTACACCATTTGACCTCCCTCTGTGGAGGGCTACCTCAGGGCAGCTGCTCCCTGGACTGCGAAACAACGTAATTGCCATTTTTAGTAAGACCCCAGGGCACTTTGCCTACATGGATCTGTGATCCAGCTGTTTGCTATTGTTTTTTTTTTTCCAAAAATTCAAATTTAATTGTTCTGCTCTACTAAGTCTTTAAGATAGTCAAGGGAACATGAGCTCACTGGAAGTAATTGATAACACCTTTAGGAAAAGTCCAACTGGGAATGCAAGCATGGATATGAGGCTGACCATGCTTCTTTAGGGAAGAGACTATTCCTCTACCTTGTAACATTTCCTAATAAAGTTAGAGAATGCATTTCCATCTCAGATTTTCTGAGTCATAGGCTTTGGGAACAAGGCAAAGCCATTAGGATGTATGCCTGGCTCAAGCCCTCCCAAATGGTAGGACTTATCCCCTGACTGAACATTTTCTCTTCATCACTAACCTCTGCTTCTCCAATCCTTGCTGACCATCCTAGGTTTGCAGTATGATCTCTAGCATTTTCCACCTGCCTCACTCTGAGCATGAGGTATATAAGAAAGAACTTGCTTACATATTTGGCCCAAATGCTAAGAAAAACTTCTGGTACAGCTGCGCAACTTGTCTCCCTCCACTGTCGCAGGAGCTCCGTGCAGGTGTGCCAGTGCTGACAGGTGGCCCAACCTAGGAATGCAGTGTCTGTAATCCTTGCCTGAGCTTGCTTACTTCATTCCATCCCATGTACACTGCGATTAATTTTAAGAAAACTTGAACTTAGTAAGAATCTACACTTTTACAAAGCAACTTGACTTACAAGTAATTTTAACCCTAGATCATTTAGAAAATGTTATTTGGGACCTCTGTCTTACCCTAAGGGTTCTTTAAGGTTCTGTAGAAAGCCACCCTTTTTCCCAATGCAAAAATTAAAAAAAACAAAAACAAAAATGTGGAATCTGATTGGAAATACCTTGTGTTTTATAAGAAAAGAAGCATTGTTAGAAGTGGAGTCATAGGGAAGATTATCCAGTTTTAAAAACAGTATTCAAAGGCTTAGTTTCTACCTTATTCCCAAATAATAAACATCGCAAGTTATTCTGTCACTGGAAATAGCTCTGATCTAACTGAGTGCAATCTTTGAAAGAGAATAAAAATAATATTGGAAAACTATCCCGTTCATTCCCTAGCAGTAACATTAGACATAAGTAAAACATATCTTTCTAAATATCTTCCAATATTTTCTGTAAGATAGAATTCTTTCCTTGGTATCTCTTCTTGTGATTCAGAGGTGTATTGACTAGATGTCATACCTAAGGAAATATTAGTTGAAGCTTTAAAGGCAAGATAGCATAGCCATAGTGGTTAAGAGCTCAAGTTTTACAGCCATATTCCTTGGGCTGTCATCTTAATCCTGACCTCTACTAGCTTTGTGTTCTAGGCAACTTGTTGACTTTTTCTGAATCTTATTTGTGCCATATCTGTTAAGCAAGGATGAAGATATAAATGTCTACCTCACATGGTTGTTATGAGTAGTGGTTTTCAAAAAATGTGTGTCCAAAAGAATTCATAAAAACTAATTCCTCACACATTTTTAAAGTTGTGTCTAAGTTACTTTGCTCTCATTAATGAGTCGAAATAGCCTACACTCAAAGTTAGAGGAGGGAAATTTTATTTTTGCTCAGTTTGCATAGGTTTCAGTATGTCTTGGCTGGCTTCAAGGCATGGTGGCATGGCAGAAGAGAAACAGGTCATGACAAGCAGAAGGCAGAAAGCAGGGAAGTTGTGGAGTAGCAAGCTACTAAAGCAGCCCTCTTTCTGTCCCTTATATTCTACCCAGGCTACCCACCCTTAGGGCAGGTAGCACTCACACCAAAGGTGAGGCACCCTTAATTCTAGCATTACATCCTGAATCAATCCCAGTATCACACACCTTAGATCCAGCCACCTCTAAAAAGCCCCACCTGTGACTGTCAGGCATAGGGTGTGGCATCTAGATATCAGCCATAACATTTGGATCTAAGAGCTTCATCATGGGTACAAAGGGTTTAAAAAAAAAATTGTTAATAAGTGATAAAAGAGTATTTTAAAACGTAATTACATAAAATTTGATTGTGATTGAAGTAGTTATGTTGAAAATATCTGATTAATGCATGTAGGTACCCCTGAAAACTAGTTTTTCCAGTCATGGCATGGTTTGGATTTCAGGAACTTTGTATACAAGACAATAAATAATGGTGCATAAGACAGTTAACTGTAGTAAGATTTGTGTTGGATGAGGAGTTTGCCTGTTAGTAAAATAGAAAGGGAAATATGAATGCAGGCGAGTTCTCAGTTAGCTAAATAAATTAAGTACAAGTGGAAGTGAAGGGCTAGGAATATAGCTCAGCAGCACAGCACCTGCCTGGCAAGCACAAGGTCCTGAGTTTGATTTCAGGTACCAAAAAAATATAAAAAATGGAAATTAAGGTCTGAAGATTGTCTTACATAGCCTTGCATGTGTACCGTTAGCAGGTATTTTAAAGACCGATTCAAAAACCACCAGTTGTGAGGATTGAGTCAATATATGTTAAGCTCTTAGAACAATACTTGATACACAGTAAGCACTGAGAAGAAATGTGTCCTTACTTTAGGTTCCTTCTTCAGAATGAATGTGCCGGATACTGGACTTAGCCTTTTTATGCATTTATTTCTCACAAGACCCTAAAAGCAATTACTGTTACCTAGACTTTACAGGTGGGATCGTAAGGCACAGAGAGACCACATGCATTATTTAGGGTCACACAGAAAGTTCACCTTAGAATCATTGAACCCAGATGTATCTGGCTGCAGAGCTGTGCTTTCACACATTCCATATGTCTTCAGGGAAGGGCTTAGAGGAAGCAGAAAAGAAGGGAAGAATCAGTAGGCAGAATACAGAGTTTATACAAGAATGAAAATTCAGTAGGCAAGAGGACTATTGAATTTTCACTGATGTCTGAGAATGTCAAAGATGTGAAAACTAGCCCCACTGATCTCTCCAAGGAGGCCAAGGCCTCAAGAAATGATTGCCTTTCTGCAGGCGTGGGCAGCATTCTCTGAAGAAAACTCCTGCTGACTGTGCTTTCAAAGAATTCTAGGCAGTTAGAGAGGAACACCAGCATTTCCTAGTTCTTCCATCCCTGATAGTGATCGGTGGAAGCAGAGCTTTCAGAAGTATCAGTGGCCGCCCCTTCAGCCCCAGTACATGGACAATAGAGAAGGAAACGTCAGATGGCACCAACATCTCACTTGCGTGTAGGGTGGAAGCTTATACAACTGGTGGTTCCAAATGAAATTCTCAGTAGACAGGTGAAAAGCACACACGTAAGTCAGCTGCTCCTGAGTAGTGGTTGCTTGTTACTGAATAGCCAGTAATTGAGACAGTGTTGTGCAGAGACCAAGCAGGATTTAGTCCCTCCTCATCAGCTTGGTTTAGCCAATGTCCTACTTCTCTTTATTCTGACATAGTTAATACTACAGCTAAAACAGAAGCTTCCTGGGGGCTGGGGAGATAGCTCAGTGGAATAAGTGCTTGCCTGGCAAGCACAAGGGCCTGAGTTCAATCCCCGGTTCCGCAAAAAAAAAAAAAAAAAAAAAAAAAAAAAAACTGAAGCTTCCTGCTGCCTAATGGAGAAGAAACTACAGCACAGGCCATAGTTAGACTTTTCTGAGAGGAAGCTTTAATATTTGACAGGAAGTGCAATCTAGCTCTATAGCCAGTCGAGTGGCACCAGGTCAAGGAGCAAGCAATTGGAAAAGTTATGGCTGTCACAATCTTTCTGTCAATGAAATGTTCCATTGGGATCCTTGATTATGTAAAAAATAAATATGCCCTTCAAAGTTACAAATGTGCTGTCTGACCCAGTGTGTCACAAGAGGGGTTGGAGTGGTGAGAGTATGAGCAATTGTTCTCAAAAAGGGCAGGGATGAGGATATAGCTCAGTGGCACCATGCCTGCCTAGCAAGCACAAGGTCCTGAGTTTGATTCCTAGTACATAAATAAATAAACAAATAAAGCTTTTAAAAAAAAAAAGACAAAAGTAAGTAGCAAGGAGTAGTTATAAAGGGTTCACATGTGTAAGATGTTCACAAAGGACACAAGATTCTTGTTTCAAATGAGATTTGTGCTTCTCCACAGATGTAAGGTTTTTTTTTTCTCCTTTGACTCACCTCAGCAATTGATTTATACCACTTTTGTGGTAGATATTTAATGTTCCATTATTATTTTATAGTTTCTCTTGCTTCCTGTACTAAGATGATACTTTATGACAGCAAGAGCAGTGCTGGAGTCTGTATCTTCCTCCAGGCCTTTCAATGGCTGCTCAGTGTTTGACTAAATGTATGAATCGAAGAACACTGATTCTCCTGAATTTGTTGGCTCATTATGAGCTCATCGAAGATGACAATTTGCAATTTTGAAAGGAGAAAGATGGCAGCTTTCTCCTTTTGGGCAGGATCAAGGACTATATTATATTTAAAATATTTTTAAATGCTTTGAGTGTGTAAGCAAGAAATATTCTGTTTAGGAAATGTTGCTAAGACCTCTCATCAAAAATAGTCTTTCCAGGCTGGGGAAATGGCTCAGTAGAATGAACACTTTCTTGGCAAGGGCAAGGTCCTGAGTTCAATCCCCAGTGCCAGGAAGGAAGGAAGGAGGGAAGGAAGGAAGGGAGGAAGGAAGGAAGGGAGTCTAAGTGTGAGGGCCCTTATTGTGACTAAAATTCCAAAATCTTGAAGGGTTGGAATCCTTAGATCTTGTATTGGATTTTAAAAAGAAGTTGTCTACATTGATTGGACAGATTATAGCAACCCTCCTGAGTACCGAATAAAAAAGGAGAATGGACACTAAAGGGCAAAAGTTGAGATGGGAAAGTACAGATAACAATTTAGGAACCCTAGAGCAGTCATTTCCAGTGGCTATCACAAACTGCCCCCCCCAGGAAACTCAATCAAAAAGTCATTGAGTTTGGCCTAATTGGCCTGGTAATAAATATGTTGGTTCAAAGAACAAATTGTTGCATTAAGATAAGTCCATCTGGGGCTGGTGAGATAGCTCAGCAGATGAAAGCACCTGCTTAGGCAAGATTAGGTAAGCACAGGGACCTCAGGGTGGGCTGAGCCAGCCAGAGTCCAGGCGTAGTGGGGCACACCTATAATCCCAGAGCTGAGGAACCTGGAAGCAGGAGGATCACCATGAGTCTGAGCTACATAGCTGCATAGTGAGACCCTGCAACAACCAAATACATTAAAAAAAAAAAAAAAAGATAAATCCATCTGTTACCATAAAGAAAGGAGTCTTACACCCTACATTTTGGTGCTATTATCAGTGATAAGGAAAGATTAGCCCTTATAAGAACCATGAACACAATTCAGTCATATTAATGCAGAGGTTTTTAATTAGTAGAAGCGTCCACTTACACCTCTTATTTTCTTAATTTCTGCTCCGAGGCCATGTTACCACATTGGAGTTTCTGGCTATCCTCTGGAAGTGGCTTTTCATTTCCCTGAAGTAAAGTCAGCTGGTGTCTGTGTATGTTTGAGCTGCTTAGGACAGGCTGTGGTGAGACCAGCTCACTACCACCCCTATCCCAGTCATGCAGAATTGCAGGGTGGGAACTGCAAAGCAGCTCGCTGAGGCAAAGCATTTAGACTGGCTAAAGGTTCCTTTGCTGGACTACTTGCCCTTACCTCTGCCCAGTCAAAAAAAAAAAAAAAAAAAAAAAAAACCAGCCGATATGACATAATTGTGGTCACACAAAGCCTGCTAACTGCATCAGTTGTCTTCTATTTCTTTGTTCAAGAACTCTGATATGCTCTTTAATAAGAAATTTGAACTACATTTTGTTTGAGATACTCCAGGGAGGTGTAGCAATGAGGTTACCATTTTACAAACTTGTAACCAAAACAGTTAGCAGTTTACAACTTAATTTAAAGAACAATGACTTGGAGTACAGGCCTGTGTTCTCAAGACCCTGAGGACAGTGACCAAGGCAGAGAAAAATCTACTACAGAGCCAGCCAGCCAAGGTTTGCTTTGCATGGCCAAGGATCCAGATGCTGGAGTTGAGGGCCTCTTCTCATTTTATAGGAATGCATTGAGTTTGGCATTGTTGTTTGGTGATTTGTACCAGCTTGCTAGTTTTTGACAGGTAAAGAGCAATTACAGGAAAGTGGGGATAAAAACAATCACATGTGAGGGCCAGCCAATAGCTCAGTGGATTAAAGCATCTCCTTAGACAGACACAGGAGCCAGGAGGTTGACCCCTGGGACAGCTCCACCTGTAGGGTGCACTGAGAGGGCCATTGAGACTGGGCATGGTGGCACATGCTTGTAATCCCAGCACTTGGTAGGCTGTGAACAGGAGGATCACTATGAGTCCAGTCTATACAGTGAGACCCTGTAGACCCTGTCCTAAATTAATGAAATAAAATAAAAAACAGTCATATGTGTTATTTTCCCTTATCCCAGAGACTGGCTGAGAACCATTTACTGCTGAGCTGCTTCTCTGTCCCACCACTGCCCTATTTTTTCCTCACTCTGTTTTCCTGTCTTTCTAATTTCTTCTCTCTATAACAACCAGAACTAAACCTGTTCTTTCATGCTAATCATTCCATTAAAATGTCAGCCTTTATTTCACTTTCTCTTCATAATCAGATTTATGTTTAACAATTCTGGAAATACGGCCATTTTCACTATATTGTTTCCAACCCACAAACAAGGGATACCTTTTCATTTTCTGATATCTTCTTTGATCTCTTTTTTCAGAGTAATATAGTTTTCAATGTAAAAATCTTTTACTTCCTTTATTAAATTAATTCCTAAGTGTTCCATTCTTTTGGATGCTGTTGTGAAAGGCGTTTGCCTAATTTCTCTCTGAGTGAGTTTGTTAGTTGTGTATAGGAATGTTACTGATTTTTGAGTGTGGGCTTTGTATATGGCTATACTATTGAATTTGTTTATTAAATCTAAAGTCTTTTGGTGCAGTTTTTGGGTCTCCTATGTAGAGTATCATTTCTTCCATGAATAATGATACTTTAACATCTTCCTTTCCTGTCCGTATTCTTTTTATTTCTTTCTCTTGTCTAATTGCTCTGTCTAATGTTTCTAGAACTATATTGAATAAGAGTGGTGACAGTGGACATCCTTGTCTTGTTCCTGATTTTAGAGTGAAAGCTTTCATTTTTTGTCCATTTAGTGTGATACTGGTTTTTTGTTTATCATAGATGGTTTTTATCAGATTGAGATAAAGAACATCTATTCCAGTTTTCTGCAGAATTTTTATCATGAATGGGTGTTGGACTTTGTCAAATGCTTCTGCATCTGTAGAGATGATCATAATTTTTGTGTTTGGCTCTGTTAATATGGTACATTATATTTATTGATTTGTATATGTTGAACTATCCCTGCATCCCTGGGATGAATCCTACTTGGTCACGGTGTATAATCTTCTCCACGATTTGCTGCATTCTTTTTACCAGTATTTTCATTGGGAATTTTTGCATCTGTGTTCATTAGGGAGATTAGCCTGTGGTTCTCTTTTTGGGTTGGATCTTTCTCTGGTTTGGGTATCAGGGTAATGCTTGCTTCTAGGAATGAATTTGGGAGTATTGTTTCCCTTTCAATTTCATTAAAGAGTTTGAAAAGTAGTGGCATTAGGTCTTCTCTAAATTTTGTAGAATTCAGCTGTGAATTCATCAGAGCCTGGGTTTTTCTTTGTTGGTAGGCATTTAATTACATCTTCAGTTTCATTGACTGATATTGATTTAGAGTGTTTATTTAGAATGTTTATATTTTCTTCATTAAGCTTTAGTAATTCATTAGAAATCTGTTTATTACTTCTGTGTTTACCATCTTATTAAAGTACAGGTTCTGGGGCTGGGAAGATAGCTCAGTGGTCTAAGCACCTGCCTGGTAAGCACAAGGACCCAAGTTCAATCCCCAGTACTGCATGGTGTGCCAGCCCCAGAACCCTGAGTGCACTGTGCCTCCTCAAAACCAGGCATGGTAGCGTACACCTGTAATCTGAGTGCTGGCAAACCTGAGACAAAAAATATCACTACAAGTCTGAACTGTGTTGTGAGACCCTGTAACAAAAAGAAAGGGAAAAAAAAAAAGAATACAAGTTCTGGAAGTAGATATTGATGATCTTCTGGATTTTTGCAGGATCTGTTATGATTTCCTTTCCATTCCTAATTGAATGGATTTCATTTAATGTAATCTCAATCAAAATTCCAATAGTATATCTCAAAGAATTAGAGCAAACAATCTTAGAATTCACTCGGAACTAGAAGAGAGATAGAATAGCTAATGCAATTCTAGGCAACAAAATCAAAGCCATGGATATCACAATTCCTGACTTGAAATTATAGTGCAAAGCTACTGTGACATAAACAAGTATGATACTGTAAAAAAAAAAAAAAAAAAATGGAGGATCAATGAAAGAGATTAGAAGCTGTAGAAACAACGCGAAATATACCTATCCACCTTATTTTTGACAAAGAAACCAAACACCTCGCTGGAAGAAAGATCACCTTTTCAATAAATGATGTTAGAAAAACTGGCTCTCTACATGCCCAAGATTAAAAGTAGACCTGTATGTTTCACCATGCACTAAATTAACATTGAAATGTATCAAAGACCTAAATATTAGAACAGAAGTACTTAATGTGCTGGAAATGTGATATTTGAATGCATGTCTAATTTATTTTACTTGAGTATGGTCTCAAGGTGTATACATTTAGCTTTAAATGTCTCCAGTTTATCTTTCTTTATGACAGAGTAGTACTCCATTGCAACCTGCCCTCCACCAAAATCACCACATTTTCTTTATTCATTCATCAGTTGATGAGCATTTGGGTTGTTTCCAATATTTAGCTATTACACACTGTGCTGCTATACATGGATGTGTACATATTGCTGTAGTGCGATGCTTTTAATTCTTTTGGGAAGATGTCAAGAAGGGGAATAAATGAAAAATAAAAAATATAATTCCTGTTTCTAGAATGCTTAATTTACAAATTATTTCTTTTATAGTTAGCTATAGATATTGTTAGCATTGTCTTGGAAAAGTGTTTATAAGAATTATTTCAGTCTCATAAACTTTTCTCTAAGACTAAACAAGTATTTATGCCTGTATTTTTAACCTGTTTCTAAGGGTTGTTTAGTAGAGAATATGGTCCTCCACCAAAGGTTAAAACTGGAAGTCCATAACTGAAGCAGACCAATGCTTTTTTTTTTTTTTTTTTTTTTTGGTACCAGGGATTGAACTCAGGACTTGTGCTTGCTGGGCAGGTGCTTATTCTACTGAGCTATCTCCTTGGCTGACCAATGGTTTTGATTTGGCAGTGGTAACATTCAGCTCCCAAGTACATGAAAAGTAGATGGATTATAGGAATGTAGACTATTAATAGTGTTTTTGACACATGTCTAGACTCGTAGGCACAACTCTGTCCCACAGCATCTGATGGTGAAAAGGTCTAAAAATGAATAACTTGTAAAACAATTTTTCCTGAGTTTTCAGTAAACAAAGGAAGCTCATTGATACACAAAACATGACATAAAAAACAGTGAGTTTTGAAGTCAGCTTATTTTCCAGAAAAGCATTTCTCTCAGATTGACTAGAGTTTATATCTAACATTTTCATGATTGATAAATAAGACTTTTTAAAATGTTAACATATTCTAGGACAAAAGGGTGGTACAGTAATTATTGATCAAGGTAGTTAAAGGGTTGTAAGATTAACCAGTTTTTTCCTGAAACTTGGCATTTCTCATGTATCCTTTAAGTAGTACTGACAAGGTATTTCCTGGAGATTAATATGAGGCTGCATTAATGGGCTAGAGGATCATTAATCCCATACACAAAGGTGAGTTTTGAAAGGAGAAATGAAAAACAACTGCTAGGCCAAGGGGATTTGATCCCTGAAGACTTTTCAGAAGGTTAGTTACCTTTCCAGAGGCCCATCCCAACTACTGTTCTCACTGCCCTTTTTCCACAACACATACCTCAGCCTCAGCTTCTTTGGATGCACTTAGTTTTGTGAAAACACTATGTAATCTGCCCTTTCATCAAATAAAATCTTTTTTGAGACAGGATCTCACTGTGTAGTTCAGGCTGGCCTTGAGCTCACTGTATAGCCCAGGTATATCAGTGAGCTTCCTTTGTTCACTGAAAACTCAGGAAAAATCATTGTTTTAAAAGTCATTCATTTTCAGGGGCGGGGCAGTGACGTCCTTGGCGTGGCTGCAGGGGAGGCCGCGGCCGGGAAAATGGTGGACCAAAAGGCGGGAGAGGAGAAGCCTGAGAAGTCGAAGCGAGCTGGAGCCGCCGGAGGACCTGAAGAAGCAGCAGAAAAACCTGTGAAAACTAAGACTGTTTCTTCCAGTAATGGAGGGGAAAGTTCCAGTCGCAGCGCTGAGAAGCGATCAGCTGAAGAAGAAGCTGCAGACCTCCCAACAAAGCCTACAAAGATCTCCAAGTTTGGATTTGCCATAGGTA
>NW_004524657.1:6858037-6890526 GCF_000260255.1 Octodon degus
ATGAAATACTAATGTAAGGTCAAGATGAGAGAGAAATGACTGAGATGAATGTCTTTACTAAAATAACCAATAAATTTTGTCAAACTCAAAAAAATAAAAAATAAAAAATAAATAAAAGTCATTCATTTTCAGACCTTTTCGTCATCAGATGATGTGGGACAGAGTTGTGTGTACGAGTCTAGACATCAAAGCAGTCAGAATATACCACCTAGGGGTTTTATTTAGATAAAATATCCAACATGTGCAGCATATAAGATACCTGGAAAATACAAAATTACTGTCAATGGTAAACTGAAATTAACAGTCAGACTTAGATACCACGTCAGTAAATCAAGAGATGACTCTTCAAAAGGACATTGAATCCAGTCACGATGGTCAGGATCCTGTCATGAGCAAAGATGCAAACTTCTACAGTGTTAGCAGGAATCTGTGGGGTCTGATCCAAAAATACAGTTGTTCAAATTTTTTAAAATTTATTACAGTAAAAGACAACTTGCCATTAATCCCCCTCAAAGTGCTCTGTCTCTCTTTGAACACATTTATACCACCTTCTTGTACTTTCTGAAGCAGTTTTGGAAGTCCTTTTCTGTGGGGGTTTTTAGTTGCACACTGTAATTGCCTTGATTTTCTAAATTAATAGAAACCATTTCTCTTTCATGGATGTTTTGACTTTGGGGAAGAGCCAGACATCACATGGTGCTAGATCCAGTGAATAAGGTAGATGAAGACACACTGTTATATTTTCAAAGGCCTCTTTTCATTGGGTAACACAAAACAGCCACATTCACCATAAAAATGTGAAAGAGGACTTCTGAACTATTTTAGAAAGTAGCAAGAATGATCGGATAAGCGTGTTTAATGAGAGGAGCAGTGCTTTGAGAGGGATTAATAGCCATACATCTTTTGCTATAATACATCTATAATACATTAATTGAATTTAAACAATTAATGTGTATTTTGATCAGTCCTTGTACATGTGCACATGGAAATGTGAGACTAAAAGTCCACTCATCTTCCAGACTAGCACAGGCTTGGCCAGTTGTCTACATGCACTGACCTTAATCTGTCCCAAGGGCACATTCATTCAATCAAATTTATTAATCTCAGGGTCATGTAAGGTACAGTATGACCTCTGTGGTAGGAAGCACTCCAGTGGAGATGAGGGGAGAATGGGGACAAATGGTTGGGAACCTCCCCACAGATACATTGAGCAAGCAACCTCACACTGTTTATCCACGGAGTGGTTGAGCACTGTAGAATCATCCCTCAGATAAAGAAAACAGTCTGCCTGATCCTGGTACCTTTTTTCTGTAACTGTGTTCCCAGTGAGTGTTTCAGGATCCAGAAGTATGTTCCCTGGCTAGATGTTGTGTGTCTTCCTGCTGTGAATGTCAGCCTCCTTTTAAAACTTTTAGAGAAGTTAAACCCTCTCATGTATGCAAGTGAAATCTGAATGATTTTTTGCTAATCCCAACCTATTACTCTGATCCCTGTAGTATAGCTTCACAGGTTTGGAAATTTTTAAGATGCTAAAGATGATGTTGCTGCTAAAAAAAAAAAAAAAAAAAAGAAGAAGAAGAAGAAGAGAAGAAACCTCCTGAAAATTAATAAGTTATAGAAATGTGCTAAAAGAAACTAAGAAAGTTTTCTTCTGATTATTAGAGTAAAGAGTACAAATTCAAAAGCCCGATTAAAATGGTAGCTGGCGTTTTGCCACTGTCATATATCTGATCTATGAATGTACCAAATCCTTGTGGATTTTGTGACACTGCCAAGAGGTGTAGGTTTTTAGCTACCTGCTCAAACTGAGCTACTGTTTTAGAACTGAGAGTACAGGTGAAAATCTTTATATTCTCCTATTCTGATAGAAACAGAAATCTTCATTTTATATACAAATTAGTGCCAGTAGACCTCATGGACTTTTCAAGCTCACTGCTCAACTGAAATTGCCTTGTATAAATGAACTATCCAGATGTAGATGGGGACAAATAGATTTACAAGCCAAAATAACAAGATTATTCAGGTCATGATTGCAGTTTTATTATACCATCTGGGAAAATGAATAAGTACATGTGGATTTGAAGGAAACTCAAGTTTTTCTCCCTTTGGTAGGCATTCTGGCCTCCTTTCGACACTATTGGTAGTGGAATTTCCTGGTTATTTTGCTAACTTTGAGAGTGTTGGATCCACAACTGTATTATGGTTTGAACTGGAGTTTTCTTTCCACACATTTGGCAGATATTTAATGCATCAGCACAGTCCTTTTGAAACTGACCAAGCCACTTAGTGAAAGAATAGTAAAACCTGCTATCTATGTGTACAAATGCTGTCTTTTCAAGTTAGAAAAGAGCAAATAAAACCCTGTAGAAATGGCTTGTTTTAAAAGGAGTAATTTAATACTCTACCATTAACATTCTCCCAAGGTAGTGTTACATAAATAATTACTGCTAGACAGGAAGAGTCATTTCCCATTCTGTAATAATTTGAACACATTTAGGATTTTTATTGTCTCCTCACAATCCTCTGGGCCATAGGCCATAAATTATCACTTTCTTGAGTATGGAACTTCCATTACATGATTAAAATTTTATGGCAGAAAAGAGCAAGAGAACTGAGGAAAGAAAAAAAAGTACCTTACTTAAGTCCAGAGAATCTTGGAATGGGAATTTTTTTTTTTTTTTTTTACTTTGAATCAAGAAAATTTCTATTTTGCTTTGCTTTTCTCTCTGTCTCTATCTCTTTCTCATTTTTTCTTTGTTTTGTTTTTTGAGACAGGGACTCATGTTTTCAATAGTCAACTTTCTGGGGGCTTTCTTAATGTCCTAAATGTGAATTTTGGCAATGTAAATTCATACTGGTCTGTGGGTATGCAATATCTAGAACAGTGGTTCATAACTTAGAGTCCCAACAAAAACATTCCAGTGCCAGTTCCCTTAATTTCCTGATAACATCTCTAGCCCAGGACTTCTTAGTTTTATCCATAGAATGCAAGAGTTTGTGTTTGATACTGTATAACATTTATTACCTTGTCAGATAGAATTTTATAGAGTTCATAAGTGACATCATGGTAGGATTTTTTTTGTATCACTAATCATTATAATAATAGATCCTTAGTACTGGGCACTTATATGCCACTTAACACCTTTTATTTCTCATTTATCTGTAATAAATGTAGGTACAGTTATGTCCATTTTCAGGCTCAGGAAACTAAGACTGAGGATAAATGACTCATCAAAGATCACATACAGCTGGAGTTAGAAGATAATGATGCTAGCCCAACATGATGGTGCACCCCTGTAATCTCAGTTCTCATAATGTCTGCACTCAGAAGGCTGAAGCAGGAGGATGGCCACAAGTTTGAGACTAGCCTGAAGTACATATAGGGACCCTGTTCCAAAAGACCGGGGGGCGGGGGGAGGGAACTAATGATGCCATCTGTAAAATACATGTCCTTAGGCATTATTCTTCATGGTAATGAACACACTTTTTTACTGGTTTACTTCAGGCTTTGATTTTTTTTTTAATGTATTTAGTACAGGGTCTACAGAGTCTCACTACATAGATTGGACTCGTTGTGATCCTCCTGTTTTTCAGCCTCCCAAGTGCTGTGATTACAGGCTTGTACCACCACACCCAGTCTCAATCTCCATCTCAGTGCACCCTGCAAACCCCAGTCCCTGTGTCTGCCTAAGCAGATGTTTTGATCTGCTGAGCTATCTGGCCGGCCCAAGCTATTTTTTTGTTTGGTGTTCATATGTTCAATTCAGAGAGCCCTTTCTTTGTTCTAGTGGTTGGGCATTCCTTCATATCTAGATGTTAACAGTATAATTCCAAGATTGTCATTGCATTATAAGACCCAGAACAGTGTCTAGCACATAGTTTGTTACCTGAACAAGAAAATGCCCCTTGCAGACAAGACCTGAAGCTTCTGTACTGACCCACACTGAGCTCAGTGTGTGGTATTAGTGGCAGCAACCAGGGTAACTGTTGTTCTCAGCAGCCTGTGCGCCTATAGTTATATATATGTGACACTAAAGTTCATATTCTCTTGAAACTATATATTTGTCAGAAACCAGCAGCCTTTGGCTTTTCTCAACATGACACTCGAAAAGTAGCTACTTGGAGTTTTTCTGATTGGGTGTTTTTTTGTTTTGCTTTGCAGTTTTTTGAATCATGGCCCTTTTAGTAGATAGCTCAATTTTGACAGTACTGCACAAGAATAGAGTTGACTTTCCAGAGATTCTACACTTGGATCATTTTTAACTATCTCTTTAAAAACAGACATATTTCTCTTTCACCAGTTTCCTCAGGATTCAATTCTCTATCTGTAAACATGGTAGATAGATTATCTGTCCTTTTCCTTTTTCATTCTTTTCTTTTTGAAACAGGGTTTCCTATGTAGTGCAGACTGGCCTTGAACTCCTTATGTAACCCAGGCTGGTCTCAAACTTACAGTGATCCTTCTGCCTCAGCCTCCCAAGCGCTGAGCTAACAGGCATGTACCACCATGCCTGGCAATCGGTCATTTTTCAAACATTCTTTTTTCTTTGTTTTAATAGCCTGGAAATAAATTCTTCAATGAAAACTTATGCAAGAACTCCCATGGTGGGGGGGGGGGGCAGGGATATATAGCTTAGTGGTACAAGCACCTGCCTGGCAAGCACAGGGTCCTGAGTTCAATATCTGATACAAAAAGAAAGAAAGAAAGAAAGAAAGAAAGAAAGAAAGAAAGAAAGAAAGAAAGAAAGAAAGAAAGAAAGAAAGAAAGAAAGAAAACAGAACAACTCCAGCACATCAGCACCAGGCAGAGTATCCTAGTTGAAGTTTGAGATGAGATGTTTTCAATAGAGAGCCATATCACTGTTATGTACTGTAAATATACAATAAAACTCACCCTACACAGAATGCACAATCCTGCAATTTTTGACAAATGCATTCAGTCATATAACTGTCATTACAGTCAAGACATAGAAGAATTCCATCACCCCAAAGTGTTCCCTGTCACCTTTCTGTAATCAACCTCTCCCCGGACTCCAACTGTAGGCAGCTGATCTGCTTTCCATCCCTGCAGTATTTACTGTCCACAGTGTCATACATGAACTCTAAGTGGGTGCTTTCACTTAGCATAATGCAACTGATGTTCACCCATACTGTTCTATCACTAAAATTTCATCCATATTATTCTGTCATTCATCACGTGTACTAGTGTGATTATCCATGCACCACTTGAAGGGCATTTGGATATTTCCAGCTTTTGGCTATTATAAACGAAGTTGCTGTAAATACTGTAACTTAATGATATTTCAGTTGGCTGTTAGATTGGAAATTGTCAAACTCAGTGATCATTGAGGAAAGAGATAGGCACTATAATCTGCATCTACAAGTATGTTTCCCTTGTAACACACACACATGCATGCACACATGCACTCAAGATAGATTCCTTAGTAACTTTTTTACCCAGATTCACCTCTCAACATGTTGGTAGCCACTTTTCCTCTTGTTCAGAGAGGAAATTTTAGAATCTGGTGTGTTTAGTAGAGCCAGACACAGGATAAATCATGTCCAAGTACCCCTGGACCTTGGAAACTAGGAGAGTGGCACTACAGTATCTCATACACCATATTTCTATTGCTCCTCTGCTTCCCTGCAAAATAAAAAATAGAGAAAATAACTCCCATCTAGGCTGTACCAACAAAGTTTGCTCTTTCCCTTGTTCATAATTTTAATATGGTCTTATGTCCCTCCCTCCCATATCCATGCCTTTGATTAATATGTAGAGGGATCTTGCTCATATCAAAATGCTTTTATGGGGATAGGCTCTCTACAAAGTGTGGCTTTGCATTACACTGCACACCTAAGCTACCGTAGAGGACCTAACCCTGCTGCACACGCATATCACCATGACCAGGTAAAGATTCATGTGTGCAGAGTGTTCAACAGACTCTTTCCATAACAGTGTGAAGCTGCCAATATCATTTAGTATAATTAATAGCACTTAAGCTGCTAATATCACTTAATGCAATTAATGTCATTTGGCTGTTAATATCATTTGGTATAATTAATATAACTTAAGCTGCTAAACTCACTTAGTGTAATTAATATCACTCAGACCACTAATATCACTTAGTGCCACCCAGAGTGTGATCTGTCGACCTGAGCTGTTCTGTAAACTGTTACATTTCTGCTCAAGATAAATCATTATTTGAAGTAAGCTTTAGGAACCTATAGAGCAGTTTTATGTTGCTGCAGCATCTCAGGATATGATCATTAGTCTAGTGATTAATTTTTATTTCAAGTGATAATAAATTGACTAACAAAGGTTTGTCCTATACCACAGGTCATTAGAAAGCACAGATTTAACATGCTGCTTCTCAAAGTCTAAATTATGTAGCTAGTCATCTCAAAATGCCCATTCAAGCCAGGCATGATAGTATACGTGTATAACCTAAATACTTTGTGAGGCTCAGGCAAAACAATTCCAAGTTCAAGTCCAACTTGGGTGATTTAATACTTAGAAAGATCCTATCACAAATATTAAAAATCATAAGAACAATAATAACAGTGTAAAGGACTGGAGTTGTAGATCTATGGGATGGCCCTAGGTACACAATCCCTAGTACCAAAAAAGAGAAAAAAGATCAGATTCAATTTTAGGGTAAATTGGGGCTGGCAGGTTAGCTCATTTGTCTATCAGTGCCTTCTTGAGCAAAATCAGTCAAGGACAAGGGACTACACTTCGATTCCCAGTACCACATGCCACACTAGACCCACCTGTAAGGTAGCCTAGGGTGGGGGATCCTTCCAATTTTAGGGTAAAGCCTAAGATTCAGTGTTTCAAACATACCGGTTATGCTAGTGGCCTAATGCCAACCAAATTTGGAAGAGCTGGAGAACTCAGTGGACTTGTATAACGTATACACTATTTTCCTTTAAGTGTACTTGTTTGTTTTAAATAAAATATATAACAGTCGAACACCCCTTTAATCTTGGAGACTCAGTTTTCAGTAGGAAACTGAGTGAAAAATCCATGCTACCTCCCAAACTTCAAGAGGCCCTTTTGTTATCTTCTAAGACCCTCTCCTGTGTCAGGTGAGACAAAGCTCTATAAACAGCTTTCTGAGCCAATCCCTTCCAAGTTACCCGACTAAACGAGGAAAGTGCTATGTGTACAATGCTCCAAATGGGGACTAGGATCCAGTTTTTTATATCCTAGTCTTTTATAGCCTTAAACCCTATAATTGGATCATTTCAAACTTTTTGTTTCCCTCCTTTTAGAATGGCACCTTGATTCAGTTTTCCCGGGAGAACCCCAAGAATCCCTCCATCTCAAGAGTGCCTGAGCAATTGATTACCCTACCTCTTGTATTTTTCTGAACTAGGATCCAAACAGCAAAATCCAATAACCCCGCTTTGCTAGTTTGACATATTTTGCCTGAATTTGTAGAATTTGACTTAAAACATTTTAAAAGGAGTTTTTTGTATTGCTTTTACTTTTTTATCATCATCTGTGTATCACAGGATACATCTTTCTCTAGTTGTAAATTATAATTTGACAGTGTCAGACACTCCAAATGTCCTTCATATACATTGGTATCCTTGGCAGCCATATGCCAAACATAGTAAATAGAATATAGGATTTGACTAATGGGCATTAGCACAAATACGTACATATTTATCCTGACTAAAACCTAATTATTTTATTTATTCTTTCAATTTTAATACAGTATTTTATTTTTCAATTTTTCTAAATAAGAATTATGAGAAATGACGGATGTTTCTTAAAACCATCTCCTAAAAAGACTTTTCATTATATTTAAGAAGTCTCCAAATTTATCATATGCTTTTCTCTCCTAATCTAAAGTTATTTATGCATTGAATATAAGAAAATACAGCAATAAGTTTTTAAAATGTAAAGTACTAACTACCCCTGCTTAGAATTTAAAAACCAAAGTGGAAAACGTAAGGCCTAAGCCCACACTCTCCCTGATCAAATACATAGGTTCCTAAAATAGCTTCATGGAGTTGTTAGCAGCAGCTGAAACAAGGCATCAGTGGTATCCCTAGTCCCAACCTGGCAGTCTAATGCTATGGCTTAGAGGCAGCTGCCTCTGCCTCTTTCTGTTTCAGGGCTCCCCAGCAAAACACAGAGGCAACCTCTGCCTTATTCTCTTTACTGTGTTCCTTTTCATTCCATTTTTCTAGCCAAGGGATTGTCCCTAGATTCATCCTGAAGATCTGTGACATCCATTCCAAACCACAAACAGGAAAGAAAAGTAGCTAAAAGCCTCCAGAGAATTACAGCAAACTTAAATAGACACACAAAAAAATTTCAAGAAGAATGTTAAAAGCAAATGAAGGCTTGTGCATTTGTTGGTTATAGCTAATCCTAGAGTACTAGCTATGTATAAATAAGTACCCAACACACATTACCCTTCCATGTTAGTTAGCAGCAGATCTGGACCCTAAATACCATCAGAAAAACCTTCATTCACTCAAGACTGCTCTGCTCAATTATGTAAAGCTTTCAGTTAGCCACACTACATATTCCTGTGTGGAGAATCTTTTCTTGTGATATTCTTTCTCTTACACATGTTAAACTACTTCACCACAAAAGTGTGCTTATATTCCACTAGAAGCAGGATGTGGACTGGTGAGGCAACTGGTCTGATCTGATGTGTCAACATTTTATATTGCTAAGCTGGTGGCATTAACCAGCATTTACAATTTTGCATGCCTTCACATGTCAGTACATTGGTATACTAACTATACTGTTGCTGTCCTAAGCAGTCACCAAATGTTCCAAAATCATGAAAGAAGTAATAATGTTTTTTCTTTCTTATCATTCAGAATAGGCTTTTATTTCTTAACCATGGTATATGAAGGTAAGAGCTAATAGCACAGTTCCCCTGTATACTGCTTTATTATTGCACCCAAAAAGAAAAACATCAAGCAAAGCCTTTATTGAAAAGTGGATGCAGCTAGAGGCTATACTCATAAGTGAAATTAACCATACCTACACATGTAAATATCATATTGTCTCCCTGTTATAAGAACCTAAAGTTACATTCTCTTAATGAATAGAGGGATTTGTTGTAGTAGTGTTTGTAAATAGGATATCATGTCTGCATCTTGTACAGCAAATAACCACTAGGAAGAGAGTATGCCATGTGTTAATTACTGAAACTATCCTACCAATTTGATTTGAAACTGTCTCATTGCTATTTGTCAAAAATTATGAAAAAAATTAAAAATTAAAATTAAAAATTAAAAAAATAAAATATTTGGCCAAAAAAAAGAACCTGAAAGAATAAATAAAACCTGAAAGGTATAGTAGATATAATAAAATGGAAAGAAACTGAACTTAAGGATTAAACAACGAAGATGAAAGAAAGGAGAAAAGATAGAAAAAAAGGAAGGGGGGAAAAGCATGCAAGTATGTTTACAGGATGGCTGAGATGATTGTACT
Organism: Octodon degus; assembly: GCF_000260255.1. Taxonomy (NCBI): domain Eukaryota; kingdom Metazoa; phylum Chordata; class Mammalia; order Rodentia; family Octodontidae; genus Octodon; species Octodon degus. The sequence continues at coordinate 6,867,504 of NW_004524657.1, forward strand.
AATAATTTCCATCAGTTTTTTGAAAATAGCAGTTAATATTTAGAATTTTCACCTGACTAACTCTGTATGCTGATGTCTGCGATCTAAGCAGACAGTACAAAACCCATGGTTGAATACCTCTCATCTTGGTCTTCTAAATGTGTACTGTTTCTAATGTCTTATCAATTATTATACTCTTTAAAATAATATTCTTAAAAAGACAAGGAAAGAAATTAAGGTTTCTTGAATGCAAGCATTAATATTCAATTATTTGTCCAATCTTGCTTAACTATATCTGTTCACCTGAGCAACAGATTTGACAATAAAAGTAAATGATATAACAACCATTGTTAACTAGCTATTCCTGTTTTGAAAAGCTGTAACATATGTATTATTGTATGTTACCCTGTTTCTATCTTCTTTTTCTATTTGTTTTTGCTTCTGTTTTTACTCTTCAAAATAAAATAAAATTGAATGAAAAAAAAAAGAAATAGAAAGGCAGTTGCTTATGTCTCTTTTAACAACAAAACTGATTTTTCAAGAACCAGAGGAAAGAACACTAGGCTGAGGATGTAAAAGAAGAATGGAGGCAGGCCAAGAATGGCAGGTGGAGTCCTTAAACTTTCCCTTCTTAGTCAGCAGTTTCCAGTTCACAATACACCTGTAAATTTAGGCAGAAGCTCTGAGTACTTATGTTGGAAACTCAGAATTTGTCTAATCCTTCATATAAGAAATTATGAGACTGCTTCAGAGAGCAAAATAGCTGGGCTGGGCACTTAAATGCCTAAAACACTGGCTGTCCATTTTCAGACCCTGAAATGATACGACCTGCCTGTCCTATTGTACTTGATCAATCTCCTCAGTCAGGGTGAACACAGTACTGTTGCTCTTTCAGTGTGGGCCCAAGTCACACAGACATAAGCATCTTGAACTTTTGTGAGATATGATCCCCTAATTTCTAAGGATTGTACAAATTAATGTCTTCTTTAGGGAATTCCTATGTGAACCAATTCTAAAGAAGCAGACATTATCAGTATATGAACCATTTGCCTATCTGAAATGACAGTATCACTGAATGAGGGCTCAAGTATTTCCACTAAAACATATATTCCAGCTTAATTATGTTATACTGATTTGGTCTTGAGAATTGACTCCATATGTTTTGGACATTAGATAGCCTTTTTCAAAGTAGGACAGAAATTTTCTGGTTCCCCAACACTGCATTGAGGGAAAAACAATAGTTATTCTGGTAAACATGTATAAAATACGGATTCAATTACTAGTAAATGACTCTGCAAATCTTTACACTCAGGGCTTATGGAGACACTATTTGCTTAATCGACTGTATATCTGCAATAACGTCCAAAGTAGTTGATAAATAAATGAACAAATAAATTGTGTATTACAACCCCCATTATAATAAAATCATTCAATACTCAACATGAATCATAGTGCTGGTAGTCATTAGTTCTAGCCTAAGAAAATAAAAGCTAGTAGCATGTTTTTCTTTAAATGTTTTTAATGTATCATATTAGGATAACATCTGTTATTTCCTTAGTATTGAAAAGTTTGTTTAATTGAAGACAGAATAGTAAACTCTTGGCTGGAGAGATGGTGTGGCAGTCTAAGTGCATGCCTGGTAAGCACAAAGACATGGCTTTGATTCCCAGTACCTCATGCCCATGCTGGCCCTGTGCCACGCTGGCCACTGAAACCTGACGTGGCGGTACATGCCTGTAATCCCAGTGCTGGGGAAGCTAAGACAGAGGATCACTATGAGTCGGAGCTGCATAGCAAGACACTGTACCAAATAAATAAAAGACTAAGAAAATAAAAATTAAAAAAGAATAGTAAGCCCTCTGTTCTGAAAGAAAGAATACAGAACCCGTTACTTTTGGGTTTTCCCCATTCTTGGCAAATTGCAATGTTGATCTTTCACAATAGTTCTTCATCAGAAGTACCATCATTTTGTGGTCACAGTGGAATATCTCTGTTGACAGTCAATTCTTGGCTAAAATTCATAATTTTAGCAAAGTTTAAACAAAATGGTAATAAATATACATGCTTGAAGATGCTAAATTTAAAAATGAATTCATACTCCTTTTCTTAATAATCAGTATTTTTATTTGCCCCCAGAATCTTTATATAGTATCTTTGCATTAGTTGTCATAAGAACCCAAACCCCACATTACTCTAGGAAATTATATGGAAAACTCTCATTAGAGTAGACTTAATTACCCTATGTATTTGTTTTAATGCTTGCATTAAGGAAGTATAAATCAACCATGGAAATTATTGTTATCTATCTTTAAATTTTTTTCTTTTTGTTTGTGATGGTGGTTTGGTTTGGTTTGGTTTGGGTGTTTTTTGGTTCTTGGATTTTGGGGGGATTTTGTTGTTTATTTGCTTGTTTGTTTGTGAGACACTATGTAATTCAGCTCTGGCCTTGAACTCACTATGTAGCCTAGAATGGTCTCAAACTGATCATGATCTTCATCTCTGTTCTTGTGAGTGCAAGGGAGTTTCATAGTGATGCCAAATGATAGCTACAGGGAAAATTTTGCTTGTGTTACTGTTTTTAAGGAATTGGTAAATTGGAAAGTACCATCATAGAAAGAGCACTTTAACTATATGTAGAGAAATACTGCCATAATTTGAATGAGTTCTGTTCAGTAATACACTACATTATGCCCACGTTTAAGAAAATCTAATATGTACATGGAATATGGTGGTAAAGATAAGCAGCACATCATTGTACCTCTTTTGTTGTTTCCTGAGAATTCCACAGATGTTGAGAAAAAAAAAAAAAACATGATCGTCAGTAATTATGAGGAGACAACAGAATGAATGAATGTTTCATAGGAATTCTAACGGAACATATCTGCTAACTGGAGCTACTATATACAAAACTACATCAAGCTAAATATTGAATATTACTCTCGCTGAGAAAGTACAGTGAGCAGAGCATGTTCTGGTATTATTTAGCAGATGTCTGGCACCATTTCTCACTTACTGTGAAACGTGAGGTGCCTGTGGCTGGCTAATCATGTTCTCTGGGGTATGTTACAAGAGCATGAATTCCTGATGGGTATCTCCCATGACCTTCCAAAATCCCTGCTTTCAAAACCTGCCTCTGTTTTTGGGCCTCCACTCAGCAAATCTTAACATCACAGAAATGTGAACAAAGTACGAAGAGAAAAAATACAATCTGGTTACCATCTTAAGATGCTGGTTTCATCTATTAATCTTTCCATGAAAGAGAATTCTTCTCCAACACAGCACAACCACTATCTGTTCTTCCATTTTCCTCACATGATGGTTATTTTGAAATTACAGAGTGGGCATTCATTCAGCTTACAAAATCTACCTACTAACAAAGTCATTTACTCTCAACACTTTATTTTAACTTCTGACCCTTTCTCTTACTCTTCAGAGGATAATAAATTAAATTTTTACTTTTGTTTTCTCACAGGCCTAATTTAGCAAAACTTATCTCTTATTAGGATAGTTTCTCTATTTTGAAAAAAAATGCTGTTACTGTTAATCATTTCATATAAGCACTTGATCATACCTGAGATTTATTGCGTCCCCTTGCATAATATCCTGAAGATCCTACTTGGAGAAAGTAGTGTTGGCTGTTCCCAGGTGATGGATAGCAGAAAAACATCACAAGTCCCCTTTGCAATGAGAATCAGAATGATTAGCCCACTGTGCAGGTACCTGTGCTTGAACACGCCTGGTAGGTCTCTCTTCTTATCCCTGTCAAAATCCAACATTGGAATCCGGGCACCAGCACTGTTCTCTTCTTTTTGGCAGCCTCTCAGTTTTTGTTTTGTGGGCTTCAAAGCCACAGAAATTTTGCAAACAGGGGCCAGTGACAGTACTGCGAAGGAGAGCAATGGGGAGCCCAAGGCTGACAGGGCCAAAATACTAAATATATCTTTCCCTCGTTGGGCAGTGTCCTTTATATACTGAACACAGGCAACCTTGCAGAAACCCTAACCTCACAGTTTACCAGTCTCCATGAAGGAAAGGGTCTAACTTGACCAGACTGCAAGATAAAGTAACCCAGAAGCCATCTGTGCAGAGCAGATGTGGGGAGAGAAAGAGAGAGAGAGGGAGAAGGAGAAGGAGAGGAAGAGAGAGAGAGAGAGAGAGAGAGAGAGAGAGAGAGAGAGAGAGAGAGAGAGAGAGAGAGACTGACTTACATGCCAGTGCCCAGCAGCTGCTCTCTAGATTAGAAGACACCACTCTTTGGCAGACAACTCTGAAACACCCTCTTGGGCTATTTCAAATTTCTGTGCACATCTTGGCTGTGTAGCAACCTCCCAGGCATGACCTGGGTCCCCTTCTGTGCTTTTTGACTACTCCAAATATTCTGTGAGCCACAAACAAATAGTAATGCCAGCATCTTAAGAATAGATGCCCAGATGGACATGAAATTGTACTTCGTCCTGAACTGTGCAGCTGGGAACTGATGATGCACGCCTTGTTTGAGATGTAAGTAACATGGGCATGATTCCTTCTTGACAGCCATAACCCAAAGCATTCACTGTACGTGGATATTTGCTATTATTACACTTCATTGCCCCTTCATTACAATGCCTGCCTCTTCCAGTTATTATCACAGAAGACAGCAGAGCAAAGTGCTGAGGACACTTCCAAGCAATATACAAATATATAGTATTATTAGTAATACTAAGCACCACCATGTATTTGGTTCTCTATTCTGAGAGAGTTTTCTTTTAATATTTGTCAGTCATTAGAGAAACCGCATACTATAGATTGTTATAATATATAGATTCAATCTAATTTTCATTTCAGTGGGATCACTTGTTCAGATGATGAGGGTGAGAGGAGGAAAGAGACGTGTTTATTTAGACAGCAAGTATATATTGCAGCAACAGTAAGTTACCAGGCCTCCTACCAAACATACCTGCCTTCTGCCAGTTGTGCAGTGTCCTGCTTACTGTGCACAGCACCCTTCTAAATGTGTCCTATTTCTGATGATAAAAGGGGAAAACCAACCATGAGAACCATTACTTCCAAGGGCCCATTAAGTAACATACCAATATAGATATCATCCAAAGGCTATACTTTCTGTAATTTATAACACTGCAATAATTCAGACTTACAGAAAAGAAATAGGAAGAATAAAGAATTTTCCCAGGTTCTCTTCCTAGGTTCTACATTTCTCAATATTTCACCATGTTTGTGTTCTCTCTCTTTCCCCATCTCTTTGTGTTAGTACATGTGTAGACTTTTCTGAATCAGTTTATGCACTGTATTATGATTATCCTAAATAAGTGTATTTTGCTGTGTAGCCATAGTATAGGAATCAAAATCAGTGAATTAACATTGACTTTTTTTCTAATCCACTACTACAGTTCAACTCGTCACCAGATGTCTTGATAATATCACTTGTAGAACAAACCATACTCTTTTCTATAAGCAGTGCTCCCACTTAGTTGTCACATCGCTACTGTCTTCTCAATTAAATTGTTCCATCTTTCAATCTCTTTTTTGACCTTGATAATTTGAACAGTTCATTTTATAAAATTCCTCAGTTTGCATCTTGCTTTCTCACTATAAGACCTGTGTATATTTTGACAGGGAAACCACAGAGGAAATGCTGTATTATTTAATGATGTCAGAAGACACATAAGTGGGATTAGTCCTAAAGCTAGCCCCACTTTGTTAAAGTACTATCTGCCAAACAGTTTTTCCAATTAATATATAGTGATAAGACCTTTTGAGACTGTATAAACATTGTTCCTAAATAAACTTTTTCTTATTTATTTATTTATTTATCATTTGGTACAGGATCTTGCTACATCGTAGTGATCCTCTTTCCTCAGCCTCCCCAGCACTGGGATTACTGGCATGCAATACCACATCTGGTTTTGGGGGCCAGCACAGCACGTGGAACCAAGGATCAAACTGTTGAAACCACCGAGCTATCTCCCCAGCCTCTAAATAAATTTTCTATTGTGAAGAATAGTTCCCCTTTTCATTTATTTTCCTATTCATTTCATTTACTTATGTTATAATCTATTAATATCATTATTTTGATACTCAAATTATCTCATAAGGATGGGGAGATGGCTCAGTAGAGTAAGCGCTTCCCTAGCAAGTGCAAGGGCCTGAGTTCAATCCTCGGTTCCACAAAAAAAAAAAAAAAATTATCTCATAATTATCTCATAATTGGCCAGTAGGATTTTCTTCACACCAGTTCTTGTGTCCTTGTGGCAAATCCTTTTCATTCTTTAAGGTTTTCTTATCTTCTGGCACAATGAAATATTTCACAAGCTTCTTGTATTTTCTCTACCCAATTCTGGAATTAGCCACATTTTTAGAAAGACCCAGATTCTTATAGAAAACATTATTTAGAAACCAAATCTTTGTACTAGGAGTGTTGCTTATACTAGGTATACTATTGCTTCTAGGTTGTTACAGCCAGCAGGCTAGGGAACACCACACAAGTGTGCACAGGGCTATGTATAGGTATCGCTCTGTCTGCATATGTTAAAGAATGTGAGGTCCCATTGAAAGTGCCCCCTGTAATCTAGCATAAAGGCATTATAGCTTTTATCCTTTCCACATTTATAACTTCCTCCCCACCAGTGAGAACAACCTGATTTCTGTTATCTCAATTGTGTCATCCTAATTCTTTTCCCATTCCCCTGTATACTGATAATTGGTTTCTGCATGGAAAACAAGTGGGGGTTACAAGTATCTTCTTTCAGATAACTGAAAGAACTATGTACATAAGTAGAACTGACTTCCAAAGGTGTCATATCCCTACCTACTCTTGAACAACCAAGTAAAGCAAAATATCAAGAAAAACATTCTTTGAGTCGTTACCTTTTCGTTAACTCTGAGCTTTAGTTTCCCTCACTGTGGAAATTGAAATTTTACACTGAAAAAGATATCTTCATTCTATTTTGACACTAACATTTTATAAGTGTGTGAAATGATGATTTTAAAATCTTCTGGAAAAGACTTATCCTGTTCTTTCTGCTATACTCCTGCAAACAGGTATTACTACATGTCTGCAAGATGCTGAGAAAGAGGCATAGTGCCAGTTCTTGCAAATATGATCAGGTTTAAACTAATTTTTTAATCCACTCTTTGATTTTTGTGACTTGTTAAAATTTTTTTTAAAAAAAAAAGGTGGATTCTTGTACAAGAGATAGGTCACAGGACATCAGAGACAGTATGCCAGTATGCCTCAGGAGTGCCTCATTTTTCTTGATTTAGATCCTATGTCTAATCCTTCCCACTGTCTTCCCACCCCATGTAGATTATATGTCCTGTGTTGTGATCCCAAAGCTCCCAGAGCTTACCTGTGCTTTTATTTCCCACTCCATATTATTGCAGTTGCCAGCATACCTGTCTCTTTTCTCCTGACCAGATGAGGAGCGCTAGGGCACAATGCACATGTACTGAATATTTGAAGTATGAGGCAAGTGAACAGGGGATAAGCGTAGCAACGCCAATGCAAAGCAGCACAGCAAGGAGCTGGAAAGTAAAAGGTAAGAAAATTATATGGTTTAAATCCATCAGTCATCTTAAAATCCTAGGGACTTAGTGTGGTGGCACACACATGTAATCCCAGCACGTTAGAGACTGAGGCAGGTTCTCCATGAGTTCAAGTTCAACCTGAGCTACAAAGTAAGTTAAGGGGCCGGGGAGATGGCTTAGTAGAATAAGTGCTTCCCTGGCAAGTGCAAGGATCTGAGTTCAATCTCCAGTTCTGCCACAAAAAGAAAAAAAAAGTAAGTTAAAGTCCAGCCTGAACTGCATAGTGAAACCCTGTCTCAAAAAAAAAAAAAAAAAAAATGTCCAAGGTCTTAAACTTTTGCCCTTACAGACATTTTACCAACAGCAAAAGTAATGGATTTAAATTGTGTACATTATTCATTCTTAATGCTCCCTCACTGACCTCACTCTTGTAACTGTCTAGCTCACTGGAGTGCTGCTTGGCATTGGGGCTGCTACTCTGTTCACTTGTTTTATAAGTCTGTGATACTTCAAATATTCAGTACATGCGCATTGTGCCTTGAATGTGCAATAGGGGCTGGGGAGTGTGCAGTCTCCTCTCCCGCACTCCTCCTCTAGTCAGGAGAAAAGAGACAAGTATGCTGGCAACTGCAATAATATAGATAAGAATAAAAGCACAGTTAAGCTCTGGGTGCTTCATGATCACCACACAGGTGATGTAAAAAAAAAAAAAGGCACAGATAATCCACATGGCAGAGAGTATCTCCAAGTAAAGGAGTGTTTAGGATCAAGTGTATGAGAAAGACTCTTCCATTAAAACCCACATGGGGTCATGTTTTGGTAGTACACATTCTATAACACTTAACATTTCTCAAAAGTCAAAATGGCAATAATAGATGAACTTTTTTAAAAATGAGCAAAACATGTCTTGACCTCTGAAAATTGCTGTTGTAAACAATCTGCATGCTCCAGTTTCCAGGGGCTATTTCTTCATGTCTTTTAAAATGCCAAAATACCGGGTGACAGCTGTTCCTGTTCTAAGACATTCCTCAAGTGTCCTATTTTGATGCCATTATGTAATGCTTTTCTCTTGGCAGCCCACTATCACTCAGCAGCCTTGTGGATATATATCACTACCTACTTCTCTTCATTTTTGTATCCGTGTTACTTTTCCAGTGCATACTATGTCTCTGAAAATTGGAGAAAAAAATTCAGCAACACTCCTCATTGGACCAAAGATTTTCCTTGGCTAAGAAACTCCTTTGTGAACATAAAAATACATGAGTTAGAAATCTTTCTTCTTCTTAGACCATCTTTCCTTTAAAATTGTTGTCTCAAATTTTATATACACTATTAAGTATATATCTCATAAAGAGGTCTGATATCAGCCATTTCTCAGTTCAAATCCTACCTTCATAACTGTTATATCTAATATATTTTTATAAAAATAACTTTAAATTTACATCAACACATATATATTGAATACTCACAATATGCTGTATACTATGCTAGGCCTTGGTGCTAAAAACTCCAAATTAATTGTTACTTTGTCTCTGTCCTTGAGAATTCAAAGTCTAGTGGGAACAGCAGTCATGAAAATTCTTTGGGCTAACCATTTTAATATAGGGCTAAATATAATTCTGATGTAATCTTGCTGAGGTAGAGGTTAGGGAGACTTCCCAGAGAGAGGGTACAAATATTTGAACTGGATACTTTAGGGAGGTGGTTTCTGCCAGTGAGACGGTAAAGTAAGAAGGGCATTCTAGGCAAAGGACACAGTGAGCTCAGGCACTTTGGCAGGAAAGCACATGATGGCTTCTGTAATGACAGTCAGCTCCTTTGCCTCAACAACAAGGTCATGGCATCTAGCTTTATAATAGGAAAGTAGAATCTTTACTTGCCCCCAGACTGTTAAGGATCTGAAATGCTTTGGATGTTGGAAGTTTCAGCTGCACTCTGTACACAGTGAGAGACACTGGAACCATTTTAAGGAGCCATAACACTGGGAAACTAGTAGTGAAGCTTAATTGTCAGCTTGACTGCCTTGGAGATTAGTAAGGCATACTTGTGGGAGTGACTGGTTGTGTCCTGGAAGTGTGACCTTGGCTTATGTTTCCAGCCCCTCACTCCTTCTGTTGTGGTTTCAGGCTGCCATGAACTCAGCAACTTTGCTCTGCCATGTTCTTTTGATTTAGGAGAAATATACCTTCCAACCTGCTAGATATCAGATGTGCTGAATTTATGTCCCCTTGAATGTGGAAGAATGAATCCCAAAGAACAGTGGGGGTTAAGAGTAGAAAAGGTTTATTGAAAGGCAGCTCCTGAGAGATGGCGGGGCAGGGAGCGGGGGGGGGCTGAAAGTAGGTTGCCACTGAGGCCCTTGGTTAGGAGTAATTTATACAGCACAGTTACAACATGGGTACAATGTGGGTCAACGTGCCATCCACCTATAGGATTAAAAGTATAGCTGCCTAGATAGTACTGATCCCATAGGGAAATGAGTCACAGCAAGGCTGCATGGAAAGAAAAAGGCATTTGGGGAAAGGAATAGGTTACCCACCCACCTGGGTGACTGATGCCTGTCTGAACTTGCTAGACCAGGTGGTGCTAATTGTAATATCATCTCAAGTTTATTCCCTAGGGAAGCATGTAGACTTCATCTTCCTTACATGTGTCTCGAGTTATAATTGTGACATCTTTATGTTTCTATTGACATCCTTCAGAGACCAGACTCTCTCTGTGTATTTATTTCTGTCTAACTTAACCACCTATAGTACTTTCACCATGATGTTCCTGCTTTATAGCCACTCAACCATGGTCTGAGTCCTCTGAAACAATGAGCCAAATTAAGGCTCTCCTCTAAGTCTTGGGTAGTCAGTGCTTTGTCCCAGCAACAGAAAGCTGACAAAGATAGAAACCCACACAATTTGAAGTCAAAAGGCCTTTTTCTGGGACTCTGAAATGTTTCACCTGAAACAAAATGGGAGTTCATTAATACTAGCCTTTTGAATGGCCCAGCCTGAACTTTCATATCACTTGGTGCCTTGAATTTGACATAAAACTTAAAAGGAATCACTTTTGTCACAACTTCTCCAAAGTGATTCCTGGTATCAACCATGTAAATTCCTGTACTGTGGGTCAAGCAAGATTTTTCCCTTTGCATGTTTACTGGTGAAGAATGCTTGAACTTCAGACACCAGCCTCTGAGGAGATACAGAATGGATAAAGCTATCACCAGCAAGGAGACCACTAACATACATTACAGGTGGGGTATTTCGTGCCACAAGGAGATCTGTGCAGGTGGTCCAGCTTGATTCAGGCAAACTGTATGGGTTGAGGCCTTATGTCAAGCAGCAACTAAGGAATGAGGAACAAAGGATATGGAAAGACAAAATTATGCAAGAGAACAGAAGCCCACCCACGTAAAATAGCTGCTGAACAGAGCAATGGTCCTAGCAAATATACTAAATACAATGAGGAAAACAAAGGGAAAGTTTGGTGCTAAGAGCTGAGCAAATCAGAGGATGATTACAGAAGGGTCTGTTTTCATCTGGTATACATGTACCCATACCCACCCTGGTGCTATCCAGTGAGCATCTAGATGAGCTAGAAAGAGTATTTGGGTTCCTGGTAACCCGTAAGGCTTTGTTTCACAAGCACATAACCAAGCAGGAAAAACTCGAAGACTCATGCACTTAGGCCACAGGACAAGAGTTGGGGAGCAGGGCATGCTAAGTTTCCAAGCAACTTCATGATTTAGCAGCCCATGCCAGAACCAAATGGAAGAATGACTAGGGTGTTTCCCCTTGGACCAGCTTCAAAATAGTTCCCAGGGATATGTTGTACTACCCACTCTCACTGTTCTGGTGCTGGACTTTTAAGATTCTTTGTAATTTTCCTTAAGTAACACCATGCCATATATATAATAGCAACTTTGCTTTCAACCACAAATGTCTTTAAATAAGAAAGTACTACCCCTGACCTCATTTGTAATGCACTGTGTGCCAAACCTGTTCTTTTAAAACTGTCATTTTGAAGCTCTGTAATTGTAACCATACATCAGCCTCCATTCTTTCAGCCTCTCAAACTCATTCCGGGTGGTCTGGTTAAAGTGAATATGAAAATGTCTAACAGCAATCCAAGATTTATGGTATTGTAATAGTATTTATGGTAGTAAACACATAAAAAGATGCCCTTCTTCCTTTTGTGTTGTTTGAAATTAAAGTCATACATCCATTGAGCAAGTATTTTTGTATATCTGCTATATCTGGGCACTAACCTGCACTAGGATTAAGATGTTACAAAAAGCAGATTTTACTATTTCTACTATTTTCACATTTGAAATCTGAAATTAACAAGTAAAACAATCAATCAAATAACTACAGTTTGTGATAGTTCAATAATAGGAAGAGAAGGGGTCGGGGGGAGATTGCTCAGTAGAATAAGCGCTTTCCTGGCAAGCGCAGGGTCCTGAGTTCAATCCCTGGTACTGGAGAAAAAAAAAAAAAAAAAGAAGAGACGATCTTGACCTAGAAGGGAGGGGCTCACTTCAGGTATGAAAGCCCTCTCTAAAGAGAGAATTTTATTTAATCTAAGACAAGTGATGTGAAGGAGCCCAAGAGGAAGAGCAGTCTGGCATGAAAACTGTAAGCATGAAACCCAGAGGCAAGAAAGGAGCTGGCTTGTTGCAGGAGCCCCAGCTGTTCAGTGTGGCATGGATGTCATTGGGCACAGAGTGGAGCCTCTGCTTAACTGAAGGGGTTAATTGGAGGCCCAGTCAGCAAACACCTATGGCAGTATGAATGTTGTATTGAGTATAAAAGTAAACTGCTATGGAATTAGAAGCTGGACATTTTAAAAGGTCTTGGTGCTTTATTTAACAAAGGAAAGGAAAGGATGAAGAAAGTTAGAAAAAGAAAGAAAGAAAGAAAGAAAGAAAGAAAGAAAGAAAGAAAGAAAGAAAGAAAGAAAGAAAGAAAGAGTTAACTTGTGGAGAACGGAAGGGATCAAAGTGGTTGTTGGGGAATGAGGTCCAGCCTAACATGCCTTGGGGTTGTCCCAACATGGTGACTAGGGAATTCAGGACCTGTAATCAATTTTTCATCACACTCCTTTTCTTCTAAATGCCCAAAGTATTTCTCTCTTTGCCTGTTGTGCCAGAAGTACTTTAGCCATTCAGGTGTGTCATTCAGGTGAGAACCTAGCTCAACATTCTGTACAGAATCCTAGACCTGATGTCATTTTCACTTTGCATATTATTAAATTCATGCCAACTTTCCACTGTTCTGAAGTTCTCTTCTTAGTCTGGAAGATACTCACATTCACAGCGTTTGTTAAAATTATACTTGGATTCCCAATAGTTTGGAGAGAGAAAAATTAAAGAATCCAATAGGATCCTCTTTACTGCCTCTGGACATGGGATGTATGTGACATACTCTGTCCTCAGAGAGGAGGTGAAGAGGAGATGGAGTATGTTGTTGGGTTTCTCAAGCGTTAGTGCTTTTAGTCTAATGCAAATGTAGTTCAGAGGAAGCCATAAAGTGATTCTGCTAGAATAAATGGTGATGTGTACATGCAAAGTTTTTTTAAAGCATCTGATTAGAATTTAATGTGGCTGTGAACATTGCTATTTTTTATGTTTCATTTACTCAAATATGGCTAAAAGTATGCTTTAGAGGTTTTCTAAAATAAAACTCTGAGGTGAGAGAAATTTCAGCCCCAACAATAACTTGAAAATTGGAAGGTAGAATAGCAACTTTTTTTTTTTTTTTTTTTTAATGTCTTAACTCTGTCACAAACACTGTGGCGACCCAGTTATATGTGACATGTCTGTTTTCTGGTCATTAAACTATACACTTCAGCTACTGGCATCAACTTTTGCCTTTTCTTTCATGGTAAGTAAATTGGGGGCAGATATGAGAATGGTGCAAAAAAGTAAGAAGGTAGGGAGCTCAGGCCGTTTCAGTAGCCTCCAAATCACAGCTGGTCCCCCTGACCTCTGAAGCTTCCTGTGATACAGAGCCTGCAGCAAACCAGCCATAGAGTGGAGCTCTCCCCAGAGCCCTATCCCCCACCTTTGTTATGTAGGTGTCAGTGGCCTTTCCTGAACAAGAAAGTGAACTACTGGACACCCCCAAATGACAAAGGACCAGCTGAGATTTGTGTGGGAATGGAGAGAACAGCACACCTCAATGAGGAGATGGATGTAATGCCTTTGGTGCTGTGCCTAACACAGAGAAGTTCCTCAGCATTTGGTAGCAGCAGCCACTGCTGCTGTTCTTTTTATTATTGAATGCAAGGGTTTATGAACTGATTAGACATGTTTCAAGTAGATGGATACTAGCTTTCAGGTTTGCCTGTTTGCACTCAGTTTCTTACTCCACCAGGCCCTTCTTCTGCACACTTCCTCAGGCACTGCTCTAACTAAGGGGTAAATATATCAAGCTGCACCATTTATGCCTGGTTTCTTTCTCTTTCCCGGATAGGAAACCATAACTCAATTAATTTCCATAGTCATCTTTTGCAATTTGATAAACAGCTCTGTGACCTTAGGTACCTCATTTTGCTGGAAAGCAGGGAGCATAACACATCTAATCCCTCACTTAGAAGGGCAAGAAATAATCTTTTCAGATAGGAGCCTGGGAGATACATCTATTTATAAAAGCAAAGAGTTGCTACTACTCCGGCTACTTCTTTCCATCTGCTCCATACCATACACCCCTAAAAGTCATGGCTGAGCATATCTTTGTAAAATAAATGTAATGGGTCAAGTAACAAGCAAACTATGCTTGGGCTATACCTGACTCTAACCATTAACCTTAGAGAATTACTTTGATACAACATAGCACCTTAGCTCTGTGCTGCCTCAGAAGTTTCCACTCCTCTCTCGCTTTTAGCCAGATTTCTTTTTCCTATTTCTGGACAAGTCCTGTCAGTGAGTCAGGTGGCCCCAGACCCTTCCTGTGGGTGAAGGGGCATCCTGACATGGACATATGTTCTATGTAGTAATAGTAAATTATAAAAAGGAAAAACTCCCATGTCTGTTCTTTGGCATAAAAGTAAGGGAAACTGGAGGGTTGAGTGAGGAGGGTATAAACTAGCCAATATAAATAAACTCTAGCCCTATGGCCTGAATGCAGCAAGAGGTACAACACAGAAAGCTCAGAAGCTCAGGAATAATATGTGTGCATTGTGTGTGCATGTGTGTGTGTGTGTGTGTCTGTCTGTCTGTATCTGTGTTTCTTTATTAAAAAGCACTTTATGATATGAAATGTCCTGTGAATATTTACCATCAAGCTAGAACAATTTACAAAGTAAGATCAAACATTCTGTGAAGATCTATTTATTCCTGTACCACTATGCGTAGATTTTTGTGTCCTCACATCTTTTTTTCCTCTATAACATCTTTGTATGAAAACAATCACCCTACCTATCTTCCTAAATCCTTGATCTTTTCAACAACTAATGAGTTTATTGGGGTCTCACATTTGATTTTTGTAAATGGAATTTGCTAGATGACTTCAGATATTTCACATATTCTTAAAACGTGGCATGATGAGTTCTCTTTTACGTTAAAGTAAGAGTACTTAAACCAAAATCACTTTGAAGAACTAGTTCAGAACTGTTAAATAATCAAAGGAAGTTCCTATCCATTATGATTTCTCCTTTTCTTTTTTTCTTTTACTTTTTTTTTTTTTTTTGATGGTACCAGGGAACAAACTCAGGACCTTGTGCTTGCCAGGCAAGCACTTATTCCACTGAGCTATCTCCCTAGCCCCCCATTATGACTTTAATTACAATTATTAAGGACCTGAAATTGTACTTTTGAGGATTTGAATGTTGCATTATTACTTTTGTTGTAGCCCAGAGACACTACTAACAGTGAGCAAGTTCCCTCTTTCACACTGGCACCTACAAATGTAGAATCATATATGTAGCCTACCAATATTCAATGTGTCTTTATCATTATATCTTTATCATCTGATCTGACCTTAGTTCCTGTCCATATATACTTCATTTCTACTCCCACTTTTGTACTGTCTTTTGTATTTTTATAATTTTATATAAACTTTCTAGAATAAGATGACCCATAGTTAACTAATAGCAATAGCTGGGAGAGAAAAAGAAAAAATTGGGCAGATAGGAAGAGAGAGAAGTAAGAAAATAAAGCAGGCATGCAGACTATTCAAGTCTCCGTAACTTGCCCCAAGCCTTTTTTCTCCTCTGTGAGGTGCTGACCTCAACTTAACTGTGGTCCTCAAAATCATTTTTAGTAATTAATATGAACATACTTCATAAAGTATAGAAAATATGTCAGTTTGTTATGACTATTTAAAGTCATTATCAAGTGATGCAGTTCTCCATTGCCAAACCTGTGGCCTAAGCCTCACTCGCCTCTGCCCAGTGGAAGGGGCATTCCTGGAAAGTTTGTATTCAGAGAACCAGGTCCCAACTCTTCTGAGAGCCTTCTTGCAGCTGAAAAATCATTCTTCTAGTGAGAACCAACATGCTTAAAGCATCATAGAGACAATGTTCTGTCCTTAAAGATGGCTATAAAACCTCCAAGTCTAACATAGTTCCATACCTTAGCAGACCCAGAAATTAGGAAATGTAAACCACCAAGTACTGGAGAAATACCTGATCAGTAAATCCTCTGTATTTCAGTGTCACTATACCTTGAAGAGATGGTAAGGACACATGCACAAATCTCCTTTGTGGGTTCCTCCACTCCGAGCACATTCCCATTGAGATCTGGGGACCTTGAGAGTACCCCATCTTCTACTTAGAAACAATACAACTATGGCCTCTCTGACATAGTGCCAAATGAGAGCCTCTTGGCGGATGGAGTGCGTAGCAAATGGAGAGCATGGATACAGCCTTTGGTAATAACCACTGTTTAGCCACTGTTGATAGTGATCTTGTTAGAAATGGTTCTGCTCATAGGTAATTAAAGCAGAAAGGCCAAAAATCGTAGCACACATGACTCCTCCTCCTGCTCCTCTTTTTTTTTTTTTTTTTTTTTTTAATACCAGGAATTGAATTCAGGACCTCTTGCTTGCCAAGCAGGAGTTATCTTCTTAAAGCAGGATGTTGTTAGGTAAAAGCTTCCCTTAGGTCCCATCTGTGCCATGTCCCAGGGCAGATCAAGACAGCAGATAGAGATGGAATGAGAGCGAGAGCCCCAGCTATCCATATGGATTGCTTGCCCTTTCTGCCTGTGCCTTACCATGTGTACATAAAGTGCTTGGCAGTGCTAGCCCTATTCACACTGTGACTTCACACATGTTGCTCTGGAATGTTCTTCCTTAGGTCTTGGTCTGTGCATTGAAATCCTGTTCTTTTCCTAACATCCAAATGAGATTCACTTCTTTATGGATCCCTTCCCAGATCCTCAGTTGAACAGAATATGGAGTTTGACCTCCTTGTCCCCCTACTGCCACTCACTCTACACATTGCATTTCATTTATTTTGGCTACAAGACTAGGAAAAAATGTATCATTACATACTTTTATTTCATTAGGAAACCAATATAAATTTTAATTTGTATCAAAAAGAAAATAATGGGGCCAGGGAGATGGCTCAGTAGAATATGCGCTTCCCTGGCAAGCACAAGGGCCTGAGTTCAGTCACTGGTTCTACAAAAAAAAGAGGTGGGGAGAGAGGGAGGGGAGCAGAGGGGAGAGAGGAGAGAGGAGAGAGGAGAAGAGAAAAAGTCAGGAATCATGCCATGCTCTTATGATCCCAGGTACTTGAGAGACTGAGGCAGGAGGATCACAAGTTGAAGGCCAGCCTGGACAACCCCATGAGAACTTGTCTTAAAAAAATAAAAGTGGCCGGAGGTGTAATTCAGTGTGCTCCCTTGGATCCAGTTACCAGACCTAATAAAAGAGAAAAATAATAACATATGGTTAGAGGTTGTTAATTTTTACACAACTTTAAACACCATTAGAAATTCTGTGCTGCAAATGACAAGCCCAAACAGTTAAATGAACATTTTTATTGACATAATTTACATTTATTGAAGAACTCAGATTGTAAGTGCACTTTGCAATGAGTTTTGACCAAGACCTAGAATATTACCATCACACCTGAAAGTTTCCTAAGATTCCTTCTCAGTCATTTCCCACCTGCCCTCACACTGCTCCCAGAAGAACCATTGATCTGATTTCTGGCAGCTTCTGGTACCTACTGCAAAAGTTCCTATAAATGAAATCATTCAAGGAACACTTGATTGTATCTGCTTCTTTCACTCAGTAAAGCTTTTGAAAAGCATCCAGGTTGTTGAATTTATGAGGACTCCGTTCCTTTTATTGCTCAGCAGTATTCCATTATGTGAAGAAAGGTGTGTTCTTTCCCAAGCCCTTGACCTCCTCATATCTGTTCTCCATCAGTGTACTCCGACGTTGCATTTACATTGTTTATGTACATGTCCATCTTCCCACCATATCGTCAGCTTCTCGGAATAAGGGCCACATAGTAATAGTTCGCCTCCTTTGAAACATGCACAGTACCAAGTACCATTAAATATTTGAAGGATGAATGAATTAATAATGTTCATGTGGCTATAAAATGAATCTTTTCCTAATTCCTAGGGAGAAAAGGAAGTAGAAAATTCAAGAACACAAACATTAACTTTGTTCTTTTAAAGAAAATTTTAGATCCTTTTTTTATAGCAATAATGATTTTATGATTTTAAGAAATTCCATAGAGTACTGTCTCGTAACTACTGGAGACAGCATGTTGAGTCACATATAGCTACTAATCTCTCCAACTCAGCAAATATTTAACTGTACTAAAAACATCAACTACTAGTTCATTTTAAACATTAAAAGTAAAGGGAAAAAGTTTAAACATCCTTCTTTATCTGTTACCAATTTCAAAGTATATTCCAGAAATATAAAATTCTCCCCTAGAGTTTTTAATATATTTTCCAGGTTTTCTTATCACTGTAAGAACCCACTATACTCTGTATGGAGAAACTTAATATTCACACTGTTACTTTCAACTGAGGTTTTGGTTTCTCTATGTTTCTCTATGTCAGTGTTTTTATCTAAAATTTGTTTTTATTAAAAGTCATTATTACTACAAGTGATACTTGCTTTTTATAATTAGTGTCCCCCGGGGATATATTCAGATCTTTTCAGCTTCAGCTTTGCTTTGCTTTTCCCTGCCTTAGTGCTCCCTTTTCATTAGTCACCACTCTTAAGTGACTCTGTATATGTCTTTCTTCTCTTAATTTCACCCACCAGGACATTATCTCTTACAAGTCAAGACGTTTGCCAGTTACATGTCACATTTCTCTAAGCAATTAAATTCCCTCCATATGCTTAGGATACACCCTGGAGCCCTGGACGCTGTTTCCCCCCTTTAAAGCAGAAAGGGGGAAAACAGCTGTTCCTTGATTCCTATAAAGTCTATCCTGTTTTATAGATCATGCTGTACAGTTCTATTTTGATGTCTGCTAAATTACTTGGTCATTGAAATTATGAATTTCCTGAAACTGAAGTTTCTTCTCACATTTGGAAAAGAAGGATTAATTCTTTAGTAAGTTTCAGTGTACTACACTGGCCACGACGCCTTCTGGATAGTTTGTTTTGATAGCTACAGTAGGACTCAAAGAGAAGAAATACCTTCTTGTAGAGCAACACGCTGTAACTACTCAGACTCAAGTGGTCATTTCGTTCAGTGTTTCAGTGGATACTGACTGACTAGATCTGCCGAGTTCTATGGGTTGAGCACCTTGTCCTTCACTGTGCCCCACTGTCATCCTGTTCCTGCTTTGGAACTTGCTAAACATGGACTGAAATCTGTGAGCCAAAATAAACCTCTCATGTTGTAGGTTTTGAATATTTTGTCACAGCGACAAAGAAAGTAAGACCACCTCACAGAGTGCTTGGGATTATAGGTATATGCCACCATGCCTAGTAGGCCACCTGTTTTTGTATATAAAGTTTTATTGTAACACACCTATATTCACTTGTCCACATTATCAGTTATTATATATTTAGAATATGCAGTTGTGATAGAGAACTATGGCCCACAAACATAATTAATGTTTAACTATGTAAGAGAAAGTAACACCACCAGGTGTGGCACTCAGGAGGCTGAGACAGGAGGATCACTGTGAATTGGAGGACAGCCTGCATTACATAGTGACACCCTGAGACTACATAACGAGAGAGAGAGACAGCGTCAGAGACAGAGACAGAGTCAGAGCCAGTTTCAGGGGCTCCAGTAAGATCACTCTGATGACCTTTTCACAAGAATTTTTGTACCAGACTGTGTTTGTTTACATTCATTATTCAGAACTTTGTGTAAGAACCCTATGAGGTAGGCACAGTTAATAGCCCTATTTTACATGTGAGAAAACTAAGGTGATTTTAAAAGAGCAGGTAACTTTCCATGGTCACACAGCCTATAAATGGCAGAGGTAGTATTCTAATCCAGGCATCCTGATTCCAGAAAACTTCATTTTAATCCCCGTACCCTATTGTGATGACAAGTATAGGACTATTTGTATCCTTTTCTGGAGTAATTTTAGTGTCACCATTGACACTGAATGGGGTGTGCATTGAAAGATTGATAAGAATATTCCCCGTGGTCCACATCTGCATTGTAAATGCCTTCCACTAGCTCATTCAATCTTCTCAGCCACCTCCTTTTATATATTAGGAATGACAGCAAAAATGTTCTAACTTGCCCAAAGCCATCTAGTAAGTGACAAGGAAGTGATGTGAACCAGGGTATTCTGGAGAACAGCTTGGCCCCTGACTTAAGTGACCTCCCTCCCTATATCCCTACTGACCTCTAGCCATCTCTGGCAGTTGGCTGAGATTTTGGCTGAGATTTGGGTGCAAATTCTCCCTTCCTTACTACTCCTTCCCCCCCAATGTGATAGTCATTTAGAAAAGCAGAAAAGAAGAATTGTCAATATATTGGTGAGTTTTTAAAATATTAATAAGGTATGTTACCAAAAGAGAAGACTCAATCAGTGGAATCATACCTTAAAATATATATGATTTGTATTTTGATTAAATGAGCGCACCATCAAAATACAATGAAGAATCATTCACAATGTTAGGGTAACTGGCAACTGTGTGAAAGTTAGAGCTTCATTTTTTACAACAAAAATCTAGTCCATACAGAGTTCAGTTAAATTGAATTTTTTTAATCTTTTATTTATTTAGTTATTTGGTACAGAGTCTTACTACACAGCTCAGACCCAGTGATCCTTCTGTCTCAGCCTCCCTCGTGCTGGGATTACAAGTGTGCACCAGCATGCCGGGTATCGGAGCTGGCATGCCGCACCTGGTGTTCTAGGGCTGGCACAGCATGTGGTACCAGGGATCGAACATGTGTCCTTCCACTTGACAGGCAGGCACTTAGGCCACTGAGCTATCTCCTCAGTCCCAGATTTCATTTAAATTTTAAAAAATAAATAAACGAAGACTGTGCCACTTTTCTAAAAAAAAAAAAAAAACAGAAGTATCTTCTTTGGGATGGGAAAAACTTTTTCTAAGCATAATGGTGATGAACACATAGAACATATTTGACCTAATTACAGTTAAAATAAATCAAAATAATTTTTTTTAATTAAAAAAAAAAACTCAAAAATTCAACTTAGCAGGGGGTGTAGCTCAGCGTCACAGCACCTGCCTGGCAAGCACAAGGCCCTGAGTTCAATACCAAGTACTGAAAAAAAAATTAATATTAACAAAAATCAAACATTGATAAAAAGAAAAAACATTAAATGCCTTGACACATGAATAAAGGTTAAAATCATTTTTATAAGAAATACATAAAGCTGATAAAAAAGTAAAATATTTAGCCTCACTTACAATCAAATGAATAAAATTAAAATGTTACATTATTTTTAACTATTAGTAATGCTAAAAATATAGTAGCCTAACTGGAGTATAATAAAACAGATGCTTTTATACAGTGCTGATTGCTTATAACTTGACACAAAAACCTTCTAGAAAACTGTTCAGAAGTTAAGACTGTAAAAAAACATGTTTACCCTTTTACAATGTAATTTCCCTTCTAGAAATCTTTTCTAAATAGAAACACATAAAATGTTAGACATAAATATATCTATTGTATATTTTAGTAAAGAGGCAAAGTTTCAGAAGTAAGTTTTTTATGATAGAAAAACAAATAAATATAGTATACATGCTAAGTTATTAATTACATAGACATAAAAATGTTTCCAAGACTACTCAATGACATAAGAAAATGCTCAATATATAATATTAGAGATTACAGTATTTTAAATTATTTATAATTGCAAAAACAATTTTACAAAAGGTGGCAATAAACACCAAAACTACAGTGGTATCTTTTTTTAATGGAGCCATCTTTAGTGGAGTCAGATTTTTTTATGTGTTTTTTTTTTTTTTAGGTATGAATTACATTTAATTAAATTCTTTAATTAAAATGGCATCATTTTAGTACTCTAAGAAGGATAAGGGCAGCAGCCTCTGTTAGTTAACTGATCATTTTAAGGGAAATGGTTCTCAAAGAAACAATTGTAGTACTTAGGTTGTGAATTTTATTCATAGGCATGTCTTGGGTGCAGGGAAGGAGGTTCTATTAGGAATTTTATTGGTGTATAACAAACTAGTTGATTAAGGTGATACAAATGTAGCTCCCAGTTATGCAGGTCAGCGGTCCCAGTGGTTTATTGATTTACAAGTCCAAAAATAAGTCTTGGCTCTCTGAGGTCTAATGTATAAACTCTGAAGAAGAATTTCATTTCAAGTTCACTCAAATGTCCACTCAACCTTCTAGTTACTTGTGGTGCAGGCCTGAGGGTCCAGTACCCTTGCTGTCTGTGTCAGGATTTCACTCCCAAAGTCCCAAACCTCTTCAAACAGTGCCTATGCATGTCTTTCTCATACCTTAAATGTCTCAGGTTTCTTTTCTACTTTCCTCTCTACTACAAGCCAAATCTCATTGCTTTTATGCATTGATCTGGTTGGATAAGCCTCATTTGAATGATCTTTCTTTTCTTTTGCTGGGTACAGTGGGCTTTATTTTTTTTTTCCATAAATTTATTGAGAAACAAATAGCAGTGAGACACTTTGAAACCAAACTAGGAAAGTTTCAATAATTAACACATTGTATACATTCTTCCTAGTGGTTAATTGGTGTACAAGATGCAGACATGATATCCTACTTACAAACACCATTAGAACAAATCCCTCTATTCATTAAGAGAATGTAACTGTATATTGATCCTAGCCATTTGAATACACAGATACAAAATGGACATTCATCTGCATCCCCTTTTTGCTGTTAAGTTCCGTTATTTGAATATTATAGGGGGGTAAATTCAGCAAAATATTCTAAAAGAGTCCACTAGCCCATAATAGTATTGGGTCTTCTGCGTGACTGGCAATGTCAGAAATTGTTGACCTGAGTCTCCTACAGCTCAACATAACAGCATGGCTTTGCTTCTTATATTTCGTTTTTATACTTTTCTGCTGGATGGTTAAGACCAAGGTAAAGCAGGACCTATGCAACAAGAGTTGTAGCTTTT
>NW_004524657.1:6890626-6897005 GCF_000260255.1 Octodon degus
TTGAAGTAGGGGCCATCTATTCCAATTTTCTGTAGGACTTTGAACATGAATGAGTGTTGGACTTTGTCAAAAGCCTTTTCTGCATCAATGGAGATGATTATGTGGTTTTTAGTTTTCACTCTATTGATATAGTGTATTGCATTGATAGATTTTCGAATATTGAACCATTCTTGCATCCCTGGGATGAATCTTACCTGGTCATGGTTTATGATCTTCTTGATGATTTGCTGTATTCTATTTGCTAGTATTTTATTGAGGATTTGGCATCTATGTTCATGAGGGAGATAGGCCTGTAGTTCTCTTTCTTAGTTGCGTCTGTCCCTGGTTTTTGGTATCAGTATAATACTTGCCTCCAGGAATGATTTTGGGAGGATTGCTTCCTTTTCAATTTCATGGAAGAGTTTGAGGAGTCTAGTGACAACATCTATAAATGTCTTGTAGAATTCAGCTGTGAATCCATCCAGACCTGGACTTTTCTTTGCCGGTAGGTTTTAAATTACATCTCGTATTTCATTGGCTGTTATTGGGCTACTGAGAGTGGTTATATCTTGTCGATTCAATTGTGGTAATTTGTACCTTTCTAGGAATCTGTCCATTTCTTCTGTGTCTTCTATTCTGTGAGAGTAAAGATTCTCAAAGTAGTATGTGTTTCTTTTGACTGTTCTGTAATTTCCACAACTCGTACATGTTTTTACATCAAAAGAATGAGCAAAAATAATGTTTTACGAATGATGACACCCCCCCTTTACTGGTAGTGTAATATTGGCAAGTCACGTCTTAGTTTAGTCCATCTTGCTTACTCTATTAAACTGTTCCATCTCAGCTTTATTTCACTGTATCCAGTAAGATTTGCAAGTTATGGTTCTTAAACATCATTCTTCTAGTATTGATAATTCATTGATAATCTATTCTCCTTATGTCTGGTTTAGGAAACTTTATGGGTACAACAATAAAGTCTTTCATTACACAAAAGGGCAGTTAAGAGTTGTGGGTTTTTTCCAGTTAAAAAGATGGATAAGTAAGTTAACCATGCTGAAGCACCTTCATATGAACATTACAACCACCTTTTTTTTTTTTAATTTTATTTATTTATTTGTGTGTGTGTGTGTGTGTGTGTGTGTGTGTGTGTGTGTGTGGCCAGCTCAGCCCACCAGGGGGCGGGACTGGCTGGCATGTGGCGCTGGGGGATTGAACCGCAGTCCCTGTGCTTTGCTAAGCTTGTTCTAAGTAGGTGCCTTAGACCACTGAGCCATCTCACCAGCCCCACAACCACCTTTAAGGATTTAAAATCTTTTTTTTTTTTTAATATATTTGGTACAGGGTCTCACCATGCAGCTTGAACTCGTAATGATCCTCCTATTTCAGCCTCCCCAGTGCTGGGATTATAGGCGTGCGCCACCACGCATGGTCTTTGTGGCCCACTCAGCACACCCGGGGAAGGACCAGCACAGCATGTGGTACTGGGGATTGAATCTGAGGATTTAGAAGTCTTAATCAAAGGCATAGAGTAAGTAGTCAGATGAGCAGTTGAAGTCTCATTAAGGCTAAAGGATAATTCTGTTAGAAACAGTGTGCTTTCCATGATAACATTTCTTTCCCCAGGAAGCATACTTCATAGCAAGATTAAACAAGTGTTAAGTCTAGATGCCATCTGAGAGGATTGTTTTTTAACGAAATTTTTGTTAGGAAAAATTATGTAACTCACACCTCACATAATGGGCCATGTGCACCTATACTTTTTCAAAGGTTAACATATCCTTCTTAATGGATAAAAGTCCTTTAACACTCTTATCATACTATGGAAATTTTGGCAACATCCAAGGTATATAGCATTCCAAGAGAATAACCAGAAGAACATCATAAATCATAATAGTATGACCTCATCAGTCCTCAAATGAGAAACATGTAATATATAGTAAGTAATCAGTCCAAGATCACAAAATCTGCCACTAATATCTGGGCCTTCTAGACTCTTCTATAAAGATACTTCTCAAAATAGATACACAAACAGCTGTTCTGGGAACTACTAAAACATTTTCTAGAAGGATCAGTATTTAGGGATCTAACAAACCTAAGGACCTTGTTTTCTCCATTTCCTCATTTGGAGAATAGTAATCCACATTAATAAATGTTATGGTTTGTGTATAGGTGTCCCCCCAAAGCCTCATGCAGTCTTGGGGCAGCTTCTGGAGTTTGTGATTGATTATTGTGGATGTGGATGCTGCACCTGCCCTGGGGCAGGTAATTTGCATTTCAGTGTAAGGAGGAAGAAGTTAGCTACTTGAGCTGCTGCTACTCCTCTTTTTGACTCTTGCTGTTTGCCACCACCATGAAAGATTGTTCTGTGCCATGTGCCATTCTGCCTTGGACCCAGCTGAGTATGGACTGAAACCTCCAGTAACTGTGAACTAAATAAACCTTTCCTTCCTTCATTTTGGATATTGGGTACTTGACCCAGCAATGAGAGAAGAGTAACTAAGACAATAAATTAAAGAACCCCTGCAGTAAGACAGATACAGAGCCAGATGGCATGTGGGGCTAAAGGCATAAGCCAAGACTAGCCAAGGCAAACCCAAATGTTTTCTGCCCACCTATAAAATATAGGATGGGATAGAGGGGAAGGGGGAAGAATTGTAGATACCTGAACTGACTGGTTTTTGCTATGGCTTGTATCTAGATATCCCCACAAAGCCTCTTACAATCATAGGTGGGGCTTTTGGGAAGTGGCTATATCTAGAATGAGTGATGCTGGGATCAAGGATGTGAGGGTAGGATTTATTCATGGTAGAATGCCAGGTTTAAGGCTGCCCCACCGTGGGTGTACTACCCATGCTAAGGGTGGGCATCCTGGTTAGGTTATAAGGGACAGAAAGAAGGTTGTCTTTTCACTTGCTACTAGCTGTTTTTACTGCCTTCTGCCTGCCCTGAACTATTTCTCCTCTGTGATACCTTTGTGCCATGCCACCCTTCCTTGGAACCAGCCAACTATGAACTAAAACATCTACAAACTCAGCCAAAACAAATCTTTCCTCAGGGCCAGCCAGGTAGCTCAGCTCAGCGGCCAGATCCAATCCCCAGCGTGCTGTGCCAGCCCCACCCCTGGCACGCACTGAGACAGAGAACTGAGACTGGGCATGGCAGCGCATGCCTGTAATGCCAGTGCTTGGGAGGCTGAAAACAGGAGAATCACCCCAAGTCCAATTTGTGTAGTGAAACCCTGTAGTCCTTGTCCTAAATACATTAAAAATAATAATAATAAATCTTTCCTCCTTTAACTTTGGGTGTTGGGTGTTTTGTCTCAGCAATGAGAAAAAAGTAACTAAGACAGTTTTAACATTTTGAAAGAGAGGAGTTGCCTGCCACATGCAGCATCCTCTGCCTCAGATGAATATTAGTAAAATGTATCATGCATTGTTAAACAAGATTCCCACTGAGTCCCATAGATTCTAATATGATCAGAGAGCTACTTAGTTGGGTTTTGAAGTTGGAACAATATTACATATTGACTCAGAGCCAACTTATTTTATATTAAGACTATCTAGATTAAATCTTGGCACTCTGTTATTAACCTTGGACAGGTCCCTCAGTTTCCACCTCTGTAAAAAAAGATAATAATAAACAGTTTCTATCTCATAAGATTGATATGCGAATTAAGTGAGTTAACTTCTATAGCACATTCTCAACAGTGTCTTGCACAAGGTAAGGATGCTGTAAGTTATTATCATTATTACTTCCTAATAAGGGATGTAGAATTTGTATAGCAATCCTTGCAAATATACCACGTACAGTCATTCAGCATAAAAATATATTAAGGCCCAAAATGCCTTCTCTGGCATCAACAGTTCTATTCACCTAATTCTAAAAAAGTTGGCCCAAAAAAGTCAAATTGAAATTATTCAGTTTAAAAATTGGCAAGAACATGTGACTATTCCATGATTTAAAACAAATTGCAAAAAAAGACAAGTTAAGCTTTAACACTCAGGACTGAATTTGAGGTCTTGTCATTTAAACCAACATATATATATATATATATATATATATATATATATATATATTTTTTTTTTTTTTTCTTAAGCTAAAACAAGATAAAAGGAAAATTTGCCTTATTGCAGGGCAGATATCAAGCAGGTAGTGCAAACCTGTACTGAAAGCTGCATGCCCTCTACCTCATCTTGCATCCCAAAACTTTCTGGTCTGGGGAATTCAGGGCTGTTCTCCACAGTCGCTGAAGCCAGACATAGGTGCAAGCATTCACATAAGAGGTCAGGCTGTCATAGTAGTTCCTAAGAACACCACCCCACCCCCGTGCATGTGCGTGCATCATAAATAAAGAAATAAATACAGCATTACTAACCTAGATAAGTCAAGCTTTCTAGATTTAACTGCACTGACTTGTAGGTGGCAAGAAAAAAATTGTAGTACTGAATCATCCCACACACATAAAAAAGTGAATCACTTTCCTTTAGTCAAGTATATTTGAGGTTTTCTTTTTGTGCTATCCCTTTGCCTTCTGTCAGAGTACAAGTAACTCCAGTTAGTGTTTTGCCATCTTGATCCAAATTTTTTAACTTTGAAGTTTTTTGTAGGAACTGGCAGCAGATTTTCTAAGCACAACAACAACAAAAAAAAAAAAAAAAAAAAAAAAAAACCCTTCTGATAGAAGCAACTCATCCAGTTACCTTTAGGAAAGAAGAGACCTTATGGAACTTGAGAGATGGAAAAGATTACATCATGCCCAGTTTGCTGCTATATCTAAGAATATGAAAAGGCAAAAAAGGGAAAAAGTGATATCCAAACGGGGGGGGGAGGGGCAGGGAGATAGCTCAGCAGCATAAGCACCTGCCTGGCAAGTGCAAGGACCTGAGTTTGATCCCTGGTACCACAAAAAAAAAAAAAAAAAGAACAGCACCAAAGTAACATAAGCCACACTAACATAAAGTCTCCCAGGCCTGAGGAAGACTTTGGGTGCACATTCTGGCACCTGGAGCCCAGACCTCTGTATCCTTTAAAGGGGGGGACCTAAAGGCCAGCCTGCCTGAGCTTCTTAAGGTGGCCACATAACGCAACTATGTGTGCTGTGCTGCACAACAGGCTTGGGCTTGAATTTGCTGTTCGTCCTGCCACCTCCTTCACTGAATTTTTTGTTTTCACATGTCTTGTTCTCCTTTCTGCCCATTTTTCTTTTTCATTGAAAGCTACAACTGCTTTATGTGTTAAAGCCGTAAACAAGTCTTTCTGCTTTGGGGAGGTCTTTACAGAGGAGGTAAGACTGGAGCTGCAATTTGTAGCACAAGGGTAAGACAGAAAAGGAAAGATAACAAAAATAAAGGATGCATTTTGAACAATTAGAGTGAGTGAAAGATGCACTTATAGACTGTATGATTCTTTCCTGGGGTAGCTTGATTGAGTACAAAACCTACTGTTTTAGTCATCGCATATCCATAGTAATTACTTTGGAAAATATGCAGAAGACATTTTCTTAAATGGAGGTTCCTTCATGGTACAACCTCTGTTTATAGAGCTAAAGTGCTCATTGAAGGTCTCTTCTTCCTTGGCTTGCTTCTCACTGCTTTGTCCTTCCCTGCCCTCCCCTGTGATCTGCATTGTTGGCTTAGCCTGAAGACCTTCACAAAGCTCAGTGTGAGAGTCCTGTTTTCTGGATGTGGGAACTGTTCTTTCTCAGTGATGCTAGTGGGAGTCTCTTAATGACCTGGGAACACAGTTCTTGAAGAGTGGTTCCCAGCCATGGTTCTTCTGGCCAAATAAAACATTCTGGCTCCTAGGGATGAGTAATTTTAGCAAAACACTTTAGAATGTTGAAGTGCAGCTGTGTATGCAGCATTACTTTTCAGTTTGCATTGCATAGCTTTCCCAGAGAACAGCTGACCAATTCTAGAAATACAGAAGAACCACCCCCTCAAAGTGAAATGTAACTCAATTAAACAAGATGAATTATTAAAAATAGAGTACAAACTTAATGATAACAGGAAGAATTCAACATGAAGCTGTAATTCTTTTTTCCTCTAAATTAATTTTTTTTTACTTTTTGTGCATTTTGATGAGAAAAATAGCAATGAAACAGTTTCAAAACAGGTTAATAGGAAAGTTACAATAATTAATACATTGCATATTGTCCTCATAATGGTTATTCAGAGGACAAGATGCAGACATGATATCTTGTCTAAACAATATTAGTACAAACCTTTCTTCTCATGAACTAAGAGAAAGTAGCTGTATGGCTATCCTATTTTGTATGTACATATATATTTTTTCACTACAAAATGGTCTTTTTAAGGGGCCGGGGAGATGGCTCAGTGGAATAAGCGCTTCCCTGGCAAGCGCAAGGGTCTGAGTTCAAACCCCGGTTCTGCCAAAAAAA
>NW_004524657.1:6899250-6900892 GCF_000260255.1 Octodon degus
GGCAGAGTGGTGTGGGGTGGCCCGAGGGAATGGGAGAGGGTCCGGCCCACGCTGCGCCTGGGCTGGGACTGGTCCCGCCTGCGCAGGGTAGCAGGAAGCTCTCCACACACTCACCGGACCTGGGCTAGGACTGGGTCTCAGCCAAAGTTCTTAAATCGTGCCATGAAAGCTCCATTCTTGCATGCCCTGGGCCCCCAGATCACAGCTCTCCTCTATGGACAGGTTTTTGTTTTTGTTTTTGTTTTGGTGCTACCAGGGATTAAACTCATTCCCCTGAGCTATCTCCCTGGTTATGGACAGATTTTCAATGTTAATATATATCTCAGTCAACTGATAAATAAATCATACAAATTTATTAACATAGAACAGACTTTAAAAGCATAAATTTATATGTAGCCATGTACAGGATTCTCTCTGTAACAGAGAGATTCTCTATGTAACATTTTTAAAGAAAAAATTCTTTAAAAAAATGAAGCATTTCTAAAAATGGATTATTTAACTAGGCCAATGATGGTGAACAGTTTAGAGCCTGCTGTGATACATGTCACATAGGTAGACTGATGGTTGGTGTGCCCTGGCCCTCACAGGCCAGTCCAGTCCAGATGAGTTTCTCTAAGTAAAACTTAACAGAACACAGTCACTCTTACTCATGTGTTCATTGCCTCGGCTATTTCTACACTGCAACAGTAGCCACATACTGAACTACAAAGCCCACACTACTCACTAGTGGTTCTTTACCTAAAACGTTTGCTAACCTCTGTGTTAGACAGTAGAGTAAGTCTCAGCCCATGACAAAGCGTATGATCATTGTATGATTAGCATATGCAGGCCATTTTTCTAACCACAATGTAAATAAAAGGACAGATTTTGAAAATATAAAAATAAAATTATAAATAACTCATAAAATCAAAGAAAAGTTACAATGATAAGTATTGTAGATTTATTGTATATTCCCTCAAAAGATGGTATTTTAAAGCCCTAAACACCAGCATGTTGGTGCTGTTTGGAGATAAGGCCTTTGGAAGATAATTAGTGTCCGATAAGATCATGAAGATGGAGTTTCCCCTGGAGATTAATGCCCTGATAAGATGTACCTAAGAGCTGTCTCACTATCTCCATCTACCACATGAGGACACAGTGAGAAGGCAGCTGTCTGTAAGCCAGGAAAAAAGTCCTTACAAGAACCCAACTATATTGACATACTGGTTTCAGACTTGTAGCCTCTAGAACTATAAAAACATAAGTAACTATTTAAGCCACCCAGTCTCTATGATATTTGTCAGGGTAGCCCAACCTGACTACTACAGAAACTTAAAAATATTTAGGGTATTTAGTTCAGTGGCACAGCGCCTGCCTGGCAAATGAGGTCCTGAGTTCAATTCCTAGGACCAAAAATAAGAGAGAAAGAGAAATACTAACTTTGGGCCAGGGAAACAGCTCAACAGCACAGCACCTGCCTGGCAAGCACAAGGTCCTGAATTAGATCCCCGGTACCAAAAAATAAAATTAGTATTCAAATAACGGAACTAAACAAAAAAGGGGATAGAGATGAATGTCCATTTTGTATCTGTGTATTCAAAATGGTTAGGATAGATATATAGTTACATTCTCTTAATGAATAGAGGGATTTGTTCTAATAATG
>NW_004524657.1:6900992-6907540 GCF_000260255.1 Octodon degus
AAAAAAATATTTTGTATATATACAAAATGGTCCTTTTAAACTAAATTTTTAACTAATTCTTCTTCTTGTAGAGCCAGCCAGATAGCTCAGCAAACTAAAGCACCTGCTTAGGCAGAGCATAGCAGCTGGGGTTCGATCCCCAGCACACCATGCCGGTCCCGTCCCCAGGGTGCGCTGAGATGGCGATTGACATTGGGCATGGTGGCTCACATATGTAATCCCAGTTCTTGGGAGGCTGAACACAGGTGGATCACTATGCGCCCGATCTACACAGTGAGAGATAGACAGATAGATAGATAGATAGATAGATAGATAGATAGATAGATAGATATAGATAGATAGATATAGAGATATAGAGATATTTCTTGGTTTTTTTTAAAAAATATACACTACACTGTCTTAGTATATAGGCACCCTACTGTGCAATAGAACACTAGAACTTTTTACTCCTATCTAACTATAATTTATCTTCTTTTTACTTGTAAGTGTATTCAATAGGACATGACTGATTAGATTGCCCACTGAAGCTGAGATGCCCATCTGTGCAGTCTCTCAACTATTAATAGGAGTCATCTTGGTGTTAGAATGCTTTCCTAGCTTGGCTGAGGGTGAGAAATACCTAGGGTGTTGGTATAAACCATAATTCTCAACTTGCATGTGCCTAATGCACTTATGAAATATCTAAATAAAAACTGGTAAAGTTACTGTAAAATATGGACAGATTTTTCTTTTTTAAATAGAGAACAAATTAGAATTAAAACAAAAAATTACAAGTGACACAGAATTTCACTTAACAAACTTATATGAATTTCACATTGTTTGTTGTAATACAGTATTGTCTTCCAACCAGTTATTGATATTACCAGGTGTATGCATGTAAAATTGGATGAAAAAAGAAAAACGAAATGTATAAGAAATTAAGAAAAGTATAAACAATTAAAAATAGAAGACTAAACAAATTAACCATCATCTGCCCCTTTGCATAGACAAACAGAAATGCACAGTACAGTTGTCCAAACCATCCTGCTTACTTAAATAAATAAATCTCTTTCCCCCACTCCCTCTCCTGTCCTTCTCAACTCAGTGACCCTTTGCTTTTGAATAAATTCATTCTTTTTCCCAGTATCTGCTGTACCCTTCAGATGCCATTTTTCTCTTTCAAGTTCTCACACTAAGGAGACAATATGATGTTTCCACATGTGAGTCTCATTTATTTTTCTTAAAAGTATGTTTTCTAGTTGCATCCATTTACCAACAAAAAACTCAAATTTATCCTGTTTTATAGTTCAGTAATATTTCATTGTGTAAAAATAACACAGGGCTGGGGAGATGGTTCAGTGGAACTCAGCGCAAGAGCCAGAGTTCAATCCCCGGTTCCACCAAAAAAATAAATAAATAAAAATAAAAATAACATGTTTTTTATTCATTCTTCAGTTGATAGGCATCTGATTTGTTTCCAGGATTTACCTATGACAAATTGCGCTGCTATAAACATGGGTGAATGTATATTGCTGTGGTATGAGGTTTTCAGTTCGTCTGGAAAAATACCCAAGAGGGGAATAGCTGGCTTGAATGTAACCTCCAATCCTAGCAATGGTGGAGAAAGGTTTGTTTTTCTCCACAGCCTCTCCAGCATTTGTTATTGGCTGACTTCTAGATGTTAACCATTCTTTCTGGGGTGAGATGGAATCTCAGTGTCATTTTAATTTGCATTCTCGAATGATCAATGATGTTGAACATTTTTTCGTATATTTACTTGCCATTCATATTCCTTCTTCTGAGAAGTATATATTCACCTCAGATTCCCATTTTTGGATTGGATCTTTGAATTTGGGACCCTGATTTTTTTTTTTAATTCTTTTTACAGTCTACGTAGAAAGGCTTTGTCAGAGGGACAGTTGACTGTAATTTTTTGTTTGGGGGTTTTCTTTTTACTCTGTTGGAGATTTGCTTTGAAGTTCAGAAACTTTTCAAAAAGATAAGATCCCAGTTGCTGATTCTTTGAAGTATATTCCGTGCAGTTTAGTTTTTGTTCATGACCTCTCTCCCTAGCCCTATGTCTTTAAGATTTCTACCTACATTTTCCTCCGGAAGATTTAGTGTTTCTGTTTTAATATTTAAACCTTTGATCCATCTTGATTGTAGTTCTGAGCATGGTGGAAAAACTACACACGGGTCTAGTTTTAGCTTTTGGCATGTGGAAAGCCAATTTTTCCAGCAACATTTATTGAAGAGCCTTTTCTTTCAGTGAGCAATTTTTACCCCTTTATCAAAGATAACATTGCTGAGTGAGTTTGCAGTTGTGTCTGCATCTTCTAATCTGTTTTATTTCTCAGGTCTGTCTCTGTGCCAGTACCATTCTGATTCTATCAAAATAGATTTATATTTTATTTATATTATATATCAGGTCAGGAATTGTAATACATCCTGCCTTTACTTTGTTTCTCAGAATTGCTTTTGATATTCTGGGTGTCTTCTGGTTCCAGGTGAATTTGAGGAAAGTTTTCTCTAACTCTGTGATGTATACTAATGGTATTTTAATTAGGATTACATTGAAACTGTTTAACAATTTTGGGAGTATGGCCATTTTTACCATGTTGGTTCTTCCTATCCAGGAACATTAACTATTTTACCATTTTCTCAGATCCTCTTCAGTCTCTTTTCTCAGTACCATAACTTTTACTGTGTAAATCTTCTATGTCCTTTGTGAGATTGATTCCTAAGTATTTAATTTTTTTTGCATGTTATTGTGAAAGGAGTGGTTTCCCTAATTTCTCTTAGTGTATTCATTTTTTGTACAAAAATGCTCTTGATTTTGGTGTCTTGGGACTTTTCCAGATAGCTCGGTTGTTTAAAACGCTGCCTGGGTAAATGCAGGTAGGCACATAGGACTGTGGTTTGATTCCCAGTTCCAGAAGCTCTACTAGACCTGCCCTTAAGGCACCCTGAAGTAGCCCCCCCCCCAAAAAAAAAAAACTCCTCCTGATTTTGGGGTGTTGATTTGTATAGTAATACATGACTGAATTTGGTGATTAAATCTACAGATCTCTTTTTGGAGTTTTTGAGATCCTCTATTTTCAGTATCATGTCATCTACAAATAATGATAACTTCACTTCTTCTTTTCCAATCTTCATTCCTTTTATTTTCTCTCTTGTCTAATTGCTCTAGCTAATGTTTCCAGAACTGTATTGAATTAAAGTGGAAGCAGTGGACATCCTTGTCTTGTTCCTGATTTTAAAGTGAGGGACTTCAGTTTTTGCCTGTTTAGTATGATGTTGGCTATTGGTTCAGCATAGATGGCTTTTATCAGGTTGAAATACAGACCATCTATTCCAATTCTTTGTAGGTTGTTGGGTTGTTTTTTTTTTTTTTCTTTATCATGAATAAGTGTTGGACTTTGTCAAAAGCTTTTTCTTTATTGAGATGATTATGTGTTTTTGTTCTTGGCTCTATTGATGTGGTGTATTACATTAATGGATTTGCAAATGTTGAACCTTCCCTGCATTCCTGGAGTGAATTCCACTTAGTCACAATGTATAATCTTCCTGTTGACTTGCTGCATTCTGTTTGCTAGTATTTTTTTTTTAGGATTTATACGTCTATATTGATTAGAGAGACTGTCCTGTAGTTCTCTTTTTGAGTTGGATCTTTCTCTGATTTTGGAATCAGAGTAATACTTGCTTCCAGGAATGAGTTTGGGAGAAATGCTTTCCCTTTCTATTTCATTGATGAATTTGAGAAAAGTTGGCACTACATCTTCTCTAAATTTCTTTTAGAATTCTTCTGTGAATCCATTGGGACTTGGGCTAGTCTTTGTTGGTAGTTTTTTTTATTATATTTTTAAATTTGTTTCTCATTATTGGGTTATTCAGAGTTTGTATATCCTCTTGACTCAGCTTTGGCATTTCATATGTATCTAGGAAACTCCATTTCCTCTGTGATTTCCATCCTGTGAGAGTAAAGATTTTGGAAGTAGGTATTGATGATCTTTGGAATTTCTCTAGGGTCTGTAGTGATTTCACCCTTTTCATGCTTTATTGCATGAATTTGGGGTTTTTCTTTCCTTTTTTTTATTAGGTTGGCTAGCGGTCTATCAATTTTATTCTTCCAAAGAAGCAACTCTTTGATTCATTTATTGTTTGTATTATTTTTTTATCTCCAGTGCATTAATTTCTGTTATAATCTTTACAATTTCCCTGACTTCTTTGAGCTTTGGGCTTGACTTGCTCTTTTTTTAGGAGCTTGAGGTGCAGCATAAGATCTTTTATTTGGGCTTGTTCTGTTTTCCTAATGTGCAAATTTACCGCTATAAATTTTCCTAAGACAGCTTTCATTGTATCCGACAGGTTTCTGTAAGATATATCTGCATTTTTGTTTGATTGTATATATTTTTTAATTTCTTCTTTAATTTCATCTGTGGCACATTGGTTGTTTTGGCAGTTATTATTTAATTTCCATATGTTTAGGCTGCTTTTGTACTTTCCTTTGTCAATAATTTCCAGTTTCATTGCACTGTCAGATAGCGTGCATGGGATAATTTCAATTCCTTTACATTTATTTAAGATAGCTCTGTGTGCTAGTGTATCGTCTGTTTTGGAGAATGTCCTGTGTGCAGCTGGGAAGAATGTGTATTCTGATGTTGCTGGGTAAAAGACTGTAAAAACCTACCAGGTCAATTTCTTCACAAGTTTTGTTTAGTTCTATTATTTCTTTGCTGATGTTTTGCCTAGGTGATCTATCTCTTTGTGACAGTACCATGTTAAAATCCCCATTACTATTTTATTATTGTTCATTTGACTTTTCATGTATGTTAAAATTTATCTTACATAGGTGTGTGCTCGTACATTGGGTGCATATATATTTGTAATTGTTATCTCTTCCTCTTACAGTTTTCCCTTAACAAATAGGTAGTGATCTTGTTTATCTCTTTGAATGACCTTTGATTTGAAGTTGATATTGTCAGTAACTAGGATAGCTATCCCTACTCTTTTCTGATTTCCTATGGCATGGAGAATTTTTTCCATCCTTTGACTTCTAACATATAAATTTCCTTTTGAGTTAAATGTGTTTCTTGTATGCAGCATTTTGTTGGATTTTGTTTCTTGATTCACTTAACTAGTCTGTTTCTTGTAATTGGTGAATTGAGGCCATTTACATTTATAGCTATAACTGATACATACTGGCTTATCTTTGTCATGTTATTTTCCCTGCTGTAGGTTTTGTACTTTTTCCTGCTTTTCAATTACTTGCTTTGTTTGGTGGTTCCATCTCAGAAGTGAAGCTATGATCATTTCTGTCTCTTTGTAGAATATCTGTCAGTACTATTTGTAGGGTTGGTTTGGTGGCCATGAACTTATTCATTTGTTCTTTATCATGGAAGAATGTTATTTTGCCATTGAATTTGATAGTTTTACAGGGTGCATCAGTCTGCATTGGAAGTTATTTTCTTTCAGGACCTGAAATATTTCACTTCAAACTCTTCTTGATTTGATGGTTTGTGTTGAAAACTCTGTCGTGATTCTGATAAGTTTTCCATTGTAGGTGATCTTTTTCTTCTCTCTAGCAATTTTTAATATTCTATTCTTTTTGCTGAATTTCTGAGATCTTGATTGTTATGAGTCTAGGTGTAGATTTATTTGATTATGGCTATGTGGAGTTCTATATTCCTCTCTTAGCCTTATGTTAGGTTCTTTTCTCATGTTTGGAAAATTTTCTGCTAGTACCTCTGCAAATACTCTTCTTTTGTCATTTGTGCTGTCTCCTGCTGCTTCATTGGTGCCTATAATTCTTAAATTATCTTTGTTCAAGTTGTCTTATAGCTGCTAAATTATTATTTCCTGGTTTCTTTTTAGTTTTAAGAGATCTTTCCTTCCACATTCATTAGCTGCAACACTGTCTTCAAGGTCTGAAAGTCTGTTTTCAGTTTTATTCAAGCAGTTTTGTTTGCTTTCAATGGAGTTCTTAATTTCCTAGATACTGTTTGAATCTGTCTCATGCATTCTAATTCTTTACTGTTCATTCAGTGTTTCCATCATTTTTCTACTCTCTATTTTTCTATCTATGTCTTATTTAGTTGTGCTGAGCAATTCTTTCATAGTTGTTGCTCTTTCTTTTGGACCTGAGAGATGTTTTTCTGATCTTATTTCTTCTATAGGCTGATGGACTTGTTTCTTTTCTTCAGTTGCTGTCATTTCAGAGATTTCAGTGTAATTTCCAAGTTATTATATGTCTTTGTCTCATGAATTTGTTTTCGGTAGGCTAGAGGATTGAGATTGCCCTTTGCTCCTGCATTTGGCATTTTGAAACTCCCAGTAATCACCCAGACAGTCTCACAGGCCACTCAGATTCCACCAAGTTATTAAATGGCTCCAGGAAAGTTCTGTGTTTACACGCACTGAGTCCACATATCTCAGCTCTCCTGCATCCCTCAGGCCACTCACATACCTCCTAAGTTTTTAAGAGTTGGAACTGGCACCAGCCTGCATGCATGGGATGAAGGAAATCAGAGTTTATCAGAGTCCCATCAGCTGCCCAGTCAGCCAAAGTT
>NW_004524657.1:6912754-6924305 GCF_000260255.1 Octodon degus
AATAATTCAAATTAAGGGATAATAAAAATGCTATGATTCTTAAACATATGCTATTCATCTTAAATTATATAATTGTATAGTTATAATGTTAACACTAGAAAGAATTAACAGGAGACTAAATACCCAACTACAAATTATTAGAAAATCAATAGAGGAACATAAAATAATACCATTAATTAGTGTAAAAGAACATAAAAACATATCATTAATTAAGTACTATATTTTAGAAAGTATTGGTTAAAAGTCTGTTTTTTTTTTTAAAAGAGGAACCTCTAACAGCAAATAAGATGTACAAGAAATAAAGAAGACTTAGTTCCATATAGTGATCTACTTTTCCCAGTAAATTTGAGAAATTAGATAAAATAGCCAGGTATCTTAAAGGAAAATACTGATTCCCAAAACTGACTTAATAAATAGAGAATTTGGTCTAATCGTATAGCCATTAGGAAATTGATGCATTATTTTAAAACCTACCCACTAACAGAACACTACACAGTACTGGTTTTACTGACAGATTTTACCACATATCAAGGAACATATAAGTTCAATGAAATAAAACAACCAGAGGATTCGCAAAAAAGGAATTTCCAAGATCTTTCATTGTCTTCATTATTTTTCTTGCCACTGAGACACAAAACCTGACACCAAAACTTGAAACAGGAGAAGTTTATTTTGGCTTACAGTTTGTAGGGTTTCAGTCCACAGTCTGCTGGTTCTAAGGCAGGATGATATGGCCAAAGGGCATGAAAGAATAGACTGGGATGGGATGGGGTGGATGGCAGGAAGCAGAGAGAGAACCACGAAGGAGGGAAAGAGATAGACCCTTACAGATCACACCCCAGTGCTCTACCTCCTCCACCAGGCTTCACTTTCCAACCTCACATTTAGCTAGAAATGTATCAGTTGGAAAGCCGAGTGGTAAGGACCACACCATTATGGTCCAGTCACATCCCCAAAGCCCCACCTATGAATACATGAGGCTTTGGGGAGACATATAGTAAATAACCATAATGTTTATGAAACTAATACAACTTCAGATCCTAAACCAGAGAAAAAGGAAAATTATGTCAGTCTCACTTTTGGGCTCTGATGAAAAAATATCTTCAAAAATCAGGATTTATTTTAGGAACAACAAGGATGGTTTAACTTTGAAACCTAAGAGAAAACCCACATAATCATCTCAATATATACAAACATATACTGAGGTTTGCATAGCATTCAATAGTATTTATGTTTTCTAAAAACAAGAGCAATCAAGAGACCTTTTAGCAAAAAATAAAATAACACAGGTAGCCTCATTATGCTATAAGCAGCATGTCTTGATATAAAAATAGTGTAGGGGTTAAAATACTGAACTCTGTGATTAGACCATCTGAGATTCAAATCCCACCTCTGCTGAATAGTTATGTGATGTTGAGCAATTGTTACAGATTAATGAAAGTTAATTTCTATCATTATTTTTAGTCAAATTTATTGAGGAATTACTTAAATAAGATAAACCTTTTATAGTGTGCTTCAAATGCACACAACAGTATAACTACCGCAATAATCAAATGCAGAATATTTGCATTACTCCCCAGAAGTCCCTTCTCCAGTCTCTAGTTATAGTTTATAGCCATGTGTCACCTGTGTGTTTATAGGGGACTGGGGGAGGTGATTAGATCATAGGGCCCTGTACTCATCAGTGGATTAGTTAACTGAGGAGTTTATAGCTAAATGTGTTTTAGGAGGAAGTGCCTGGTAGGAAAAGGTAGATCACTGGGGGTGTGGCCCGGAAGGGTAGATCAATCTCTGGCTTTCGTATTCACACTTGGATTCCTGGACACCACAACAGGAGCAATTTTCCTCTGTCATACTAACTATGGACTAAAAACAGGAGCCAAAATAAATTACTCTTTTAAATTGTGGGTCTTGGAATTATGTGCCTGCAATGAGAAAGGGGATTAAGACTACAGGTGTACTTTCTGCTCCTATTTTCAGAAATGCTGAGTAATTATGGACTACTGGAGCCTATTAGGAGATTCTTCTGAATTCAAGCACCTACAAAATTTAAATGACAATGGAATGCCCTTTCTGACAAAACTAATCAAAAAAGTGGGATAGAAATGAATGAACCTTTTGTATCTGTATACTCAAAATAGTTAGGATAGATATACAGCTCCACTCTCTTAATTCAATGAATAGAGAGGTTTGTTATAATAGTGTTTGAGACAGGATATCATGTCTGCATCTTGTACAATGAATAACCACTAAGACAACAATATGCAATATATTAATTACTGTAAATGTGCCAGTAATCAGTTGTGAAACTGTCTCATTGGTATTTGTTTCTCAATAAAATATTTTTTTAAATGCTGAATAATGGAACCATGTACTGTATAGCTTGTTGATGCTGACTTCTTTTGTCTAATACCATTTTTTGAAATTCATCCATGTTATTGTGTATTTCAGTAGTTTATTTTTATTCTCAAATAGGAATTTAGCAAAGTTGCCAGCCAGGGAATATCTAGGTTTTTGTGAGCTCTGAAACTTATATAATTTGGGGGCCCTGCCTTAGAAAAAGAATGCAAAAATTTTTCAAAGGTATGAAAGAAGTTATTTCAAGTAAGAAAAGAAGTAATGTCACTACTGCTCCAAACACAGGAATTACAAACATTTGTTACTCCCCTTGAGTAAATAAAATAATCATGATCTCTGTACAAATTTATACAGTGCAACTATATTCTTATAGGAAAGATCTTCAGTTTTGAATAAGCAAAAGTGAACACTCAATTGTCTGTTTACAGTTTTATATTTTTAATGATTAGAAGTACTTTCCACTGATTAGTTTCAGTTTTCATACAGTCCAAACTTGGCTTCTTTTCCACTTCCCACATAGTTCATATTCCAAGCCTGTCCTCTTTGTGTCAGAAATTTTGGTGAGTTAATACAGGGTGATAGGAATATACCTGGCAGCATTCCTGCACTAAAACAGCTAACAGTATAACCCATAACCAGAAGTGATTGCAAACCCCATAAGTATCCCATTAAACTAAATGTACGTCCAAATGCTTCCTCAGACTGTTTGTCTAGTGTGCACCCAGCCCATCCCACACTACTTATTAGGGAATATATGACAGATGGGGGTGGAAACAGACATTGACCTTAGTATAGTGTTTTCCCAAATTTTTAAAACCAATTGACTGTATAATCCCTTTGACAGTGACCTTCCTCAAGGCCTAAAAAGATTTACTCCAGCAAGTACCTGGAAGCTTGAGAAAATACTGAACAACTGTACTCCAGAGATAAGACAGGAGTTGAGGGGGGAAAAAAAAAACCTTTTTTTTTTTTTTGCTTGCTATTTTTGCCATGGAATGAAGAAAGACAGTGCACTAGAGTCATCTTTTGGAAGAATTCAGCCAATCCTATCTGGTAGTATCTTTTTCTTAAAATTGTCTGCAAGGAGCTGAGTTAAGAAGCAGCATGTTCTTGGTGACTTCAGTATCTTAAATCATCCACTGGGACAGAATGGCATAGTCCCGTCTTACTCTCAAATCATAGCTGTCCTAGAGGACCTGGGTACTGGAGCCACACTGTCTAGGTT
This sequence comes from Octodon degus, assembly GCF_000260255.1. NCBI lineage: Eukaryota > Metazoa > Chordata > Mammalia > Rodentia > Octodontidae > Octodon > Octodon degus. Next base: position 6,916,338 of record NW_004524657.1, read on the forward strand.
GGATCTCCATAATTTTCTTTCAATATTTGCTTAATGAAAATCACAGAACTAGCATCCTTAATTCAGAAAAACAAGTTTTCTCCTTTTGAAACAGAATTATCACCACAAACTAATTTATTCAGCATATAGTGATATGGTATGATCTCACTTTATATGTGAGCTTTCAGATGGAATAATTTTTTGGAACAAGGAGTGACACAGATTTAAAGTAACAACGTATTTTAAATATATCTCATGGGTTTTTGTTGCATAAGAGCTGCATACCTTTTTAAATACGTTACTTATTCCAAAGTAGATTCATTAAATATAGACTGCTCTGCACTTAGAAGATTCTAGGGACTGTAGAATACAAAGTTCAGAAAAAATTTGAAGATTATTACTTGACCTTTAACATTTATAGTCTTGATCATGATATTTATTTAAAAGTGATTCTAAAAGTTATTTTAATCTAATAAAAGGATGTGAGGAAATACCAAGCGTGTATTATTTTTATAATAAAATTTTAAGTAAAGCAGTAGGATGTTTTTTATTTTCAGTTAATCCTGGACCAAATGATTCAGATGGAGAGAAAGCCTAACATTTATGCAATAGCAGCAAACATCATGAAGTAGGATAAAATTATTTACTATTGCATAAGATGAAGGCTGTATATGGTGCAGAAAGAAGTGTAAAGGTGAGAGGAAGTAGGAAAGGTGTGTGTTCCACCGAGGCCTTGTTGAAGGATCCCAGATGAAGATGGGCTGGAGGATAAGAAAAGGTGATGCCCCTGATGAAAACCAACATAAGGATTTCCACAGGACTAAAAGTGGCCTTTAGGTTCCTGGATATTTTATGTATAATCATGTCATCTGAAAATGGGAGGAGTTACATGTTTTCCTTTTACTACAAAGCCTGTCATTTCTTTTTCTTGCTGTATCATGCCCCTTGAAAGTTCTAATACTATATTGATTGAATCTGGTGAGAACTGAAATCCTTACTTTGTTCCCAAGGAAGGAGAATACTTGGTTATTCCTTACAAAGTATATTTGCTGTAAGTTTTTTGCACATGTTTATCAATTTCAGTTCTTAAATTTCTCAGTGTTTTATGGGTTAGAATATAATGTATCATAATACATGTTCCATGGCACTTGAAAAGAATGTTTGTCTGTTACTGCTAATTGGTATACAAATATTGGTCAGATCATAGTATCTGTTACATATTTTGGTGCTTATTTGTACTTTGAGTTTTTCACACCTGAGAAACAGTGTATTTACTCATGTGTGTCTGATTCATTTCACTTAAGAGTATGGTCTCAAGGTGCACCCATTCAGCTATAAATGTTTCAAGTTTATCCTTTATGGGTGAGTAGTACTCCACTGTGTAAGAAAACGTATCTTTATCCATTCATAGATGGCTTTTATCAAATTGACATAAAGACCATCTATTCTAATTTTCTGTGGAGTTTTTATCATAAATGGGTGTTGAACTTTGTTAAACATTTCTTCTGCATCTATTGAGATGATTATATATTTTTTATCCTTGGCTCTGTTAATATGGTGTATTATGATTTTTATACACTGAACTATTCCTGCACCCCTAGGATGAACCCTACTTGGTCATGGTGTGTAATCTTCTTAATTTTTTCCATTCTGCTTATTAGTGCTTTATTGAGAATTTTTGCTTCTATGTTCATGAGGGACATTGGCCTGTAGTTCCCTTTGGGGGTTAGATTCCTCTCTCTCTTTGGTATCAGGGTAATGCCTTCTGCTTCTATTTTAGATGATTTCCTTAAATTCAGTGTCTTATAGGAACAAGTTCAAAATTAAGACATAGAACCTTCTGGAATGATTGTACAACTTTTACCAAGGTATGGAAGAAAAAGACTTTTAAAAATTTCAATTATTTTTTTCCTAGACTCATCAGATGGTGAAGGAGGAGGAGAAACAAAAATGACACCACAAGAGACAGCCTCAGTTCCTATATCATCAAAAAAAACTGAACAGGTGATAGTTATTGAGAAATGTGTACTTCTTAGATTCTGAAATAAACTTCTGTCACTCTGCAACATTTCTTGTGCCCTAATTTCAGTTGTTGCTATGATTTTGGCAAAGCATTTGCCTTCTCTGCCTTTGAAAAGGCCATACTTTCTTAATTATCAACCAGCAAAGTTTATACCCTTCTAATTTTTATTGTTTCTTTTACACTATAAATATCAGCAAAGTTTATATCCTTCTAATTTTTATTGTTTCTTTTACACTATAAATATAATTCATAAGAATGATATTTAGATTCATGTCACATTTTCACTGAAGATCCAAACATACTATTTTGGATACAGTTCCTTAGAGGAGACAGATACCACACAGATGTGAAATATCTCCTGCACAAAGTCTTCTGATTACACTACCATACTATGCTGCCAGCTGGTTTCTGGAGCTGTGTTTCTACTTCATGTATGGTTGTCCTATGCCTTCTTACCAGGGAGTTTGCTGCCATGCCTTAGTCCAAATGGCCATTGGAAATAAGCTTTACTTCCTGGATCTAACTTGATATAGCTTTTTAAGTCTTTTTAGTGACCTGTGTGATGCCAGTCACATTCATTTGTAGCTTTTTGCCATTTTGTATCTCTTGGTGTTAATCTTTAAAGAACTGTCTGCTATCAACCCAAATTGGTCATCTTTGCAATAAAGATTTGTGGTCTTATGTTTACTGTGGGTGCGCTAAATTCATTACACAAGAGGTAACTCTTACCAAAGTTTGTGACTAGGCTTAGGTTAACCATGAGAAGCAACTTAGAATAGTAGTTTTTTACTACCTATTTTACCTTGGGCAAGTTAAATTCTCTGTGCCTCAATCTTATTAGTAAAGTGGTGGTAACAGTTAAAAATGCCTTATACTGTACTCCAGGGGTCAGAGCCAGCACAGCACACTGGGGATCTACTCTGGTCCGTGCGTCTGCCAAAGCAGGCCCCTTTTGCTTAACTAAACCATGTCCCCTTGGCAAGGAAGTCCAGGCCCAAGAGATTACACCTAATGGAAGCATACTGGTCAATTAATTGAAGAATATGACATTAAAACAAAATACTCTTTCCTTGATTTTTTTTTTTAATCTTAATATTAGTTCATGGTTGAAGGAGCAGTCTTAGAGGAGGGGCAGAGTATGTTCTTTTCATTGCATGTGTAGATTAAGGTTCTTTAAGAATAATGTTATTTCTGGGTACAAACCAGATTGACCGTCTTTGGTTCCATTGATTTTCACTGTGTGAATAGTGGCTAAATGTCATGCATTTGGCATTGAATTTGGGGCTATTTCCATTAAGGACTGAATATTTGTCATACATTCAAGGCCTGACTTCTAGTGTTATGGTGGATAATTCGATTAGATTTAGAGCCCCCTTCCTCTCCTTCCTTCTCTCTGTCTCTCTGTCTCTCTGTCTCTCTCTCTCTCTCTCTCTCTCTCTCTCTCTCTCTCTCTCTCTCTCTCTCTCTCTCTCTGTCTCTCGGAAAGATCACGTGAGCACAAATGAGAAGATAGTTGTATACAAGAAAGAGGGAGGACCCTTATCAAGAACAAAATCTGCTAGTACCTTAATCGTAGACTTCCCAGCCTTCAAACTATAAAAAATAAAATAAGTATCTGTTGATTAAAAAAATATTTTTTTTTAAAGCAGGCCCCTTAATCCACTGAGCTATCCAGCCGGCCTATCCCACTTGCTTTCTTTTTCATTCCTTTTTTAAAAAAAAGTTCAAAAATATTTTTTTTCATATTACTTATTTTCTCTCATGCTTTTCTTGCTTCTTTTCTTTTCTGAACCCATTGGTTAAAGTATAAATTTGAATTAATAAACTCACCCATGCCTGTATCATTACTTCTTTTTATTGATGAAACTATCACCATTGCTAAATTTCTACATGTTCTAGCTCTTTTTCTCCCCAAACTTTTCTTTTCCCATAGCTATTAAGTTAGATAAATGGAAAATAAATAGAAGAGGGGAAAAAAGGAAGAAATGAAACTTAAATATAATCTCAGTTCTGTGAGCATTTCTCTATCTTTGGTTATCCAGATTTCAATGGTAACAAAAGCCTTTTACTGAGCAATTATGATAGTCACTTTTCAAAGCATGCTTTAACTTACATGATATTCACAACAGCCCTATATGGCTAATGATGTCCCATTTATTAAAAAAAAAAAAAACTGAATCCCAAAAACTAATTATAAGAGTCTTGGCTAGCACTGCAAAAGCTTAAGGGTTCATTGCCTATTGACTCACCTTCCTCTTCCTCTGATTTTTGTTACTGCCAAATTCCTCCAAAGTTTTAGGCAGTCAAAATGCCCTAACTCCTTCCTTAAACTCCCCTTCTTTCACTGACCAGATAACTCTTTCCTATCTCTGAATTTAGTACAAATCTATTTGTGCCCCTCCACTTTATATGAGTGCTGTTTGTCTAAATCCGCCCACCAGGTCAGAACACCTCAGAGACAGAATTGTGCAGCTTCACAGCACCTAGCACAAAAGAAGTTCCCTAAATTGGAACTCAGTTGTGAAATGAAGAAATGACTACAATGAAGGATGCCTGTACCAGTGTCCCAGCTCTCTTATCGCTCACCCATTTCCACTGCTCTATCCCAGCTTATGAGCAATGTGCTCCCTCACACAGCTGCTTGCAGAGGTCTCTTGGAGCCATATGACCTTGAGTTCTTTCTGCAACCCCATCCTTGCCATCTCTATGACAAGTCCCTCCTTTGATATCCTTTCAGCTCCTCTGTGCTCCCCAGTACTTCTCTCCTACTACTTTCTCCCCTTTGAAACTAGCCCAGTCTTGCCAAGAGCAACTCTCTTGTGTGGCACATTGTCCTCTTTGGTGTCAGTCTTCAGTTGTTTGTGTGTGTAGAGCTTGAGTTTCTAACTAGTTCCTAGGTGCCTGTGGGCCAGAATTTATTTTGTGTGTACTACAGTGCCTAGCAGTGATCTAGGTACATATTTGACAGACATATGTTTTCTAAAAGTAATATTCTTCTAGCATTATGAGAAAATTATTTTATGGTATATTTAAGTTTTAATTTTTTTTCAAGTTTGCATAATTGCTATGCTTTGAAGTTTTTCACTATCCATGTGCAGGAACAGCCTGGCATTACACTGATAGCTATAATATACTTGTAAGCTTTAACACCACCAGGTGGGAGCATCTGTTGAGAAAGGTGGTGTTCGCTCCTCTGGCCTAACTGAGCCTCACATTTGTGTTACTGAGTGGACACCTCCTATCTGTCCAGTGTTTGAAGCATCAGATTTATAACTTTCTGAAAATTTTCTTAATCCATATAACTATATCATCTCTAGCAAGCATTTCACATCTAAATAAGCATGCTTGGCATGCTTAGTAATGTGAGAGTACAATTTGCAAGCAGTTCTACTCCCCTACACTCCTGTATTCCTTCCAAAATAAATGATAAATTCTCCACTGCTGGAGATTGCGTCACCCTCTTCCCTGCTCAGCACCCGTCATTTCAGAGCCAGCCCTAGTGACTTTGTAGTTATGGTTCCCAGAATATAAGCCCTTACAAGGGATTTTGTGACTTGTGTGGATGGCTGAATGATGTCAGAAGCTTTGCAGTGGTTCCATGACCTATCTTCTCCCCCTCAGAGACCACATTGGACTTCTTTGTCTTTCTGCTAGACTTTTATTTAAATTTCCCCGGATCATAAAGAAATCTCCAGCACAAGTGCCTCCCCTTCCTGTTCCTTACTCACTGTTCTCTACTATTACTATCTCTTATATCTGTATTTGAGCATTGCTTATTTCATATTTTTTAACTTTTTATCTCCAAGATCATTCTTGATTCTTGTGAAGGGAAAACAAAACTATGTCCTTTCTACTCTGTAGATTCACTGTTCTTATCCATAGTCGTATCTCTGTTCTATTCCTTTATATCAGTCTGTTGGTACTTAACAAGTTGCCCAAAATTTAATAGTTTTAAGCAGACAAGATGTATTATTGCACTGTTTCTGTTATCTCACAGGCATGGTTTAGGTCAGTGCATCTGGCATGACATCTTTAGATAACACCAGCCAGTCAAATTCCAGGTTGGGACAGGCGATATCTGGGAAAGATCCTTCATGGAGCTTACAGGAGTGGTAGTCAGCAGGCCTCAGCCCTTCTCTGTGAGCCTGCCACATTGTTGACTCAAAACACTGCCACTGGCTTCCCTCATTCAACTGATTCAAGAGAAAGCAAGCAAAAGTCCTCAAGACAAAAAGCACAGTCTTTGTATAACCTGTTCTCAGAATTGACATCTCATCACTCCTGCCATTTTCTGTTACAAACAGGTCAGTAAATCCAATCCTCATTCAAGGGGCAATGACTACAAAGAGAGAAGAGTTGGGAATTATCATGGGTTCTGGTTCCCATAAACTTCCCTCTGGCATCTAATGATGTATACCTCTCCAATTTTTAGACTATGTTCCCCTATCCAAGGCTTGCAAAGTTTTATGGCATCTCAGCGTGAGTTCAGCTTCAGAGTCTCATCAGCAAAATTACAGTTGAGGTTTCTAAGATTTACTTTCCTAAGCCAAAGTCTCTAGATACATTTCTTCTCAGTTTGTAAGACTAGAGACCTATTATCTCCACCACAGACCCAACACACAGTGGTGGAACAGGTACAGAAGGATAACCACTGTTAGCACTTCTGTTCACAAAAAAAAGAGAAATAAGGAGCTGCAGGAGTCACTGGGCCAAAGAAAAAAATGTTAGAAGTTGTTAATTAGGTCTCCAGTACAGGAATATTCTCCATCCTCTAGCTCTGTCCTTTGAATGCTACGCTTTTTCCTCTAATTCACCCTTCTTTTTGTTAATAAAGAGTAGCAGATCTTTACAACTGAGCAGGTTTTTCCAATCTGTATTTTTTTCTTTCTTTTTTTTTTTTTTGTTCTGGGAATTGAACTCAGGACTTTGCACTTGCCGGATAGGTGCTGTGCTGCTGAGCTATATTCCCGGCCCTCAACCTGTATATTGATATTCTGAGGTTCCAAAGCGCTCTCTTTCATTTTGTTCTCTGAACTCAGTACAAACTAGAGGTATTCCTGCTTACATCACTCCTTTAGAAAGTGTTTTGAGCCACCTGTGAGACTTTGGGGGATTTACTCCATTAAGCAGAAATCATATCTACCAATTTTCTATTTTGGGCATCTGCTGAGGCAACTGGTAGACCAAACCGCGTAAGCTTCCCAGAGGCATATTGCTTGAGAAAATATGTGAGGCACACCCTTAATTTCTGCAAAGAGCTCTTGTGTGACTAATACAGTAGCCCCCTATACAATTTATGGTTTTATATTCTATGGTTTAAAACTACTATATGGAATATCCCTGAAATAAATAATTAATGATTTACAATGCATCTTTCTAAGTAACATAATGAAATCACTTTTTGGAAGTCTTTTTGAGACAGGATTTCACTATGTAATTCATGCTGGCCTTAAGCTTGTTTTGTAGCCCAGGCTGGCAGGGAATACACAGTGGGTCCTCCTGTCTCAGCCTCCCACATACTGGGATTACAGGCATGTACCACCACACCTGGCCACAATATTTTATGTATTTAGTACAGGATCTACAGGGTCTCACTACACAGATCAGACTCATAGTGATCCTCCTGTTTTCAGCCTCCCAAGCTCTGGGATTACAGGTGCATGCCACCATGCCCAGTCTCATTCTCCGCCTCAGTGCACCCCAGGGGCGGGATCAAACCCTGGTCCCTGTGCCTGCTTAAGCAGGCGCTTTAGTCCCCTGAGCTATCTTGCTGGCCCTTGGCCACAGTATTTTAAGAATGAATTCAGTACACTGAGATATTTTGAAAGTGCATTTGTAAAACTTTTTTATGGTATATTACCATTGTTCTGTTTTATTATTAGTTGTTAATGTCTTATTGTGTCTAATTTATACATTAAACCTTATCATAGGTATTTATAGGGAAAAACATTATATATACATATATA
>NW_004524657.1:6924405-6957754 GCF_000260255.1 Octodon degus
ATATATATATGGCTTGACACCATCCATACTTCCAGTGTACACTGGGGGTTTTGGAATACATCCCTCAGTGAGCTACTGTGCTCTGAGGCACCACCTTTGCTCTTTCTGAGGCTTTCACAAATGGTGACTATAAATCCACACTCTTATTTTAACAGTTAAACACATTTTCTGCTTTTTATATAACTGCAGAAAACAGCATTGCTAAATTTTGTGTCAATGCATAGCAAATATTCCCTTTCCTTCCAGTTATTAGTGAGATTTTCCTCACTTTCTTCAAACACTTCCTTCAACTTCGAGGTCCAAAATTGTTTGAAGTCTGCTCAGCACACTACTACTGCCCAACCATACTTTCCCCCACACTTTTCAAAGTAATTATAGGTGAAGAGCAAATACAAAGAATTAAGGTATTTTATATATATGTGCCAACTGTCCATGATGAGTGTAATGATTATGTACTGCAAACATGTAATAAAAAAGTAAATAAAAAATGATAGTGCCCTCTGCCCCCGTGCTTCAACATATATAGTATTAGCTAAAGTTCAATTTTTGTTTTAAAGTACTTCAGATTTTTGTTCTGTGTTTTTGGTGTTTTGTTTTCATTTGCCTTGTATCTTGCCTTTGTTTCCTGTCCTGTCCTTTTCTGATAGAGGTCTCACTGTGTTATCTAGGCCATGCTCAACTTATGATCCTCTTGCCTCAGCCTCCTGTTAGGGTTTGTATCTAGATATTCTCCCAAAGCCTCATGAACTTTTAGATGGAGCTTTTCCAAGACAGCTGAGTCTAGATTTTGTGAGCAATTTGTGGTTCAGTGCTAGGATTACAAGGGGTGGGATTAAGGGTGGGTCATTGATGAATCAGCTTACTAATTATATTTTCACCACCAGAACCCCAGCAATCTGGATAAGATAAAAGGGGCAGAAAGAGCCTTGTTTCTCTTTTTCCTTGTGTTTCTGCTGTCTTCTGCTGCCGTGAACCCTCTGCCATGTGCCACATTTCTTCAGAGCCAGTCAGTTATGGACTGAAACCTCTGAATACTGTGAGCTAAATAATCCTTTCCCCCTTTAAATTTGGGTGTTAGATATATCTCAGCAAAATAAAACAGCCTCCCAAGCAACTTGTACTACAGGTGAGTGGTACTACACCTGATTTGTTTTAAACTCTTTTTATTTTCTTTTGAAGAAGTTAATACACCAACAAAAGGAGTGGGGGGCCACTCCTTTTTACGTATTGTACAATGCCATGTAAATGAAAGTATTTTTTTATTTAAGGCGTGTTTCATTCACCACAATGTTTTTAGATGTATCCATATTGATACATTGTGTTCATATCTTTCCCTTTATTGCTGAGCATAGTGGTCTGCTTAGGGTTATCAGAACAAAATTTCAAAAACTTATTGACTTAAACAGTAGACATCTTTCTCACAGTTCAGGAGACTAGAAGTCCAAGACTATGTTGACATTTTCGTGGGTACGTATTAAATAACTTTTGACCAAATCCTAAAGAAAGTAAAAACTAGTTCTAAAATGTTTTCATATTTACGATGAACTGTTATGTTTTATTATAAAGTGGAAATTTACATATCTTATTATTACTAATGTAATAACCATACATCAGTTTTTTTTTAAAAGAAGTCAAGCACTGTTGAAGGTTTTTAGCAACAACAACCAAAAAAAATCAGTTCTCTTTCCCACTGATCTCCTACTTCTCTCTGTAGAGAAATTCTCAGCTTTTTGCATTTTTTACTACCTTATCATTTATCAGTTTCTGAAATAATCTACTAAGGTCCTGGTGCAATATGAGGACAGGGCTGGGGACATAGCTCAGTGGCATAAGTGTCTGCCATAGATAGATAGATAGATAGATAGATAGATAGATAGATAGATAGATAGATAGATAGATAAATAGATAGAGATACATGGACATAGCTATCTCTCATCTGTCTCTTATTGCCCCTCCAGCTGTTGCCTCCTATGCCAGCATAATCTCACATTTTGGCTAAAGCAGTTATATCTAAGTTACATTATTGTGGCTATGGAAATATTATTGGAATGTTGAGAAAAAAGACAACTGTAATCATCCTTTCTAATATAGCTCTTTATTTTCATGAATTTAATAATTGCCTCATTTCTTTATTTGACTGACTTGCTGTATTCCAGTTGTTAATTAATTCCATATGTTCCAAAAGTCTTTTCCACATTCCCATGAAAAATGCTGCTCATATGCTGAAATACAGCAGTTATTTTTTATTTCCTGAAAACCTTCACACTTCTATTCAACTTTGAAATGGTCATTTTCTAGGCCCACTGAGCAGTTGAGACCTCTTAAATGCCAAATAGAGATACCCTTTCATTACTCATGTAGTAATCCCACAACATCTATGTTGGATCCTCCTTTTTGCTGAGTCATTTATCTTCCTTTGTCTTGATTTAACCTTTTTTTTTTTTTTTTTTTTTTGGAATAAAGTCTTTGTTATCTGTGGAAATGAAGTAGATCTTTTCTAATTTTATGTACTGAAAATTGTTTCAGTCCTATTCTCATGTTTGACTAATAGTTTTGCTAGGCATAAAAGTCTAGTTTACCAATAAACTTTGCTCTTAATTTTGAAAGCATCGGGCTGGTAAGATAGCTCAGCAGACTAAAGTGCCTGCTAAGGAAAGAGCAGGGACTGGGGTTCGATCCCTGTCACCTCATGCTGCACCAACCCCATCCCCAGAGTGGGCTAAGCCTGCCAGAGTCAGGGCACAGTGGTGCATGCCTGTAATCCCAGCACTGGGAAACTGAAAGCAGGATGACCACTATGAGTCCAAGCTGCATAGTGAGACCCTGCAACAACCAAATACATTTTTTTTAAAAAGCGTCATTCCACCAAGCTCTACCATCTTTTATTCATCCCGAGAGGTCTTGACACCATTATTATTTCTGTATGTGTTATTATTTTTAATCTCTTTTATTTCTTCATTTAGTATAGAGTCTAGCTATGCAGTTCAGACTCATAGTGATCCTCCTGTCTCAGCAGCTGGGATTACAGGCATGCACCACCATGTCCAGTTTCAGTGGCCTGTACAGCACGCCCAGGGTTCCAGGGTGGCATGACATGTGGTACTGAGGATTTTACCTGGGTCCTCGAGCTTGCCAGTCAGGCACTTAGACCACCATGCAATCTCCCCAGCCTATGTGTGTTGGTTTTCTTTTTGGAAGGTTAACAATTTTGTTTATGATTTTCTTAAATTTCACATTGATGTTCCTTGATGCAATATTTTTCTTATTCATTGTATTCTATAGCTAATAGGCTTTAACAGGGTCTGAAGTTCCAGAAAGTTTCCGTCCTTTTCTAGGTTCATTTCTTTTTTTTTTTTTTAATTTTATTTATTTATTCATTTAGTGTGTGTGTGTGTGTGTGTGTGTGTGTGTGGCCAGCTCAGCCCACCTGGGGGCGGGGCTGGCTGGCATGTGGTGCTGGGGATTGAACCGTGGTTCCTGTGCTTTGCCAAGCTTGTTCCAAGTAGGTGCTTTTAGACCACTGAGCCATCTCTCCAGCCCCTAGGTTCATTTCTTTGGTCACTGTCTTAGTCATTTTTAGGACAAAATGGACAACATACCCAACCTGCACAATTTAAGAGAGAGATTTATTCAAGCTCACAATTTTTAGAGGAATCAGTCCATAGTTGGCTGATCAAGACAAAAGGGACTAGTGTAAGCCTCTCACAGAGGAAAGCTGCTCACAACACAGTGGCCAGGAAACAAGGAGAGAAAAGAAGAAGATGGAGAGGGAGCTGTATTCTTCCAGATCACACTTCCAGTGACTGACATCCAATCAGGCTCCACCTGCTAATAGCACATTCAGCTAAGCTGTTATGGGAGTGTAACAGCCCCTTCATCCAATCACCTTCCAAAAAGTCCACCTCTGAACAACTGAGCCTTTTGGGGAACAATCTAAACCGTAGCATTTCATCCCTTACCCCAAAAAGACTCATGTCCATGTCTTTATGGAAAATGTATTTAATCTATCTTTAATGGTGACCAAAGTTTAACAGTATCACTGCCAGCCAGCCTGTGTTTAAAGTCCTCTGAGACTCAAGGCAAACACCTAGACCCTGTAAAACTCAGACAAGAAAGTTAAATACTTACAACACAAAATAGCATGGGGTGAACATTCCCATTCCAAAAGGGAAAAACAGAAATATAGGAATCAAATCAAAACAAGACTGAAACTCAGTGGGGCAAACTCATAGTGATCCTCCTGTCTCAGCAGCTGGGATTACAGGCATAAATCTTATATTTCTGTGTCCTGAACCTGGGTAAATTGTGGTAACATGTGAACTCCAAAGGTTTTGGATCTCCATGCTTCTTTGTTATTGCTAGTTGCAACCCTAATGTTTTCTTTCTTGTGGTAGCTCTGTTTATTGCCTGAAGATTTTTCTCTACAAATGATGCATATTCCCATCATCTTCAACTTCCTGGGTCTTCAATGGGCTTTTGGCTTCAGTCCCACAGGTTCATGCCCTGCCCTCTCAGGTGCATGCTACCTGGCCTCCCCAGAATTCTGAAATCTGGGTAGAAGCCTTCCGGACCCCACAACTCTTGAATTCTCAATGCTTGTAAATACAGCACCCTGTGTATGACACTAAGGTTCCTTGGAAGTTCAAGAAGCCTTCTTTGTATCAATGGCTGCAGATTTCTGAGTGCCTGAGTGGCTGAACTTCAAAAGAATCTCTCTTAGTTGAGCCTAAATGAATGGTGTTCCCTGGAACTGTCTTCTCAAAGCAAAGTCTTTCACTTTTCTTACCTTTGAGCCTGTAATGAGTGATTTCTGAGATGTCCTCAGAGCACTTTGCTACTATCCCAGTGTAAAGTACTTGGCTTCTTTTTAATGCTATTTTTTTAGTAGTCATGCTTCCCTTTGCCCAATTTTGCAGGTACTTTTCTTCTGGCAAGACTCCAAACCTTTCAAGTGGCCTTTGTGCTTCTGATTCTCACTGTACATCTGGCGGAAGTAGCCAAAAGTGCCAATACCACAGACTGAGGCTACCTTGGTTTTTTCTCCACCAGATTCATTAGTCTGACACTTTAATCTCTGGCAGAGTCTTGACATAGGCAATAATGTAAACAAACATTCTGCTGGAGGATAACACATGTAGCTTGAAGTCTAACTATCAATGATGTCCTTGTTCCCAACTGAAACTCTTGGTCCTGGCCTTTACATGTCCATCTCTGTTAGCATTCTCATATTGTGAGCTCCAACCAGAATCTCCCATCAACTTGGCTTACAGCATTCTAATGCTTCCCTTGCCACCATCTCCAAGCATTTCCAAACCTCTTCTACAAGTCAATTACAAAGGCTTCTGAACCACATGGTGATGAATAGTCACAGAAACAGCCACACTTTAGGCACTGAAATCTGTCTTGGTCACTTCCTTTCAAGAGACAAAACACTCTATACCCACAACTTAAAGAAGAGGCTTATTTTGCTCAGGGCAAAATAAATCCTTCTAGAGGATTCAGTCTGTAGTTAGCTGACACCAAAGCAGGCTCTGGTGGAAGAAAACCGTACATGTTGTGGTGGCCAAGAAGCAGAGAGAGAGAGAAGGAAAAAGCCAAGTAGGGATATATACCTTTTGTCTTTGTTCCTTTTTTCTTACTGAGACAAAATACCTAACACTCACAAGTGAAGCAACAAAAGCTTAGCTTATTATTAACTTATTATTTGGATTATAGTTTGTAGAGGTTTCAGTGCATAGCTGTCTAGCTACAAGGCAAGGTGGTATGACAGAGAGAAATTGTAAAAGAGAAAGAACCCATGAAAAACCATGGCAGGCAGAAGGTAGCTGGCAGCAAAGTAGCAACTAGCAAAAAGAGAAGCTTTTTTCTATTCCTTCAATCATATCCAGGTTACCTTTCCCCTTAGATGAGTAGCGCTCACACCCTTGGGCCCAGCCTTGCAGCATGGATCAGTCCCAGTGTCACACACTGTAGATCCAGCCACCTGTGAAAAACCCCACCGATGACCACATGGGGCTTTAAGGGGAACATCCTGACATAGCCCATAATGTCTTTCAAGGTCACATCTCCAATGCCCCACTTATAACCAGCCCCTACTTCCTAACAGCATATTCAGCTGTCAGTTTCGGTGGATAAACACATTTCCACCAGCTTGTGCCCACCACTGGTACATATGTGACTGTCCCATCAGGTGGCATAGGATAGTCATGCATATATCACTGGTGGTACAAGCATTCTGATGGACAGCCACGCATGGGCAGCCTCAACATGAGTGTGTTTGTGCACTGAATAGTATCCTCATGGTCCATGCTGTGATCCCATGGGCTTTGGGGGGAATATTTTATACCTGAAGTATGACAGTCGCTCCATCCATCCTGTTTTATATAACCTCTTTTTTCAATAATACCTTTTATTGGAATATTATATCTTATTAGTATTCTCTGATTTTCTCACCATTTTCATATTTCCACTTTTCATTTCTTTTTGGGAGCTACAAGTCTTCCTCTCATATGTGTTTATTTAAACTTTCTTGTTTGGTGTTTTCTGACTATTCTTTTTTTTGCACATTATTCTTGTTTTATAGTTCCAAAATATTATCTCTATGGGAGCATCAATTGTAATTTTTTTAAATTCTTTCTTCTGAGTTACTTTTACTTCTTGTTTTGTTTAATTTCATTGGAGAATTTTATAGCTATGATTAGCTTAAGCTATCTGTAGGTATTTAAGAGAAATTCTTAAATGTAAATGTGTGGAGCTTATTTATTCCTGTACTCATGGTTGGGTGTTGAGGTGCCAAGGTGGACTTTCACTAAGGGGCCCCCAGATGTCACTTCCTTTTAGCATTTGTGTTAGGTCATTCCATCTGTCCAGATGTGACCAGTAGTCTCTTGCCCTGCAATATGTAAGAGTGGAATACAAGCAGAAAATGAAGGTAACCCTCAACCTCTGTGCTTTTTCCCTGTGCTAAACTTCTTGGTCTGCTTAATCTCTCCAGAAAAATAACATCCAAGTGTGCTGCCAGAAAGGAAGCAGTAGAGAAATGATTGCTTAGTTGTCAGAGTAGGAGATTTCAAGAATGGGTGCAAGGTGGGGACTTTACTTTCAACTCATCCCTTTCTTTTCAAGCTTTCATTCTGTGTAATATTTTGTGCCTCTAATGCTGGAACTTTTCAGAAACCAACATCAGACAAACTCACTTATTGTTAGCTTCTACCTCTTCAGAAACCCATTGGTCCCTATGGGTTTATACCTTTTCAGTGCTTCTTAATAACGTTTTAGTGGCATTTTGAGGTTGACTTCATGTTTAATCAGGAAAATCATTCTTAAAGGATGTAAGAACATGCCTCGATCGCTTCACTAAAAAGTTAGTTTTTTATGTTTTGGGAGTATGTAATATTTCAGATTACACATTTAAGATTACTATAAAGAAATGACATTATTTACCACTGTCAAAGCTGTATCCTACGGAAATTAATTTGTAGAAATGTTCAGTGACCGGGCATCTGATGCATCTCTTCTCCCTTTTTCTTTGAGGGAAAACATTAACACTCATAAGGCAACTGGCTAAATTTAGAAAATTTTAATAACTTAGATTTTGTTTTCTCCAAAACTCCATCTCACCTCTATGGAAATTGACCCTATAAATAAGAGTTCTTTAATACCCTACTGTAACCAACTAAAGTAACTGCTCTCAGAAAACAAATATTAAATACCATTTTCTCTAGGATGACCTAAGAATTTAAACATAACATTTAAATCTGATGTAGTATCTTCACTAAAGCAGTTGTTCAAGCATGTTTCTTTTTTACTATGCATAATTCAGAATTGTGCTTCTATTTCTTTCTTCCAGAACTAAGGAATCCTTGCATATCTCTAAAACTGAGCTCATTTTTAGATTTAAGTTATGTTTGAACTAGTCAGCTTTGTAAACCTAGCATAAATGCAGCCAGCACTTTTAACATACTCCTAGAAAATACCTCCATTTGCTAAATAAGGAAGTGTTAACAGATTTTTAATACTGCTTCCTAAAAATCGTTATGCTGAGATGTTTCATGTGCCTTTGGCTGGCCAGATAGTTCAGCGGATGAAAAGCTCCTGCTTAGGCAGACACTGGGATTGGGTTTGATCCCCAGCCTGCTGTGTCAGCCCACACCCCCAGAGATTGAGACTGGGTGTGGTGGCACGCACCTATTATCTCAGCCCTTGGGAAACTGAAAACAGGAGGATCACTACGAGTTCCATTTGTGTAGTGAGACCTTGTACTAAATATATATTTTTTTTAGCAATGCATGTGCCTTAATCATATCCTTAGGAACATGAGCTTATTGCTGGCCTGCTCTGTAATTGGACTTTTCTGACCATTTGGACATATTAGTGGCCTTGGGCTCCTTTCTTACTGGCATGTACCGACATGCATCTACATTCATAAGACATCTAAATAAGAAAGGTAATGAATGATATCTTTCTTTTCTTTAGCCATGGTACAATTGCTTTTTGCAAGTTTTTTTATATAACTTAAAATTTAAGCCAGACTTGATTGTACTTGTCTGTAATTCCATAACTGTGGAGGCTGAGGCAGGAGGATCGCCATGAGTTTGAGGCCAGCCAGACTACATAAACAAATTTAAGGCCAGGCTGAACTACATAGCAAGACCCTGCTTCAAAAAAAAAATAAAAAAATAAAAATGAAAGATGAAATTTAAGATTCCCTTGTGTTTTTTTAATTATAAACCTTTTCAAAAATATATTTTATTTTTATTACTGGAGATCAAACTCAGGACCTTGCATTTACTAGGCAGGTGCTTATGCCACTGCGCTGTCTCCCTGGCCCCCAATTTTAAACCTTTGAATCTACTTTTCCTCTGACTAAAACTGAGTATAGAAATTGCTGATCCTTGGGACAGTGTCTTGAAGAAATTATGTTGCAGTTTACCTCTGTCTGGCTTGAGACCATAGGCATTATTAACCCATGGGCTGTCTGTGTTCTTTCATAGAACGATTCATCTGTGGCCATTTTAAACAGAGCCAGTGAAGATAGGATTGCTTTAGTTAGTAGATCACCAGCCTACACTCATTGGAATGGAAACTTAAGCAAGGGAAAACTCAGAGTAACTTGTACTTACCATTTATATGTTATTTGGCAGTGTTGTTTGAAAATGTTGCATAAAAGATCCAGCACAGGAAGCATTTTCTGTGCTTATTCCTGCTTATGATTAATAAATACAGAATCCAAGGCATTCTACTTTATAAATCAAGGTCTTAGTCCAGATTTCCTGTTTTTGTACCTTAAAAAGTAAAACTTGGGATAAAAATAGTACTAAACTGTGTAGATTATTCCAGAGTCATGGTAACAAGAAACAAAATAAATTACTCTGGATGCTATAGTAGAGACTGTTATCAGACCATCAGACATTGATTTTGTCATCGCTAATATAAAAACTCATTTGGTATAGCTAGTTTCACAAAAGCATAAAAATGTTGAAAAGAGGATAGGAATGGATAATGCAAAATAATAAGCCAGTGAGTTGGAAATGTAGGCTCTCACACAAGCAGCTTATGGAAAACCGTAGTCATTCTAGGCAGACTCTCTGCCACATCGTAATTTTAATTACGTCTATTTCTGCCTGTGTTTTATAGACTGGACACAGTCTCTTTAATACTCCATACACATCAAACACATGCATACACTCACTCACACATGTTGATCTTTGTTCAAGGACTTTCCAGTCTTAGTTTATCTGCACTTTCTGGCTTTCTCCAGTTCTCTCAGCTCAACTCCTAAATAATAAGCTCCACTGGGTGATCCAGCATCTCAGGCTGTAGATTACCAAGGTATTGTGAGGAATGCAGAAAATACTTGAAAATTCTTACTACTTTTTGACAGTTCATACATAACAAGATGAAAGCTTTCTCATTTGGGTTTCTTTATAGCCTAAAGAATGTTTCTTGATACAACCAAAGGAAACAAAAGAAGGTGCCACCAAGACCAGGAAGTGGAAAAAGGTAATAATTAATAATTTCTAACAATTGTATGGTCCTGTATGATATAGTTTCTGTCACATTTTTATACATCGTACCTTGATGAAGTATTATAAATCCCTACTTGATAGATTCAGTGACTTTCCCAAAGTCACAGAATCTGAGGCATTCTACTTTATAAATCAAGGTCTTTGTCCAGATTCTAAGATTCAGTGACTTTCCCAAAGTCACTAGTAATAAGATTTCTTGTGGGACTACAAATAAATTCTTATAACTCCTAGTAGAGTCTTGTGGAACACCATAAATCTTTGTTACCCATCCTGTGTTTTCCTTGTGGTTGGATGACAGACCTGGGTTTCCAATTCTAGAAGTTCAGAGTTGTTCTCCATTATGACCAGTCTGGATCTGCCCCAGAAAATAATTTAACAACCTTCTTTTCCTACACTTTCCTATTTTTTGAGACCTTGTATCTTAAAATATTAATAAAAATAAAATGATAAGCACATAGAAGTGATGTAAGGCATTTTTGCATATAATTTGGAATCATGATTTTCAACGAAACACCTCTTCTATTTTAATATTTGCCTCTAAGTATAGAGCAGACTCTTACTCCTACACAAACTTTTTATGGCACAGTCCTAGAGAGTAAGGTTAGCTTTCACCTTCCACCACACTTGTGAAAACAGCAGTGTAATTCTCTGTCTGCCAAGAAAGTTCTACTGCTGAAGTCAGCAGAGGAAATATGATTGGGATTAGAGGAAAGAGAATGAACTCAAACCGGTTACTTAGCAGCAAGCTTTTAGAAAACCAAGAATGTGTGCATATGTTTTCTTTGCTCACAAATGGTCAAAAAGGAAGACAGGAGGTTCCAAATTGGTTGAAAATTGGCAAGTCCTTTGAGAAGTGACTTTAATATCTCTTTGATAATTCATATACTAATGGCCTTCGGGAGTATTAAATTCTGGTGGCTCAAGGTCAGAATTATAGCTAGATAGGTTAGTTTGGCTGAGGTCATGCTAAAATATTGCCCACTGATGACATAGTTTTAAAAGTTAATTCCTTTGACAGGACCTTGACCATTCTTGGCAGCAGTGCAGAAATAAGGATATGGCAAGAGGGAAAAGAGCTGGGAGTGGAGGTAGGGCTCCTTCTGGATCTTTGGTGAAATTTAGGAAAATGAGAAGGGAAGTTTATGACAAAAATGAAATGAATGCTTCTGCGTTCACAGTATATTGGAGGCGTTAAATGAAAACATTATATGAATAAGATCAAATCACGACAGGTATTTGAAAGTATTTCCTCTAATATCTGCTCTACTTTCCATAGGGCCACTTTAAGATTGTTAGCCTCTTAAGACTTGAGAATCAGGAGTGTAAAGGCTACAGGGATATAATGCTGTGTTCATATTACTTCTGCAAGCTTAATTCTAATGCTATAAATCCAAATTGAGACTCAGCACCTCAAACTTCAGATAGGCAAGAAATTCTCAAAATGCTGCTCTTTTAAAAATATAGATCATTTAAAACCAAAGAGAGCCAGATGTAGTAGCCCATACTTCTACTCCTGGAAGGTGACAAATTTGAGGCCAGGTAGGCGGTTTAGTGAAGCTCTGTCTAAAAATAAAAAGGGGTGGGGAGGTAAACTGAGTAGCTTAATGCTAGAGGGTCCCAGAGGTACTTCCCACTACCACCCAAACGGGGGGTGGGGGGAGTAGTTCCCATAGCACCAAGATTCATTCGCTTTTATTGAAAAATATTATATAGTCTCCTGCAAAATTCAGTTCTTCCAGAAGTCATATACCAAGAGTTATAAGAAACCTTCACATTTACACTCAGCTATCACCAAAAGCTACAGTTTTAAATGCCAGAAGAATGATAAGCCAAATGTCATTCTAATACCTATCTTTCTATTGGTTTTTCCCTCTCATCATAGAAGAAAATCACTGATGTTCTTGCAAAATCAGAGCCAAAACCAGGGACACCTGAAGATCTACAGATGCTGATGAATAACTATTATAGCAGCAATCGCTCAGTGATTGAATTAGAAGAACTGAATCTACCAGGTACAGCCAGGCTTGAATTTTTCTAAGAATGAAAATCAAAACAGCCCATTTCTTCTTTGCTGTAGGTTATGGTTAAGTATTTTAACCAGTAAATGAATGTACTTCCCACATGCAAATACTCTTTCCTCAACCTAATGGTTTTAACAGTTGATTTCCTAATTAAAATGGCAAATAATATTTGTTGAATAGTGAGTTGTTATTGTATTTTTTGTATTTAAAAGATAAATTGTTGCATATGTATGCTTTGCAGACTCTTCGGGGAATAAGGTTTCCTAAGAAAGGTAGAAATTAAATTAAAATAAAGATAAAGCACACCTTCAAAAGTAAAGAAATGAAGGGCCAGCCTGATAGCTCAGCAGACTAAAGCCCCTGCTTAGGCAGAGTGCAGTGGCCAGGGTTTGATCCCCAGAGTGCTGTGCCAGCCCCACCCAGGAGGTTAGCGGAGATGGCGATTGAGACTAGGCGTGGTGGTGCACACCTGTAATCCCAGCACTTGGGAAGCTGAAAACAGGAGAATCACTACAAGTCTGATCTATGTAGTGAGACCCTGTAGACCCTGTCCTAAATACAGGAGAAAAAACAAAAAAAGTATAGAAATGAAACTTTGGTTGACTATAACTTTGCCATAATCAGCACCTTAACAGGAATTTCCTAGTCATGGCATTTTTTAGGGTAGTATTTGGGTTATAGCTCAAACTTTTTCAAG
Organism: Octodon degus; assembly: GCF_000260255.1. Classification (NCBI taxonomy): domain Eukaryota; kingdom Metazoa; phylum Chordata; class Mammalia; order Rodentia; family Octodontidae; genus Octodon; species Octodon degus. The sequence goes on from NW_004524657.1 coordinate 6,937,152, forward strand.
CAACTATCTAAATATAAGACCAAAATGCTCTGTATGTAGCAAGGTTTTTGCTAATCCAGGTCATTCTTTAAGTCTATTATAGTTTCATATCTGCTGCCTTAGAATATTCATAATTAAAAGTTGCAGCAAAATTAAAATAACAATTAATGTTAAAATTGCAATATAGCTGGGCTTGGTGGCACACAACTGTAATCCCAGCATACAGGAAGCTAAGGAAGGAGGATCACTACAAGCTAGAGGCCAGCCTGGAGTACACAGAGAGTCCCAGACCAGCCTGGACTGCATTGCAGGACCGTGTCTTAGAGAAGACAGAGATGGAGACAGAGAGACAGAGAAAACAAGCAAGCTGTTGTATTCTGTAATTCTTTCAAGGATTCAATAAAATAGATGTGATCATAAAAGCAAACCCTGGTTAGAGTACTCATACTTAGATGAGCTATTTATAAATACTAGGGATAATTGACTCTATTTTTAGAAATAGAGGTTGCTTGGTTTCCTTTTTCCATTACAAGTGTATGCCATATAGAAGCTTGAGAAGCTGCAAAACAGTCTGCTCCCTGAATTTTTGTAATTCTTTTGTGATATCCTTTGAGTAAAATTGCACATTGAGATTAGAGACATGAGTAACTCCTTTGTTTACTTTCCAAGAAAATTGCCTCTGGGGACCTGAGGAGTGCTTTGGTACAGGAGCAAGATATGTGGGGTTTTAGGCACACTGAGCCCAGATGGCTCCAGTGCAGTTAGAAGCCACTCTGCTCAGCACGCAGCTCCTCCAGTGTCCTGATGATTGAGGTACAGGAGCCAAGTGCTACAACCAACCTGCTTCTCAAGATCTAGCCAATTTAGTTCTTACTGAGTTGGGTCAGTTTTGTACTGGAAGGGTCAATTTTCCATTCTTAGTCTCTATTAGAGCATACTTGGACTTCAAAAAGGTTTATGAGTTAAGAGGACCACTGCTATTATGTAATCCCTGGAACATCGTAAACAGTGATTTTTCCAGAATTGTTGAGTGCTAAAGGTAAAAAGAAACTTTCAGGCAGTCTTCTAAGCTCCAGAGTGAGTTTGCTATTGTTTTATTAGAGTTGAGTAACAGATAAGAATGTATAATCATGAATTTGTTTAGAGAGGAAGAAAAGTGTGTTAGAAATTTAAGCTTTCATTTATAGTAGCGATATTGGGTGATCCTGAGACACAGTAAACTAAAGAATCATTAGAAGCTTGCAGAGAAAGAGCCCTTGTTACTATGCTGATGAACCAAGGAAAGAAAGGAAGACCATGCTAGATGAGAAGGGGCCTAAGCATTAGGGAGATATAAATAATAAAATATAATTCTTATTCAGTTTTTCAGGTGTCAAACTATGTGTCTGTAAGGCAGTAACATGTCTTCAGTTAATACTGTGCACGACACATTGTTAATCTCATACACATGGGCATTTAATAGGGTTTTGAGACAAGCATTACAGGAGCTAATTAGCCTCTGCTGTCTCCTGACATTGCAGAGTTGTTCAGAACAATGATTTTAAATGCTTCTAGGCAATTTTCTTTAAAAGCAGCCTATGTGGACCCTCAAGGGATTCTGAGTGACTTTGCCATGAAGAGTGTATCCTCAGAATCTGATCTTTTATGAAAAAAAACTAGCGAAGTGAGTCTGATTAATAAAAGCTTAGGGAATTATAGTTTTAAAGATCACCAAAAGCTTCACATCAGCATAAGGTTCAATTTTGAAACTGTTCACATCATGTGACTTACATGTGCTAGGTCACAGTATAAATTTGATTTAGTAATAGTTCATTCCCTTCTAGTTTGAGAAAGAGGTTGATAACCCTGATGTTGATTTTTTTATACATCAGGTACATTGCCTAATTGATAGTAGTGATTGTCTTTGGTTGACAAGGACCCTATTTTATTTTAATGTGTTGTCTTCAATGTAAGGTTGTAAAGTATTATATTTTGATATATTATTCTCACTTTTCCCAAATTTTCCTTTCCTTTTAGACATTTGTTCTAATATGTTGCTATACCTTTTAAAATAGGTGTATATGATTATAAAATGTCATGTTTCTGTATGTACATTTTAAATTTTAACTGAATGACCTTGTGTTTATCTTTATTGTCTTTGTTCCTTCATATGTTTTTCACATATACCTGTGGACTTTTTATGTACATTTAATTCATTGCTTCTAAATGCTCCATAGTATCCCACTGCTTTCATCTACCATGTATTACTCATCCATTTTCTCATGAATGGACCCTTAATTTGTCTCTTATGTGTTAGCATCACAAATATTCTCAAAATGAATATCCTTGTGTTGTCCTTCTACAGGCCACACAAGAATTTATTTCCATTATTTGCCCAGAAAGGGAATTTCTGTTATTTATGCTGGCATCCTTAGGTATATAATTTTAATATTACTGCTTTCCAGAATAAGTATGTCAGTTTACGTTTCCAACTAAAGCTGACAAGCATTCATATCACCCTGCATTCTCAACACTTGATATTACACAATCTTTCTAATGCTTGCCATTCCCGTTCAGTGCTTTTGTGTCATACTCTTTGATGACTAATGGGTTTGAGAATCTCTTACAGATTTGTTGGCCACTTCACTTTGCTTTTGTAATACTGCCTATTCCATAGATTTGAAAGATAAAAAAAATAAAAAATGTTTCATCAGTCTGTTGAGTGATACAAAAATCTTCTCTTTCACTACCATAAGAGATTATGAGTATTAGACTCAGCTATTCCCCCTTCTAGGGGTCTTTCTCAAAATAATTAAAGACATCATATTACAGTGAGGCATACATTATCCTGCTTATAGCAACATAACTTAGTATAGTAAATCATGGAAGGAGCCAATATATCCTTCAACAGATGATTGAGTAAGGAAAGTGTGGTAGTTATACACAGTGGAGTACCGCTCTGCCTTAAAGAAGGATAATGTTGAGTCATTTGTAGGAAAATAGATGCACTTTGAGACATAATATTAAGTGAAACAAATCAGACACAGAAGGTCAAATGTTGCATGGTTTCTCTTATGAGAAACTCAAAATGTAAAGAGCAAAATAGAAGAGATAACAAGAAGTGGGAAGAAAGACCTTTTGCAAGTGGGAAGGGGACCAAGAAATAGAAAGAAGAGAGATGGAGGGGAAGGAAAGAGGATAAAAAAACTGAGATGTGTTATGTACATGTACCCACTCCCCACTAGGAATTTTTTTGTTTGTTTGTTTGTTTGTTTTTGTTTGGTTGGTTTTTTTTTTTTTTTTTTTTGTGGAACTGGGGATTAGAACTCAGGCACTTTCGCTTGCCAGGGAAGCACTTACTCCACTGAGCCATCTCCCTGGCCCAGGAATGTAATCTTTTGTACTGCAGCATATACCAATAAAGACTTTAAAAAGGGAAAAAAGAATAAGTAAATAAATAAACAGCAAAATAGAGAAAATAGGGAAATAATATCTTTTTTAAAAGGAAAGTGAACCAAGAAATGGAGGAAGGGAAGAGGAAAAGAAGAGAGGAATGAAGATGAGTGTTGTGAACATGTACTAACTCCCCATGAGGAATGTAATCATTATATACTATAAACATGTATGAATAAGAACATTCTAATTGAAAAATATTATAGCCAGCTTTGTGGAGAGCTAAAACTTTTATTTCTCTTTGACGCTGCTATCTTAAGCACTTTAAAAGGCATGAGTTTTACTAAGTTTGTGTAACTTGTAAAGAATGCATCATTTATATTAAACAGGTTGGACTGCATGTTTGTAAAATTTTATGCCAAACATGTTTTTCATATTTCTAGATTCCTGTTTCCTCAAGGCCAATGACTTGACTCACAGTTTTTCATCATACCTAAAAGAAAGTAAGTAAACTTTGATTTTTGTAAAAAAAAATTATTCAACAGGTTATTACTCCAAAAATAAGATTTGTCTCTTTTAAAAAGCCTCTATCTTAAGTGAATTTTAAGCAGAGAATTTTTTGGCTGCATCTCAATTATTAATTTTTAACCTATTTAAATTTATACTTGCTTTAGTCTAGAGGTAGAAACTTTAATTTTGATCTCATTTTTGTTTCATAATGCATTACAAGTATTGGTCTAGGAACACAGAGAATAATGCTGTAGTATCGTGTCACCCAAAAATTCATTGTTTCACCAAGGACAAGCCACTCAGTCATCCCCTTGACTTCATTGTTATGTGAAAGACAAGAAGTTGGACCATGATTACTATATATCAGCTGTGAGATCCTGAAACCATTCACATTGCCAGAACTCAAAAATCTTCCAAAATCAATCTAATTTGAACTTTTCAGTATTATCTGTAGTCAGAGGGGCTGGGGAGATGGCTCAGTAGAATAAGCACTTCCCTGGAAAGCGCAAGGACCTGAGTTCAATCCCCAGTTCTGCCCCCCCCAAAAAAAGATAGATTATTAAAAAAAAATCCTCCTGTTGTCAGACATAACTAGATTGTTCATATCAAATTATCATCTCCTTGTGGCCAGTGTTGAAAGTTTAGACATAGAGACTTAATATTCTTTCAAACCATAAGCAGTTTTGATGATAACTGCCAGTGTAAGTGTAGGTAATAATAGCATCAATCCTGCTGGACTACACAAACTTTACAGTATATGTAAAATCCTCAGTGTACTGTGTAAGAAATGTTGGATATTATTTAAAGGTCAGTTCCATTTTATGTTTTATGATATATGTCACTTTAGAATTTAACATTACCAAGTTAGAATCCTTCTTATGTTCAGTCAAGTGTAGCTTCAAGGATCAGTCATGACTTAAAATATTGAAAATGCATTGGTATCAACTTGTTTACTTATTTCTAAAATTTTTAACATTTAGGTGCTCTGTATATTACGAATGTTGTGAATTAATTACATGTCATTCACTCTAGTATCTAGAAGAACCAGAAAATACAATTATAATGAACAGTGGTCATTATGTTCCTTTTGCTTAAATACTAACAAATAATTGGAGAATAGTCAGCTTTGGAAACTTCTGCATTGTAATCCCAGTGCTGGGGGGGGCTAAAAACAGATGATCACTACAAGTCTGAGTTGTGTAGTGAGACACTATATGAAATAAATTTTAAAAAAAAACTTTTGCTATGTTTAGACTATATTTCTGTGGATTGTTTTTTTGTTTGTTTGTTTGTTTGTTTTAGTTTGTCCTAAGTGGGTAAAACTTCGGAAAAAACACAATGAGAAGAAGTCGGTTCTGATGCTGATCGTTTGCAGCTCTGCCGTCCGAGCTCTGGAGCTCATTAGGTCAGAAGCTTCACCAATTCTATTTCTTAAGTGTCTAAGGAATAACTAAGGTGGCAATCTGATGTGAGGAGCTACAGCATAGAACAAAACAGGGTATCTGCCCTCATGGAATTTACATTCCAGTGGAGAGACAGACAGTAAGCAAGGAACCACACATTATAATGTTAGATAAAATGTTAAGTTATAAAGAGAAAAAATAAAATTATGGAAAAGAATTAGAAGTAGATAGGAACCATTTATAAAAGATTAGTCATAAAAACCTCTAAGGAGATAATTTTGAGAGGAGGTTTCAACAAAGTGAAGGGGAGAACAAAGAAACTGCAAGAGGATAGTTAGGACACTCCACTATGGGTACAAGACAGTAAACATAAAGGTGCTAAGATAGGATGCTATAGGAAAATTTTGAGTAGAGAAGTCCTGGGATTTGAGTCATCATTTCAAAGGATCTTTGACTGCTGTGGAGAAACACATTGTGGAGTTTGGAATAGAAGCTTGCCAGCAACAGCCAATTAGAAGGAAGACTGGGGGAAAACAGAGCTGGCTCAAAGCAGTAACAAGAGATGATAGAATGCCAAAGAATGTGCTTACCAAAATCTATATAAAGAAAACATCATATGAGATGTGGTCAAAAGTTACAGTGAATTTTTTTTTAAATTTTTAAATTCATTACAATAAAAGACACTCTACTATTTATCCTTCTCAGAATACTCGCCTTTGCTTTGAACACACTTATCCCATCATTCTTTGTACTTTCAGAAGCACATTTCTAAGTATTTTTAGTTGAGATGTCATGGCTGCCTCAGCGTCCTGAATGGGTTGAAGTTGTTTAAATTTATGGTCATTTTGACTTTGAGGGAGAGCCATAAGTTTGCACGGTGCCAGATCCAGTAAATAAAGTGGATGGCAACACACTCATGTTCTTATTTGGCAGAAATTTTCGGTAAACATTCAATCAATGCAAAATAATCAAAAACAGAGCAAATATTTAAATTGTTTTTTAAACAGTTTTGTAGCAAAAAAACCATTTCCAAGAACCATAGGATAAGTATGTTCAAAGTGAAGGGAAGAATCTAGAAGCTAACAAATGGCAATGTGTCTTGTTTTTAATTTTATAAATTTATACATTCATCATATCACTTTATCACCCCTTTGAATAAGGGAGAGAAGATACTGAACAAAAAAAAGTACCATATTCTTGAATAGAAAAACGCAATATTATTATATCTGTTTTACTTAGGATAATTGCAAATAGCATAGATTCCCAGTAAAACCTAATAGCATTTTTTAAACTAAGCTAGTTCTAAATTTATAAAGAAAATATTTAGTTGTAAGAAAATATACAACTAAAAATAAGAAGGAAAAAATTTATAATGAGCAAGGAAATTGTGAAAAAGAATACTAACAAGATGATGGTCTCCCTATCAAATGTATGTATTACAACGTCTCAATTATCAAACCAGCATGGAACTGTCACCTCCAGGGAAGATTGGATCAGTGGAAAAGAATAAGAAGTTGAAAAAACAGACGTACATGCATATGAAAATGTAGTATATGGCTAAGGAAAGGAATCAGAAATCAGGAGAGAAACATAGATTACTTAATAAATTGGTTTAGAGCACTACACAGCCGGCTCTAAAAAATGAAGTTAGATTTCTATGTCCTTTATTATACCAAGATAAATTTCATAAGGTCCAGACATTTAATTGTAAAAACTTTATGTTAAAGACAAGTTGCCCATGTTTTACACATCTTTTTATTTACTGCATTTTTGTGGAAGAAACAAAAAGGCTTCCATTGATTCAGGGTAAAGCTCAGCACCCTAGAGAAGAACCAACAGAGTAAGATAGGATTCACTGGGGGTAGCCCTCTGAGAGCCAGGCTCTGAGTCACACTCAGGAGACAAAACACAGGAAAATCCAAGTCAGGAAAAAAAGGAACATGGTCCACTATACTACGTTGCACTACGGTAGCCCCTCAAAAGTTACTTGGGTGTATTTTTATAAATGAAATAATCTAATTATAATTTTCTAAAAATCAAATATTAAACTTTAATAATTTTCCAACTCTTCTTTCCTTGCTTTTGCACACACACTAAATGGTGTCCTCCTCCCAGTAAAGCAAATGTTCCTTCCAGCTTGGTTCCAAACACAGTTGACCTTCAGTACTTCATTCTCAAGACAGCTGTGCTTGTTGGTCCTAAAATCAGAGCAGTTCACCCTGACTTTTCAGTGTTCTTGAAAGCCAAGAACCACAGAATTCATCTGTCATTGAAATAATAATGGCAGAGAGGTTCACCTAAAGGTGACCTCTTAAAAATAAGTTGTCAGATTGTTTTTAACTTTTAATGTATGTAAAGGGACATAAATGCACTGGGTTGTCACACTTCATTTACAAATTCTCACTGTTTTATTGTGTTTCCAGTAATATTATGATTCACTTCAAGAATAAATGATTTGCAAAAGGTGATTTCTGAGCAGGCAGGGCAAGCTCTATTTATAAAGACTAATGTTCAGTAACTCTAACTTTTTTAAGAACATTCGATCTCTTGAGGGATATGGCTGTGCTAAATTGTCTTCTAGTTAACCTTGCCATGAAGAAAGCCTACACATAAGTAAAACCTCACATCAAGAGAATAGGATGCACTATTTTTCAAACCTTTACATTTCTCCTGGTCAATATTTCTTAAAACATAACATATAAAGGAAAGTAATATTCCTAGTCATCTCCAAATATCAGGTAAAAATTTTTTTGTTCACTTACATCCGTTTCAACTCAAAACAAAATTTTAGGTTTCATGTAGAAATACTGACAACGAAGGAAATAGTGGTAATAAAAATGAATACAAAGTTTGAAAAAGCTCAGAAAATGAGGTGAAGTAGGGGCTGGTGCTCAAGATCACTTCTATAAAGTCCTGTTCCGCTGTGGCCCCAATTTCTGTGGGCTACATTTCCTCAAAGCCAGAAGTCAGGAACTATTACCAGCTGCCAGAATCATGGTATTCCCTGGATTTCAAAACAGTTCCTTGAGAAATACAGCTTTACCACTGATGATATAGTGAGAGCACACTTGGTATCATCTCTACGGCAATTGCAGAGGTTGTAATGTGGCTGTTAATAGAATAACCACTAATACAGTCTGAGGGCCCACTCTTCTCTACAGCTAGGGAAAGCAATTATGGAAGGCACTGACCAGCACACCCCTAACCCCTTCCCCAAGAGCTGACAGTCTGGCTGAAAAGTAGGTAGATTCAAATTATTAAATTCTCAGAAACTAAATATTTAGGTTAGAGTTGTGAATCAAAAGTCCAAGGACCAATTTTGCCCCATAAGGATTTTATTTCTAAAAATTATATTTAATGAGTTGCCTATCATTAAAATCAGAATGTACATATAAAAAAGATTTTTGGCTTCTCCACAAATCAGGTCTTATAACCCTGGACCCATAATCTCACATGTTGGTAACAGCCTTAGGGGAGACCAGCAAATCCCTTCACCAGACACATGCTCTGTGGTTCCCCTCCACCCTCACACCTACCTCCCTGCTAGCCTCATAGTCATACATGATGCCTGCCTTCTCTCATAACCCACAGTCTGCCAGCCCTTTGTGTCTGTTTTCACTTCCTTTCTTCTTTCTATGCTTCCTCCTACATACCCTGTCTTCCTTCCTTTCTTTGCCTTTGGCTCAAGCATTTCCACATATGAAATTACACAAAGAAGTTCAGCTAAAAGTAAAAACAATTGGACTGCTCTGATAGGATACAAGCCCTCCTTCTCCTTTTAGGTCAGTCCCTGAGAGTCCTCCACAGCCACCAGAGACAGACCATTGTAGGTAGTCTCAGGCTTACAGGGCACAGGCTGACATTGCTTTTCTAAGATTTCTCTAGCAACCAATTTTGGGTAAGAACTACATTACAAGATTCAAAGATGAATTCTCCTAGGAATGTGAGAAGTCTATATAGTTAGAGAAGGCAGATCCACATGTTTGAAGAGTCAAAGAAGCCCCAAGTTAACCTCATATATGAGAAGCAAACCTAGATATGTGCCTGAATAAAAAGCCACCCTATTTCTGACTTCTTTGTTTTTGAGACATGGTCTCACTCTATTACACAGACTATCCTCAAATTCAGTATCTTCTTGCCTCAGCCTCCCAAGAAGCTAGGACACAAGCTACTATGCTTGCAGGCAATTCCAATTTCTTTATAGGGAAAATTTCAGAATATTTTTGTGTGGAAATAAATTCATGCATGTGCACCTACATATATACATTCTTTAAATAAAGCACAGTATGATACTTTAGTAGTCAACACAGCCCAGAATGAGTTTCTTAAGGATTAATCTTTTCATTAGGTCGATGACAGCATTCAGAGGAGACAGCAAAGTTATAAAATTGTTTGCAAAACATATAAAGGTAAGCAGGGGGTCTGTGGTTTCCGATGGGGGCAGTAAGTGATCCCTAAGGCTCATTCCCAGATCTCAGCTTTTTCCTTTCCACCTCTTCTCACACTTCTCTGCAAATGTTTTCTTGGTGAAATATGTGACATGTTAGCAACCGTTCTAGTTGTCTTTGATTTTCATGCTTCCTCATACTTGCCCTCCCCGACAGCACCACTGCTCAGCTTGCTCCTTTCTGTACAGATGACATTTGACTCTTGGGCTCATTGATGGTTTACCAGTGTTCTAGGGAATTTTCTTCTTTTCCCTGGAAGCTGGTCCTAATCAAGAGTAGCCATATTTGTTGGCCAATTTTGAGATAAAGTGCCCAAAACTAGCTTGTCACCATTTTTTATTGTCATTTTATTTGTTCATTTGCATTTGTTTTGTTTTTGTCCTAAGGCAGATTCTTGCTACTGTTGCCCAAGCTGACCTCAAATTCATGATCCTCCTATCTCACCAATGAGTAAAGGTGGTAGCACCCTCCAGAACCCAGCTGATTATACTTTTTAAATGATTCTTCCTTTCCTTTCTTCTTTTTCATCTTGGACTAGATCCAGGAGCAGGTAAAGTTGCTGGAGAAGCGTGTGGCACATCTGGGCGTAGGAACTCCAGGGAGAATTAAAGAACTCATTAAACAAGGTATGAAATGAAGGCAGTGATACCACTACCCAGGCACAGGAGTTTACTCTAGTGTGAAGCTAAGAAACTACATTTGAGATAAAGACAAACAATCCTTTGTGTTCATTCCTTAATGGGAGGCAGAAACATTAGTCTCTGAAGCTACCCAGTGAATAAAATGCAATGAGTAGCAGTAAGGACTGTGACAAACTGACATCCATTTGCCCACCTAAACAGTCGGTACTTTGCTGTAAAAAGTTGGGGATCCACAGGGCCTTTGTCCATCAGTTTGCAATGTCTGGAATTTGTACAGGTGGATGTGTTGAGTATTTCCTTCTCAGATAATTGAGTCTTGGTTATTCAAGATTCTGATTTTATTTGTAGCTGATATATAAAACACAGACAAATAAAAAGGCTGTTTCTATGGTATTTCTTACCAACAGGATTTCTCTTTTAGTGTTGTACCTACCAACTATTCCAGACAACATCCATCAGTACATTTTTGTAGTTTATTGACTTTCTCAAAGCCTAATAACCTACTAACCTGAGATGATCTTGTTACTTGTTTTATCTAAAAGATTTAATTATTTTTTTCACCACTTATTTCTAAATCACTTTATATAGTAATAGAACTTTGTTGTGTCATTGTCTGGAGGCATTCCTGGAAAAATTACATAATGGTACTATGTTTATTAACATAGTAACTCAGTCCAGAGTTGATCATTTGCCAGGAAGCAACCAAAATCTTAAACTACTGGTATTTCTTTTGGATAAAAATCATCCAGGATTAATTGACTATGCTGTGTGCAAGAGTTCTGGCAAATACAAAGTAGTAAGAAATGTCTCTGACAAGAAGGAAACATTTTTTGAGTCCCTACTTAGAGGAACTTATGTGTGTTGTCTCATTTAGTACACACAACACCTCTCCTGCTCTCATTTTTTTATAAGAAAAAACTGAAGCACATTAGAAGGATTGTGACCAGCAAGGCCTCCACCAGAACTTCTGATTCTGACCCTTTTCTCTTCAATGATCTCCTGATCTAGTTGAAGAGCTCAGTGTCCTGAGAATGAAACTGACAACAAAAGGCAGTGAATGCCTTGTAGCGGGTTTGTATTGTCACTTAGTTATTGCGATATGATCAGGCCCACCATCTCCCAAATGAGTATACAGTGAAGGCTTAAGTAAGAGTCAAGTGCTATGATTTTAGGGCTCCAGGAGAATCAAAACCCTGTAACAGAATTTGAGATTATCTGGGGACTAAGACAAAGAACTTCTTTGAATGACCCATATTTATTTAGTTCCCAAACAAAGCAGGGGGGATGCTGAAGAAAGCTGGGAATCTGAGCAGGGCCTTGGAACTTCTCCAAGTAATACATTATGTCAATGTAGGAGAACTGAGTTATCTCCAGAAGGCCTTCACTGCAGGAATGAGATGTGTGCATCTACAGTCTCTCTCTCTAGTTAATTGAAGTTGGAAGTGGGTGTTCTTAGCTGTGGCCTTTTCTTGTCCTTTGAGACATCCCAGCTTCACCCATCATTACAGGCCTCAGGGGAACCAGTGACTCACAGAGGTTCACTTACTATGAGTCCATTGCCCCCTCCAGACAAGAAGCCTGGGCCTTGGACAGACTCGCAAGTAAATAAGGAAAGCCAGTTGGTTAATTTAAATTCTGCTCAGAGCTGCTTCCTAGTGGTCTCAGTCAGCCTTGAGCCTAGTGAGGTGAGCACTTCCAAGTCCTGGGGGAGTTGAAGTAGAGTCGTGGTTGCTAGGTTGCTCTGAATCTGGAGGGAAGTGTCTTTGCTCTTTGCATTAGGGGTAGATTAAGATGGGCAGGGAGGTTAGAGGACAGCATTCACATATACAAAATCAGACCACTTAGGGGGCTGGCGAGATAGCTCAGTGGTCTAAAGCACCTGCTTAGGCAAGCTTAGGTGAATGTGCGGGGACTGTGGTTTGATCCCCAGTACTACATGCAGTACCAGCCCCTCCCCAAGGGAGGGCTGAGCTGGCCACAAAAAAAAAGAAAAAAAATCAGCCCACTTAGAACAGGCCAGACAGATGCTCATGATGTATCCAGAGGAGGCAGTGAGGAGACAATACACTGGCAGTTAAGAGCCTCAAGCATGAACTCAGCCATCAGGATTCAAAGCCCAAGGGACAACTTAACCTTGGCAACTTTCTTAATCTTCCCAACCCTGTTTCTTTAGCTGAATGACAAGGATTCTGTGAAAATAAAATGTCAAGAAAGAGCTTGGCATAATGTATCAGACCCTAAGTACTCAAAAATTACTGAAGAGAGCAACATTTTTGCTGAGAGTGTTATGGGCTACAGTGCAGGTGATTTCACTGGAAAGTGATATTGTGGAGGAGGACCTTGAACAGTAAACTAAGGTTTAATTTTGTCTTATGGACAAAGGAAGGTACTGCAGGTTGAGGAACAGATGAGAGGTTCCAGTCATAGTCATGTGACACAAGGATTTGGGAAATCTTGGCATTGGGAAGGGCCAAGGACGGATACTCAGATTGATTCCAACTTTCCACACACTTTTCAGCTAGAGATTCACCTTTTACCTTTCTGAAATACAATACTTTTATTTTGTTTTGTTTTGTTGAGATGGGATCTCATTGAATCTCTAATTCAAACTGGCTTTACTACATAGCCCAGTTCTCATGGCAGTCCTGCCTCAGCCTCCCAAGTCCTGGTGCTACAGGCATGTGCCACCACACCTGGCTGAAATACAAGACTTTTATGTGTCACCAGGTAACCATTTTCACAGTGCAGTAGAACATTTTTGAGAGAGAGAGAGAAAGAGAGAGAGAGAGAGAGAGAGAGAGAGAGAGAGAGAGAGAAACAAAGAGAGAAACAAAAAGAGACTAGCTACCCAGACTATTGAAATTAGATTTCTATACAGCTGGTAGAGCTTAATATGAAGGTTTATTTCATGTGGAAAATCCATTTAAGGAGCTGTTAACTTTTGTAATATTAATGAAAATAATTTGTAATGATTAAGGCAAATGGTTTAATATTCATTAGCCATGATTTCTTTTAAAAACTGCAAAGGCCAGGGAGATAGCTCAGTAGAATAAGCGCTTGCCTGGCAAGTGCAGGGTCCTGAGTTCAATCCCCTGTACCACAAAAAAAAAAAAAAAAAAAAACTGCATACAGGTCAGCAAGATAGCTCAGCAGACTAAGCTCCTGCTTAGGCAAGCACAGGGACTAGGGTTCAATCCCCAGCACCACGTGGTGTGCTGAACTGGTTACCTCCAAGTCCAGGCACGGTGGCCCACGTCTGTAATCCCAGCACTGGGGAGGCTGAAAACAGGAGGATCACTACAACCTCGAGCTGCATAGTAAGACCTTGTACCAAATACATTAAAAAAAAAAAACCTGCTTACAAGTTTTTAAAAGAATAACCTCTAGAAAATGAAAATCTAACAAAGTGAGATTAAGAGCACATAACTCATTTTATGTAGCTGTTTATAAATTAAGATGTTGGTTTCTTTTTTTCTTTCTTTCTTTTTGTTTTTTCTCCTTTTTTTGGCGGAACTGGGATTGAACTCAGACCCTTGAGCTTGCCAGGCAAGCGCTTATTCTACTGAGCTATTGCCCCAGCCCTTCTTAAGATGTTTGTGTGGTTGAAATGTAAGGAAGATTTCCACACATTGGAAGATACCCCAATTGCAATTGCAACCTGAATTTTGTTGTTTTAATTTAATAATGAGGGGCATTTTCAGACTGTGAGTCAAGAAAAATACAAAAGGTACAGAGAAGAAAAATCATTTCAGGAGATAATCTCTTAACAGTTATAATGAATATATGTCCTTTCAGTCTTTTTTCTACACATGTATATATTTTTATAAAGCAGACATAGTACATCTCATACCTTTACAACCTACTGTTTTCACCTATATCATCAGACTTCATAAAGTAGTTTTAAGTTTAATATCTGTATCCTATCCCACTGTAACATATTTTGCAGTATTATATATGGTAGGCTAGATGAATCTCTTCTGATTTTTGTGATTACAGTGGTATCTCAGTCCACAAATTGAATTCTTTCTCTGCTTGTCAACCGAGGAACCATGGTATCCATAATACTGCACTGGTCATCTTTGCAAGCAACCGTGTCTTAAGTTTCTAGGGAGCATCACAAAGGAAAACCATTTTGTCAGATAGTGAGCTGTTTAAAGCTCTCATGATGTGATGCCAGCTTTCATTCCAGACTTGCACTTGTGTGCTCTCTACCAGCAGTGAGTCGTTCTTAAGAAAAGGAAAAAAAGAAAAGACTGACTGGCATCCTGTTGTCTCTCCCAGTTTATTGGGTTGTTTTGTTTTGTTTTGTTTTGTTTTGTTTTGTTTTGTTTATTTTGTGGAGAAATTTTTAAATAGAACTTTTAAATAATTTTAAATGTTTAAATATAAGAGAAATGAGAAAGTATTGGGGCTGGAGAGAGGAATATTGAAATAGCAAAGGGAAATGCTGAAAGGAAATTCCCCAGGCAGAGGAACGTTCAGGCCTTGTGTGCAGATCTGACGATTAATTACTTGGAGCAGTGGGAAGAACTGTGTGCCAACTCAAAGCCCTCTGAGAGGACTCAGCAACCTCTGAAGTCCCCTTCAGCCCTCACTTTCAAAAATTGCTTTTCAGGTATACAGGAAAACAGGGGATGGAGTCTAAGTTAGTAACCACCCTTATCAAAAGATAGCGGACTTAATACCTACTCCTCTGGACTTCCTTTTCCACCTAAAACCTGCCTGCCCTCATCCTTCTCCCCATTCACCTCCTGTCATGCGGACTCTGTTGCACTCAGCTCCTCTGAAAGGACACTGGCTCCAGTTTCAGGATAGAGTTTATCACATCCTGGCTGGAAGAAGGTGCTGCATTCTGGGGTTCCATGAAATGGAAGCCTGTCCAGGCAGTGCATGGGCCTGCATGGGCCCGACTCAGCTGGAGAAGACCCTCTGCCTTCCTTAGAGACACTGAGAAGGCTTTTAGGAGAGTTAGTCCCAGATGCTGCCTCGGTTTCCCATCAGCCCTGGACAGTACTTAGTGTGCAGGGATTAGTTGTTGGGGGAGAGGACAGCAAATGAGGCAAAAAGCAACTGGCAAAATCATTTTAATAAGTCTATTTCATGAGGTCTCTACTTACAACAGTTTTCTTACTGTCTCTTTCAGGTGGCCTTAACTTGAACCCCTTAAAGTTTCTGGTGTTTGACTGGAACTGGAGAGATCAGAAGCTGCGGAGAATGATGGACATTCCCGAGGCAATTGTCTTTCTTACCTTTTTTTTCAACTTGAACTTGAGTTCAGACATAACAATAAAGCCTTTGACATGGGAGCCAGCACATTCTGGCTTTTAAAATGATTTCTGTCTTTTAAATCAGAGGTAACTGCGGTTGTGTCAGCCACCTCATCCCTGCATGAAGTCCTTCCCATGTACTATAGCAGTCAGCTTTGTTGTTCAGTAAATGACCACTGGCCCCTTCTCCCCTGGAAGGAAAACCTGCATTTTACCTCCAAGAGCCCAGAAGATCTGAAGGACTCAGTACTTTTCCTGTGCCTTCTTTGCCTTTCATCCTCATCTGTGTAATTTTGGTGGAAGAAGAGGGACACAAACTTGCTTTATTGCTATCATCTCCACATCCTCCAAAACCCACTTACTTAATTTAGAACGATCTTTTGGTTTTGTGGGATGGGAAAATTCCTTGATGTCTCTGTGGATTAGAATTGGATGATTGAATGCCTTTGGGGGCACAGCATTAGTTCATTGCATATTTATGAAAACCATTCATTACTGTCATAATGTAAAAAATTGATGTTGCTGCCACCATGTGATTACCCACCCATGATAGCACAGGACCAATATTTCAATCTAGTCTTGATTTTTTGAAGTAGCTGTGAGGAAAAAAAGGGTTTACTCAATAGGCTGCCTGTCACCAGCCAGGAGTAAATATTGGCAGTAACTTCCGAGGAAACTTAGAATGACTCCTCCCCTCCAGACATGCTGACTAAATTAATTTACCATATGTCCCTAGATTAACCAAACCTGATTTATTGATGAGTTATATTAGACATCAGTTCAGGTTCAAAGACAATTCACTCTGTTTCATACATACACACACACACACACACATATGCAACCATGCAGCCTGCCCCTTGGTTTTTAAAAACTAGTTAACAAATTTGATGTCAAGTACATGAAGCTATATTTCTATTTTTTAAAAATCTGAGTAATCTGCTAGTTTTCTGATTATAATCACGAGAAATAATTCAGAAACATCTTTGTCATCATGGGCATACCTGTATTCCCAGGAGTCTGGGGGACTGAGTTAAGAGAATTACAAATGTGAGCCCTGCCTAAGCAACTCAGTAAGACCCTGTCTCAAAAAAAATTAAGAAAAAAAAGTTCCAGGATTCAGGGTCCCCAGTCCAGGGTTATAGCTTAGTGCAAAAGGCATGGGTCATAGACAGCACTCTTTGAGGTTCTTTTTTTTTTTTTTTTTTTAAACATTTATTTAGTGTGTGTGTGTGTGTGTGTGTGTGTGTGTGTGTGTGTGTGTGTGTGTGTCTGTGTGGCCAACTCAGCCCACCAGGGGGCGGGGCTGGCTGGCATGTGGCGCTGGGGGATTGAACCGTGGTCCCTCTGATTTGCTTAGCTTGTTCTAAGTAGGTGCTTTAGACCACTGAGCCATCTCACCAGCCCTCTTTGAGGTTCTTAACCCATGTTTGTATGACATTTTATTTTGAATGGCTGCAAAATGAAAGACATAAAACTGATGTTTCACAAAGTGCCTCTTCTTATGTGACTATTTCAATTTAGAATCAAGTATGGGTTAAAAACTTGCTGTCTGCTTTTGGCTGTAGCAGCTGTGTAATACTCAGGAGCCCAGATGGTTGAATTCTTTTACCAAGACAGACCATCTTTACTTGATCTTAACCTGTTTTACTTTGTTTTTTCCTCTCATTTAGGTAAGGAAGGAGGTTTTCGAACTTTTAGAATTGGGAATACTCAGCCTATGCAAGTCAGAATCCTTGAAGCTGGGACTTTTCTAATCCTGGATCCTAATGAAGATTACAGTTTTCAGAGTGGAACTTGCATCTTACTTAATGACATGGGTATAAATCAACTATTTCTTTCATTATGTTAACTGTATTACCAGATACATCCCTGGGAATGTAGGGAGTCTCTAAAAGAATGAATCTGTGGTTTTGCCTAGTCCCTGTAGAATAAAGAATCACCAGCTTGTGTGTGAACTTTGTAGAGTGGCTGAGCTCTTTCCTCATCAACTGTCTTATTTTTTGGGTGTGTGGAAATGGGGATTGAACTCAGATCCTTGCACTTGCCAGGGAAGTGCTTATTCTACTGAGCCGTCTCCCCAGCCCCATCATCAACTGTTTTCTGCTGTGACTGTGGGAGACAAGAAATTGTAGCTGAGCAGCCTAAGGAAAGCTCCTTTCCTCTCTGTGCCTCGGTCTCTCATGTGCTTGAAAATGGAAATGTCTCACAGCTCTGTTGAAAATTTTGTGAGATCGTACCAGCAGAGCAGGTTTCTAAACTATGAAACAGCACCCCAACATGAAGAATACCCAGTAAGAACCACAAACGTGTGTGGAACTTTATGGACATATAAGAGATAATATAGCTACAGCTTCTCAGTCACTCTTTCATCCCTAGAATGAAATACCCTATACCTGCAACATCAAGGCAAGGAGGTTGATCTGGGCTCTCAGTTTTAGTCCATGGCCAGGTAGCTATGAGGCAGATACAGGCTACAGAAGGCCTGTAGGCAGGGAGAAAGGCGGAACAGGGAGGGGATGAATCCATAGATACACACATCACCCAAGAGCCAGTCCCCTTCCAGCAGCCCCGCCTCTACATAAGCCTTTTTGGGAAACATTCTAGATCTAAATTCCCTTACAAAAATTCTTACTCATTTTTATAGCTTTATATTTTAAGTAATTTCAGACTTACAGAACAGTTGCAAAAATAACAGATAATTCCCACATACCCATCCCCCAGCTTCTCAACATTAACCCCCTGTATAACCATGAAATAGTTGTTTTTTTTTTTTTTTAAGTGTATATGCTGCTTAATGACAGGTGGTTCCAAGTCAGCAAATAGGGTGACTACAATATGAGAAACTACTTTGGCAGTAGCAATACACAATGTACTAACCATTGTTACTCTCCTAAAATCTTGTTTTGAGATTTTGTACCATTGTTTTTATTTTTTTCTTTAAAATAAAAATAACTGATAAAAAAAAAAAAATAGGGTGGCTACAGTGGGATTCCTTATTTTAAGAACATCTACTACATTTGGAAATGAGACTAGAGTGGCTGCACAAGAGGCCACTGGGTGACTTCCCTCATGAGTCCCTCGCCACTATTGGAAGGAAACCCCCTAGCCTGTGCCTTGCCACCCCAGGACACACAGGTAGTGAGGGCATCAACTAGGTATTGGTATGGTCATTTATAAGAAAGAAAAAACACAAGGCCATGGGCAAGATCTGTGTTGCTGGCAATGGTGGCAGAGACAGCAGAGGGCCTAGCTGTCAGCCATGCCCTGTCCCCTGCCCTCTGCCCTCTGCCCCCTGACTCATACCCACCCCAAGATTGTGGAAGAACACCAAGAAAGTGACCCTCATGGGCCTGCTGCTCTAGGCTACCTCAACACAATTAGGAGACAAGAAAGCTGGCCCAGGCCAGGTCTGTGTCACAGTGATGGTGGCCTGGCATACTGGATGGCATCCAGCGCAGCCCCAGTGTCCTAATTCTTGGTCTGCAGGAGCCAGGCAATCCAGAACCTTCATCTAAGAACCCAATGGACAGCATCTGTGACAGGGACTCGATCAGGTGTGGGTCAGCCTCTGGTGGGAGATGAGGGTACAAGGCCGCCTCCAGCCCTGTGGGCTCCTCCTGAGCAGGGTCCAGAACTTAGCCCTTCTGACTCTGACATCTGGAGAGACTGCTCCCCTTGGATGGCTCTACTTCCTTTGAGGACAGGTGAGTTCCAGTCCTCATCTCCACCCAAACGATTGTCCGATTCCATCTGTTCCTCCATTTGCCCCGCGGACTCCAGGACCATCATCTTCATCTGCTCTTCCAGGGACTGTGTGGTGCCATCACCATCATGTTTTTGAGGTTCAGAAGAGCAGCTGCTGGGCTGGGAGCTGCCCTTGTCCTCGGTGCAAAGCTTTCGGGGGAGATGAGTGTCAGGTGGCTTCTCTTTCCCCCCCCATGCTCAACGTCAGTATCTTCCTCAGTGCCCAGAGGGTGGAGGGCAGCTGCCACGTTCTCCCCTATGTTCTTCAGGAAATTCACTCTGGGATCTTCTGATGGGCTGGAAGCTGATTCCAAGGCAGAGCTGGAGCAGCAGTCCCCTGCTCGAGCAGGACGAGGGCTCCAGTTGCCTGGAGGGCCTTATCTCCCAACTACCACACTAGCCCTGGCTGTGCTGCAGCTTCGCGAACAGGTGGCTGAAAGGCAAGCCCTCAGCACAGTGTTCCAGGGGACTGGCCAACGCGATCTTGCCGTGCTCGCTGTGAATGCCTTTCCCCTCGCACATGTCACACAGGTTGTAGTTCGAGCACACGCTGCACTTGTAGCAGGTTCCCACCACAGGCCTACCACAGCCATCGCAGATCACATTGGGGTGTAACATGGGGCGCATCATGCCCTGAGCACAGTGGGGGCGATGCTCCCTCCAGTACTCCTCTTTAATGTAGATGCAGAAGATGTCATCCTTCACATAGGATAAGGCCATGGTCAGCTCCTCACTGGAAAAGGCAACCAAGTCCCCATCCTCATCACGGTAGTGCGCCTAGAAGCCGCCGGTCGTAGTGCCAGGAACAGGGCAACCTCCCGGCACGGCAGCCGCTCGCTCGCAGGGCCTGGGGACAGCCACCCGCACCTCGTCCCCCGTCTGCAACTGGGGGATGAAGCTGAAGCTGAAGCTGAAGCAGTGGATCTCACACGCTGCCTCCTCCTTTCCCAGAAGACGGGCCTTCAGGGTGAGCGACACGGTAACGACTGCAAGAGCACTGAGCACAGCAGGACCCATGAAACAGTTTTTAAAAACTTAAGTCAATAGCAGTACAATATAGTTAACTATTCTGTAGACTTTATTCAGATTTTACAAGTTTTTCAAATGAGGTCTTTTTCTAGCCTAAGATCCATTCCAGGATCTCATGTTATACTTAGGTATGATGTCTCTTTACGGTGGTATTTCTCATTCTTGCCTTCTTCATGACCTTGATACTTTTTTTTTTCAAAGTTTTATTGA
>NW_004524657.1:6961716-6975618 GCF_000260255.1 Octodon degus
CACTGTCTTCTGACCTTTGTTGTAGATCTTTGCTGTAGTTATAAGCTTCGCACGTACTGAAGTTCAGGTGCAGCTCTACAAAGTTTGGACTTATCCAGCTGCGTTCTGGCTTGGGTCTGGCTGCTGTGCTCAATCCTTCCTGCTGCTGCCCCTAAGGGTGAACCTGTTGTGCCCCTGTGGCGAGATGTTCTTCTCCTGGACTAGCTGGAAGGATCTATCCTCTACACTCTCCCCTGCAGGGATTGCAGCTGCACGATTACACCTGAGGCGTGTACGCCAGTCCTGAGCTGTGCCTGGAGGGGGCAAGGTGAAGTAGGAGGAAGAGGAAGCTCTCTGCACACACTCACGGGACCTGGGCTAGGATTGGGTCTGGGGGCATCGGGATGGGGCAAAAATTCCTACTCGGCAGGAGGGGTGGGGGAGGTAGGCGGAGTGGTGTGGAGTGGCCCGAGGGGGTGGAGAGGGTCCGGCACACTCTGCACCTGAGCTGGGACTGGTCCCGCCGGCGCAGGGTAGCAGGAAGCTCTCCACACACTCACCGGACCTGGGCTAGGACTGGGTCTGGGGGCTCCCATAACTCCGCAGAAAATCCTACTCTGCGGGCAGGGTGGGGGAGGCACTGCGGAGTGGTGGGGGGCTGCCTGAGGGGCTGGGAGAGGGTCCGGCCCACTCTGCGTCTGGGCTGGGACTGGTCCCGCGCAGGGTAGCAGGAAGCTCTCCGCACACTCACCGGACCTGGGCTAGGACTCGACCTTGATACTTTTGATGAGTACTCATTAGGCATTTTTTTTTTAATGTCCCTCACTTTGGATATGTCCCTTATTTTCTTATGAATTGATTCAAGTTTCGGATTTTTTGAGCAGAGCTACAGAAGTGTTATGTCCTCAGTGTATCGTATCAAGGGATACATCATGTAAAAGGTTTAATACCAGTGATGTCATCCTGGATCACAGGGGTAAGGTGCTATGTGCCAGTTTTCTCCACAATATATATTATTTTTCCTTTTGTAATTAATGTACATCTTGAAGAAGATCCTTTGAAGCCATGCAAATATCTATTTTTTTCTCAAACTTTTGCCCACCAACTTTTTCAGTGCTGGGGGTTGAACCCAGGGAGCAGAGATATAGTCTCAACCCTTTTTATTTTTTAACTTTGATATAGTTTCACTAAGTTGCCCAGGCTGACATTAGACTTATAATCCTTCTGCCTCAACCTCTCATGGGCATGCACCACCATGTGCAGCTTGCCCATGAATTCTTAGCAACCATTAGTAGTTCTTGCCTATATGTGGAGAGCTGCGAAGGACCGCGCCTACAAGATGGCGCTGGTTTCCGCCTTCCACCCCCCCGTGGGTGAGCACTCTCTGTGCACAACAACTCCTTATATGGCCAGGGCTGCAGTCCTGATTCGCTTCCGCATATGCTGGACCCATGGGCGATCCCCACGTGGCGCACTGGGATTGGGCTCGGGAGTATATATTAGCCAAGGGCTGGGGGATTGGGAAAGAAGAAGCTTGTTGCGCACGACCTCACCAGCAAGGAAGACGCAACACACAGCTCTTCCTTCAGTGGTTTATTCAGGCCCCTTACAGCAAGCTTCTTCTTTCCCAATCCCCCAGCCCCTGGCTAATATATACTCCCAAGCCCAATCCCAGTGCGCCACGTGGGGATCGCCCATGGGTCCAGCATATGCGGAAGCGAATCAGGACTGCAGCCCTGGCCATATAAGGAGTTGTTGTGCACAGAGAGCGCTCACCCACGGGGGTGGAAGGTGGAAACCAGCGCCATCTTGTAGGCGCGGTCCTTCGCAGCTCTCCACACCTATAATTACTACTATAGTGATTTTTCTGTCTGTCCTTCCTTCCACATTTGTACAATTGGAATTCCTATAAGAAACTTGACACTTTCCCCATTTGCTTCTTTGATTATTCATTTACATCAGTATGGACTCATTCTATGGTTTATAGTCTGATACTGTTTTGTTGATCAAATTCATTTAGTTGTCTTACACATTTTAATAATGTTTATTGGTTATTCACTCTGCCAAGCCCTGTGTTTCTGCTCTCATTTTGTCTGTAATGTTTGATAAATAGTCCTGAAGGAAAAACGTTGTTACATAGACAATAAAACTGAATCTCAAAAGGAACATAACACTTAGATGAACCAGTAGTAAACCCAGGTTTCCTATTTCAATTCAGGACACCAAGTTGTACGTTTGGAGATTTGGTCACATACACCAAATAAAATACAGAAATAAATAAAGTAAACAAACACCATCCTTGATATTTAAAATTTCACGTTTGAGTTTTGTGAAGTTTTATACTAGTTTCACAGAGTAGCAAATCAAGATCAGGTAAGTTGCAGAGTCTTGCAAGTTGAGGGGGGATAAGGCTTAGTCTAACCTTTAAAAAAAACTGTGATTTTTTTTAAAAGAAATTACAAATTAAGACATCTGGGTTTTGTTTTTGTTTGTTTTTTGAGTCTGGGTATCACTGTGCAGTTTAGGCTGGGCTTAAGTTCACTGTATAGCCCAGGCTGTCCTCTAATTCATGGTGATCCTCTTGTCTCAGCCTCCCAAGTGCTAGGATTATATGCATGTGCCACCATGCCTGGCTTGCAAATTAGTACATTGTAGTCTGTTCCTGTCTGAATGGAGATCAATCTACTGTTGATTTGCCAAAATCAAAAAATGAAACTTGTAAGCATTGTGTGTGTGTGTGTGTGTGTGCATATACCTCACATACATAATCTCTTCCTGATTCTAAAATCCTATTTAGTATATTTGCAGCTAATAGGAAAAGACAGTGAGATATAAGGCAACCCCAAATATAAAATGTCTGAGAAATCTACCTATAACTGTGGTTAAAGAAAAATGAAGATAGGAATGTTCAAAACATATCTGAAATTTCTAATGACATAATAACATAACAGCTGCTAACAACTTTGTCATATAGGTATCAGTACAAAACCCTCCAAGGGGGCATTTTCAGCCTCTGCAAAAATTTGGTTGCCTCAACTCTGAGGAGTAGGGGGTCACTATTGGCATCAACTAGGGGCCATAAGTGATGTAGCAAGCCAGAAATATGGCTAAACATTGTATGCCAGCCCCCACAAGAAAAAAAGACCTAGCCCAAGCTGTAAATAGTGCTGTAGTTTAACAAACCTTGTTTTAAAAATATTGAAAAGTAAAGCATTTCAGGCACATTTGAAAACTTAAACTAGGCTTATATAGAATACGCAATCTCTAGAGAATATTACCCACAGAATTTTTTGCACTTCCTTAACCTACGATAACTAATTTGTAGGTGGCCACTTGACCAGACCACAGGGTGTCCAGACAGTTGGTGAAACATTATTCTAGGTATTCTGTGGGAATGTGATATGGTTTGTTTTGAGGTGGTCCTCCAAAACCTCATGCAGTCATAAGTGGGGCTTTTCAGAGTGACTTGATCTAGATTGGGTGATACTAAGATCAAGGGTGTAACGCTAGGATTGACTTATGATGTGATGCTGGAATTAAGGCTATACCCTCCCTAAAGAACAGAAAGGGCTGTCACTTGTCACTTGCTGCTTGATGCCTTCTGCTTGCTATGAACTGTTTCTCCCCTGCAAGGTCCCTCTGCTATGTGCCACCCTGCCTTGGAGACGCCAGTTATGAACTGAAACCTCTGCAAACTGAGCCAAATAAACTTCTGCTCTTTTAACTTTGGGTGCTGGGTATATTGTTTCAGCAGATGGGAAAAGTAATTGAAATGGAGTGTTTGGGGATGACAGTAACATTTAAACTGATAGAGTCAAGGAAAGCAGATTGCTGTCCATACTGTGAGTGAGCCTCAGCCCATTGGTTGAAGGCTGAATGGAACCAAAGCCTGCCCCTCCCCCAGGTAAAAGAATTCTCCTAACTGGTACTTTCTAACTGAAGCATTAGCTCTTCCTGCATCTACAACAGCCTGCTGCCCTTCAGACTTCAACTGATACCTTTGCTCTGCAGACTTGAACTTGGCCTATAGAATTGTGTGAGCCAATTCCTTATAATATATATGTATGTGATTATAAAATTTATTATTCTGGGTTAGGGTTAGAGTTAGGGTTAGAGTTTGGGTTAGGTTTAGGGTTAGGGTTAGAGTTAGAGTTTGGGTTAGGGTTAGGGTTAGGGTTTGGGTTATTGTTAGGGTTTTGGTTAGAGTTTGGGTTAGGGTTAGGGTTAGGGTTAGGGTTAGAAAAAAAATTGATTCTGTATCTCTGGAGAACCACAACTAATACATGGGAATATCCTATTAGTTTGGGATCTTAGTTTGGTTTTATTGCTTTAGGGAAGCCTAAGAAATACTGTTCTTAGATTGTTACAAAACTGGCCCTTTTACTAAGTATTGTCTATGTATACATTACCACCTAGTAATAAAACAAGCATCTAAGTCACAAACATACGTGACATTTTGTAGACCAGACCTGTATATAAACCCAAGTTATTTGTTTAGTAAAGCACACAGTGAATGTTAACTAGACAAAACCTCCTCACGCACAGCTAAGAAGAGCCACCTTTGACATTAAACTAAATAATGTAGCAATATTTCTCTGCCTCATACTAATAAAAAGGGGAAATTAGAAGAGCACATACTGTCTAGTTGCAAAAATTCTAACTGCTACATCCTCAATGCCCATTTTTTAAAAAGTCATTTTTTTCTTTTGAGGCAGGATCTCTCTCTGTAATTCAGGCTGGCCTTGAACTTACTACATAGCCTAGGCTGACCTTTAACTCCTGGCAATCCTCTTGTGTCAGCCTTTTGAGTGCTGGGACTACAGGCATGTGTCACCACCCCTATCCTGATGTGATTATTAATTGCTGGAAACCTAATGAAAATTTTAGTGGGTTTGTAACAAAAGAAAAAACCTCTCAACTAATACCAATTGCAAAGTGGAACATCTAATTGATCATTATGCTTGCTCCTTACTTGGGTTACTCCAAAGTTAGGAAGAGCTGTTTTATTCTACATGTTCTACTAAGGTCTTTCTTATAGGTGGAAGAAAACCATTGGAAACTACTGAAATTAAATACCTGTATTAGGAGATTCCACTTGCTTCTCCCTTCATTATTAGAAATAGCAAAGCTAGTTGTAAACTGAGAACTTTTTTCTACTTACTGTATATTCACATTAAGTAACATCCACATTTGGAAAAAAGTGGTCATCTCTAACTTTTATTTTTTAAATCTGTCTCTGAGGATTTCAGCAAGTTTCCAAAGGTAAATCTATTTTCCCACTTTCAGGAAAGCTTGCCTTGTATTAGTCATCAAATCCGAGAAATAGCCCATAGTGACTACTTTCGAGTATCACCAAATGTTGATTTTGACAGACCTTACAAGGGATGGTCACTCCTAGGCATGGCAGTTAGCAGAGCTGAAGTCAAATATACCTTGCAATGGCTGAAGAGAACTGTGCTCTGGGGGAACACCAAGTCTGGTTAGGAAATGGGTCCAGAAGTCAGGAAAGAGTGCAAAGGAAAGTTTGTGTCATTTTGCATTTAACATTAGTATTGCACAATATTACTATGAGTAGAAATGTTCTAAATAACCAGAAAATATATCTGAGTCATTCACAGAGCTAAAATGAAGGAAATACCTGAGCATCTGTCCAGAATGCCAGACAACACTGCCGTGAAGCAGCAAAAGTTGCCTGCCCACGAGGTGCGCTTCTCGGCCAAGTTCGTCCTCTGTATTTTCTTTGGCACAGGAGCATTCTGCCTTTGTGTGGGTGTTATCCTAATATTATCTGCAAAGAGGGCCAAGAAAATAGAGGTTTGTATTTTATTTTTCCTCTTTCTCCTCTTCTTCCTCCTCCGTCTTCTTTTTTATTGTCTTCCTTTTGAAGCAGAATCTCACTGTAGCTCAGGCTGGCTTCTGACTCTCCAACTAACGGATTTCAGGCTGACCTCCATCTCTGTCCTCTTGCCTCAGCCTCCCAGGCCTAGCATTACTAAGTGTGCTCAGTTTGGGACTATAATTGGGAATGGGCAATTAGAGGACCTAGTCCCTCAACAGGAAACTAGATAGGACTGAGCCATCATCCCTCTTTCAGCTGGCAGGAGCACACGGTACCAGAGTTCATGTGAAGGGGCTTTCTGCATCCCTGCTCCTTCTCAAGACAGTCACTTAGTGAGCAACTTAGCTTAGTTAAGATGTGTTGCACATGGCAGAGGGACAACAGAAACAAGGAGAAAAGCAGGAGAAGCGGATGATGCCAGACGTACAGAGTCAAAGATACAGATCTTCCATTTCCAATATATACTTGTAATACTTGTAATTTTATTTTTTCTATATAATTAACATGTAGTGATGTTATGTATAGGGTACAATGTCCTATTTCAGCACATGTGCACAATCTTTGCCAATTACACTTGGGTAATTTTCATTTCTAGCTTCTTATCGTTTCTTTGTTTGGCGCCTTTGAGCTCCTTTCTTGTAAGTCTCCATAAAATACATACTAGTACATCATAGACTGTAGTTGCTCTACTGTGTTACAGAACACCACAGCTTATTCCTCCCATTTGGGCTTCTGATACCTTATTCAACCTCCTTCTAGCCCCCTAATCTTACTAGATTCTATTAAATCAACACATCTTATTTAATTTTTTTTTTTTTTTTTTTTTTTTTGCCTCCTTCGAATGTTCATGAGCCTCTCGACTTCCCTTCTTTCTCTTTTTCTCATGGTAATCCAAGTGGTACCCATAGCATTTATGGTGTTCTTCAATATATTCCTTTTGTGGTATGATGACAGCTACAGTGCCACTACTGGCAGCCTCATATGTAACAAACAAGAGTCCTAACTTTGAGGTCTTAACTCTTTTTAATTACTACTCTACTTTCAGATGAACTTTTTTAGCTTCCCCATGTAAGTGAAAATATGAAATATTTCTCTTTGTATATCTAGTATATGTCAATTGAAATAATATACTCCAGATCCATCAACTTTGTTGAAAATAACCTTTTCCTGCATAAATAATAGTCCATTGTACAACCACCACATTGTCTTTATTTGTCAGTGGACATCTAGACTGATTCTATTGTGAATGGTGCTGCAATAAATATAGGACTATACATATCTCTTTGATGCACTGATTTCATTTCCTTGAGCTAGTAACACAAGTAGAATAGTTGGATCATATGGTAGATCTACTTCTAGCTTTTGAGGACCCTCCCCAGAGTTTTCCATAGCTGTTGTATTGATGTACATTTCTACCAACAGTGTATGATAATTCCTTTTTCTCCATTTCTGTCTCTGTAACTAGCATTTGTCATTTTTTGCACTTTTCATAATAGCCATTTTGACTGAGGTAAGATGATTTCTTACCGTGGTTTTGATTTCTGTTTCTCTGATGGCTGAAGTTGAGCATTTTTATATACTTTTTAGCTATTTACATTTCTGTTTTTGAAAAGTGTTTATTTAGATGATCTGCCCATTTTTTATTTCTTTTTTGTTGTTGGTGATGGTGAGGGTTTTTTTTACAAGTTCTTTATATATTCTGTATATTAATTGTGGCTGATTAGCTAATGGGCAACTTGTATCAGCCAGCTGAACTGAAGCAGCATGGTGCTGGGCGTGAAGGGCCCACGTGAGGATTTTTGCTAATGGCATAAAAGAACTGGAGAGGAAGGTGACGTGCTGTTGATCCTCTGGAGAGGCTTGTCATGCTGGTTTTCCTGATATGACCTCAACTGTTCTCATCACTGGAGGAGCTCAGGACCGTGTGACTATGGTACTTTTTGGTCTTTGGTCCTTACCTTGAGCATTATTCCTAACCCCAGTGCAGATCTGTCAGCCTGCTGGCTCAAACCCTTCATCCTGCTGGTAGAGACTTCCTAGCTCCCACCACTGACCTTTGGGCTTTCCCAGTGTAGATCCTTGATACAGACTTGCAGGAGACACAGTCCTGGGCTCTGCACCTCCAGCTGGACTCATGGAGGACACTGCCATGGGCTCTAGGTCTTCAGCTGGACTTGTGCAGGATACTGCTGTGGGATCCAGGCCCTCAGATGAATTACTTGAGTCTCTAGTGTGTGGACAGATCTCCTGCACTCTTTTGCATTTGATTCATTAGGTAAATACAAAATAATCTTATAATTTGTGTATGTTGTATTAAATCTTCTCCCTTGTAAACCTTGAGTACAGCATTAATCCTTTGTCAATATGAATAGAATGCAAATATTGTCTCCCACTCTATAGGATAATTCTTAACTCTCTTGATTGTTTCTTTTGCTATGCAGAAACTTCTTAGCTTGTTATGATCCTGTATGTCAACTTTTTGCGTTCATTGCCTGTAGTTGTATTCTGTCTTGTTAGCATTCTCTCCCAAATCCAAATCCACTAGCACTTTATCATAAGAAGATAGCTACTTCCTGGCCTCACACTACCACAATTCTGTAATCATTCCTCAGCAAAGTGAGGGAAAACCAGTAGCAGCCCACTACAGACCCCACCACAACCCCAAGCCCCAGAGCTGGGCATCTCTGAAGAGTAAGGGAGCCCCACAGCCCCTGGATCCTGATCTCTGAGCCTCCTTCCTTCCTGTTTTCTTGTCATTTCTTTTCTTTCCTTTTTTTTCTTTTTTTTTTTTTGGGGGGGAGGGTGGGCAGGGTCTTGCTCTATAGTTCAGGCTGGTCTTCGACTCACGTTGTAGCCCAGGCTGGCCTCAAACTTAGAGCAGTCCTCCTGCCTCAGCCTTCCAAGTGCTGGGATTATAGGCATGTGCCACCATGCCTGGATCCTTACCATTTTCTGACTGCATAGAACTCAGTGTCAGCCAGAGCTCATGGAGTCACCCATTTGGACACACAATCCTTTTTCCACTTGATCTTAGCCAAACAGCCAAGAAATCATCACAGGATGCCTTTTAAAGGAGTTCATTATACCATTTTCCACAGAATTTAATTTTTAAAAAGCAGAATGCCATAGCTTTAATACTAGAGTTATTCCACATACATCAATAATCTTATTTGAAAATGCTTCCTTTTCTATGTTCAGTCACTTTTAGCAACTTTCTTTGAATGCCGTATAAAATACCTCATTAGTATGAACAGTCTCCATAGAGTGAAATGGAAAAACAGTGAAGCATCTTCACCATAAGTGGGAGCAGACTCAGGCTATAGCCCAATTTTCCTGAGTCACTGACTATTACCTTCCCAGTGACACCTCATTATGATAGGGAAAAAAAGGGCCTCATCCCAACAGGTCACACAGCTATGAAACAGAAACACTGAATTCCAGGCCCGTTGCAAAATGTTGCCAGATCCCCGAATGAAAGCCGAGAGAGAAGGCCGTGCCCTCCCAAGCAGCCCAGAAACGCTCCCCCACACTGTGGGCCTTTGGGGGACAACCGAGGCTCCACAGCCAGCCCAGGTGGAAGACTTTGGTGACTCCGGACTTAAATTTAAAGCACATACTTCTGTAACTTTTCAATTCATAATTGTTCTTTTCCTGCTTGACAGATTAATTACACGACAATATGTGCCAATTGTGCTGAACTGCGGGAAAATCCCTTTAATTTTAACAGAGAATGCAGGTGCTCTATACCATTTTACCTTCCGGAGATACTGGAGGTGAGTGAAATCCAAGAGCTAAGTGACTGTGCTGATGCATGAGCACTTCTACTGAACTGTCTAGGAAAATTATGCCATTTTCCACAAACTTTAATTTTTAAAAAGCAAAATGCAGTACCTTTAGTACTAGAGTTATTCCACAAACATGAATAATCTTATCTGAAAGTAAGTTCATGGTTTCCATCAAATGCTCTCCCAAACTCAAAAATAGGAAAAGTAAAGCAGGGTGGGAGTGACAAATTTTACAAATTGGAATGTATGCCTATCTATTTGGTGTTATTCTTGTCCTTTATATATTTGTTTTTAAATTGTAAGGTTCTTTACCTACCTAACTTCATAACATAAATTTTATAATTAACCAAACAGGTGTTATTCCAAATGTTAGTATAGGAAGGGCCTGTAAAGATCACTGAATTTAACCAGTCACTTTGTAACCAGAAAATTAATGGGCTGAGACATTAAATGATGTGGCTAGAGTCATACAGTAAATTAATGTTGGTGGTCTTATGTGGTGGGAATCTCCTTGCCCATCCCTCCCCCCATTCCAGCCATCCTATATTTGCAGTTGACTAATTCTTAAGTCACTCCCAACCTCACTGTCAGGCATTATGAGGAATGCTAAAGAAATACTGTGAGACCACACACCCTATTCTTGGGCTTGTTAAAGTCATGTGTTAGTTTATCTAGCCATGTCTTCTGAGAAGCAGATACAGGATAGAAGTGGACATGCAAGAGATTGGTGGGGGGATACGTCATAAGGAATATGAAGGGAGCAGGAAGAAGTTGGGGGAACTGTTAGACCACAAGAAAGTATTGATCCTTGAGAAGATGAGAAGGAGGCAGAATGGAAAGGGCCTTGAGATGGATTGCTCAGTGAGAAGTTCACCAGAAAACACGCTGGACCCAGATTCGTCCCACCTGCGAAAGCAAGAGGGACTAGGTCAAGGTGAAGAGATACAAATTTCAGAGGATAAGATGGGCCATGGAATAACTTTGAGGTACTGAAGAAAAATTCATTTTCCATTTGATTAAGTCATGACTATCAGGTAAGTCTGTGGAGGCCCTGAAAAGGCTCCTCTCAATACTGCCACAGGAAGTGGAAAGAGGGAAGGCCCCAGCTGTGCTCTGTGTGTTGGCACAAAAACTATGCTCTCTAGGTCCCACTATAGGGGTGAGCACAGCAGGGTCACTAAGGCAGTTGTCTCCTTGCTCCAGTGAGTTTCTTTGGGGGCTACCTGCCAGCTTGCTGGAACTCCTCTGCCCACCACATGCAGCACCAAAGTGCTGGAGGTGCAACTAAAAGCCCCAATCTGCTAAACAGGCACTCTGCCACCAAGCTATATGCCCAGCCCCTGACACTAAGAAATTGTGAAACCATCTTCCCACTGTTTCCCCCTTTTCCACCCTCCTTTCCTTCTTAATTTTATTTTTTTTCTTTCCTTTTTGTAGGCTCAGAATACTTTTCTGAAGAAAAATCTTAAAGATAAAACCTTAATACCCTTTAAAGCCCATGTGCCATGTTACCAGTGGCTGAGCTTTGCCTTTAGCAGAGCCTCCTGTGAAAGCCCAACCACATTTCCTAGGACAATCACAGGGCCTTCAGCCCTCCAGGAACCTCACACTAATTAAGCCAGAACCCGGGCAATGAATAAAGCCCATTTTAAACACAGTGGGCCTGCACAAGGGGCTGGGACCAGACCTGGAGTTTCCCACTACTCATGGCTCAATCCAAAAGCTCTACCCAGTAGCCCATAGAAAGTTTATTTAAAGCCACTCCTGATGAACATGGAAGGACTTCTCTGTCACTTAAAATCTGTCTTTTTTTAAGGCACTTAGGTTGAGTTGTGAGGGGCTTTATGAGAGGACAGAGGAGAGTACAGAGTGACAACAGGCGGGAAATGCCCATACTCAGCAAGTGTTCCTCTTCAGAACACATGGGGGTGTATTTTCCCTTTTTCCTCATGGAAACAGAACAGGATCTACATTTTCTTTGTAGACAGAGGGATTACTTCTTCTGCAAGTCAGCTCACATTAGCTGGGAGAAGAGTGACTTTACAGAAGCTCAAAGGTTTTTAGAAAACTACTTGGTTGCAGTGCCACTGAGCCTAAAGAGAAGAAAGGCCAGCAAGTGAACTGTGCTTCCAGGAGTAATCAAAAAGATGCTGATGATGGAGGCCTTGGTCGGCTAATCTGGGATAGAGTCATTGAAAAGAGGTCATTGAAACACTCTGATCCTCAATGTAGCCAAGTATTCCCTGCCTGTTTATTTTGTCACTGATGTGAATATGTAACTCTGGTTAAGTGGAATTTGCTTTTTGGCTTCTAATAAAATGTGTGGTAAATTCCATTCTGTGGATTTCATACTTTCCATGGTCATGGGTCAACAATGGAGGTTCCCTTTCTGGGTGACGAAATGTGGCCTTTCTTACTAAGCTTGGCTTACTTGCTGCCCTGCCAGTGCTCTCTCTTGGCTCCTTGCAGCCTGCCTCCTTGTCATGTCTCAGGAGCTCTCTCCCCTTTGCAGTGTACAAAGAGATTTCTCTTAAAGTGACCAAGTTCTTCAGCTGTTATTTTCTATACTTGGCCACACTTTCCATGACTTTCCTCACAGCTCACCATGAGTACCAGTTCCTATTTTCTGTATTCCTCCTCTGTAAGGTCCTTGGAAAGATAAGCCAAAAAACCTTTCAACATGCTGCCTTTTCATAGGTTTAAATTATCAGGAGGCTCTGGTAACTGCAAAGAATACTTTTTTTGCACTAAATGTATCACTTAATATAGGTAGGCCTCATTTTGAGATATATTCCTTAATTATTTTGAAGGTATTAGTATATTAATTATAAACAACTGCACCCACATTTCTATAAGTGCTGATATGTAGGAAACCTTTCTAGATCTTGTAGCAATCCAGAAAACTCCACATTTGTAATCCCACAGAAAATTTACTGGAATTCTAATAAGTTAATTCTAGTCTGCCACTTCTGGTGCACTGTATGGCAAGAATAAAGACATTAAGACATATTTGTAATTGTGGGGAGCCAAGGGGTCCTAATTGCAACTCGAACAATGGCTAACTAGAACAAAGGCCTCTACCCAGGGCTGAACCCAGGTTTTATTAATTTGTGAAGAGGGGAGTGGCAGGAAGTACATGGGTACCATGAGTGAGAAAGATGGAGAGTAATCTGTATAACAGAATTCAAGACATTATCTAATGTTTTGGGGGTCAGTGTGTTAGCTCTGATGTGTAATTTTTTTATTCTCTGAAAAGTTATAGCCTCTTATCTCAAGGCTGGGTCTCTGCCCTTGGGGGGCTCTCTCAGCCCAGCTCATACACACATCATGGGAGTTACAAGCAGGGCAGCACTGCCCTGCTGCCCTGCTTCAAGCACCTTACATCAGCACCTGGCTAGACCTATTTGCAATGCTTAAAGCCAATTGAGGGGGGCCAGGGAAATGGTTCAGTGGAATAAGCACTTCCCTGGCAATCTCAAGGGCCTGAGTTCAATCCCCGGTTCCAACAAAATAAATAAATTAATTAAATAAAGAAAGAAAGCCAATTGAGGGAATAAAGACAAGACTTAGCCAGCTTTGCACACATTAGGGACAGATTTAGCCAAAAAGGAGATGATTGTTCTTTCAACAACTGTCCACATGTTCCTCCACAGTGGCAGTGGAGAATCTATGAATATGAATATGTTAGTTAATTTCCTATGTACTATTAGTAAAGTCTATCCAGAAAATTTCCAGGACTTTGGTATAGTCAGCTTTCTGTTATTGTGCCAAAATACCTGAATAAACAACATAAGATATTGCTTTTGGCTTAGAGTTTCAGAGCTGCAGTCAGCAGCAACACATGGCATAGGAGGCTGCTCACTTGTGGTGAACAGGAAGCAAAGAGAGAGACAGGGCTGGGACAACATAGAGTTCCTAAGAATATACCTCCAATGACCTGCTGTTAACTGCTGCTCCAAACCCATCACCTCCCAGTAACCCACCAATGGGTCCATCCCCTCATGAGGTTAAAACTTTCACGATCCTATCATTTTCCAAAAGCTGTCCCTCTGAAAACACTACACTCCGAACCATACACTCAATGCAGGAGCATCAGGACCTCAATAATACATAATTTTAGGGCAAAAACTGCAACCCAGGAGTCCCAGTAGACCATGCTTGGCCACCCATCCCAAACATCAATCAATAGATAAACACTGTTCAAAGGCAGGAGCTTTAATCAGCATGGTCAGGGGCTGGGGAGACAGCTCAGCAGATTAAGCGCTTGCCTGGCAAGAGCTTGAGTTCAATCCTTGGTTA
>NW_004524657.1:6975718-6988550 GCF_000260255.1 Octodon degus
AAAAAAAAAAAAAGAATCAGCATGGTCACACTGGAAAGATCACATAAAGAGAGTCAAAGATTCTCCAAAACTTCAGTGTCTTTTATAGAGAAAGGAATAAAGGCAAGGAGTGGAGGTTTCTACAGTTGGCAATGCAGGCAGTCTTGGTCAAAATATGGTTTGGTTAGCCATTTTTCCTTTTTTTAATTAGTTAATTTATTTATTTTATATTTTTAGGGAAGGGTCTACAGGGTCTTCAGGGTCTCACTATTATATAGGGCTCCTAGTGATTCTCCTGTTTACAGCCTCCCAAGAGCTGGGATTACAGGTGCACACCACCACACCAGTCTCAGTGCACCCTAAGGGCGGTGCCGGTATGGCAGGCCAAGGGATTGAACCCCTCGCCCCTGCACCTGCTTGCAGGCACTTTAATCCACTGAGCTATTTGGCTGGTCCTGGTCAGCCATTTTCTGAGGACTGGTTCCTTGAGGGTGCTCAGAGAACTCGCAATATTGGAACTGCTTGGGTATGGGGGCATCTCTGAGGTTCTGTTTTCCCTCAAATGTAAGTTGAGTACATGTTTAGGAAACTGTAGGACCAATAATCTGATGGGAAACTGCCCCTACAAACCATGGTAACAAGGCTACTTATTGCTAGAGTGAAAATCACCTTTTTTATTATGGATCAGTGACTTGTTCCTTCTTTTTGTCCATTTCAATTGTCTAACTATTTCTTGAGCAAATTTTAAGAGCCAGAGACTGTGCTAGATCCTAGGACCAAAAAGACAAACACTTGGAGGCTGCCTGCAAGTTGCTTCTAGTCTCACGCCTTTCCTATGCTTAGTACACAAAGGCCCCTCAATATACCCTTGGCTCCATTTTAAATTATAGTTCATGAATTAGCTTTAAAATGGTTATTTTGGGTACCTATCCTAACTCCTAACAGAGCATTTTTCCTGGTATTACTGGGAAATGACAATATATGTGAAGACAAATGATAAGTACTGAAAGTATAGAACTGGTTATAGAAATTTTTTCAAGGCAAAAGTGTAGTGCGTTTTGTTTAGTTTAGGTTAGTTTTATTTTGTTGAGACAGGGTCTCCATATGTGGTTCAGGAGGGCCTTGGAGTCACTCTGTAGTTCATACTGGCCTCAACTCATAGCAATCCTCCTGCCTCAAGCTTCTGAGTACTGAGATTGTAGGTGTGCTCCATCACAACTGCTCTTTTCTTTTTAAAATTAAAAAAAATAGTTTATTCAATTATTTCAATTATCTTTACAGACCAGGACCTTCAACAGTGACTTTTAAAACTGATTTATTACATTTGTTTTCTCCAGAAATTTTCAGTTCCCATCTTTTTTTTTTTCTGTACTGCTTTCTCCTTTTAAAATTTCTAGCCAGGGATAGAAATTTCAGCAGCACAAGTGTCTGCCTGGCTCTGAGTTTAATTCCCAGTACTGGAAAAAAAAAATTTCTGCAGGATGTGATGGTGTATGACAATGATCCCAGTCCTTTTGGCTAAGATAAGTGTAAGAGGCTGAGAGAGTTAAAGTTAAAGCTGACCTGGACAAATCAACCAACCAATCAATAAAGAAGTAAAATTTTTAAATTAAAAATTGCAGCTCATGATTATTAATATTCCAGTTAATTTCTCTATTCTCTTCTCACTTCATGCTTTCCTCCCATACAGGGTAATGTTCATATGTACTATAAGTTGTATGGCTTCTATCAGAATCTCTATCGATATATTAAATCCAGAAGTAATACCCAACTGGTGGGTGAGAATATAAAGGTAAGGCTTTATTTAATTTGCTATTGTACTTCTTTTTTTTTTTTTAAGCCAGATGGGTCTTTCAGTCTAAATGAGGGATGAAAAATAATCTCAGAAGCTAAATATTTTACAAGCCAAGTTTTTATAAAACATAAATGTTCGTTTCATTCTACACAAATTGAGAGGACTGAGTATTCAAGATGACTCTCTCTGTCACTGAGCAAAAGCACTAGGTTATCCTTCCATGCACTATTTTGGGAGACCTTGTTTGAATTTGTCTCAGTTGATATCTACTATTGTCCTTTCTATAATTGGGAATTTCAATACAGCCTATGTTGAGATTCTTTTTGATTGAATAAAGCAGTTGGTTTAACCAAGTATCTTATCAATATCCAGGAGTACAGAGTTTCACCGTTGGTAAAGGATATTTACCATGCTAGCGAGGAAGTTACACGGAACTCTTTTTCATACTGACAGTAAATGAGGGTGCTAACCAAGTGATTGCAGGACTCACTCCTTCAGAACTGTAGTCTGCATGGACTCCTGGTGTTAAGTCCTCAGCTATAGAATCACAGTCTGTACACTTTTCTGAATACAAATTTTATTTTAATAAAAAGAGACTTTAAAAGTGTATTCTAGTGTAATGTTAGTATAGCTGATAAGAAAAATTCCTTCCAACAGACACTTTTATGCTACATATTACAGAGAGAAAAAGGCATTCATAGACAACCATATACATACTGTACTCACATACATTCAAAACATGGATTTCTAGCCTAAGTGAACGGGGTGCCTGGGAAAAAACAGTGATCAATAATCTTAGTCTACACCAGTGAATTAGTATGAGATGATTCCACTGCCAATGTTGTCTCTTTCAAGAATATAAGAGAGTCCACCAAATGCATTTATCTTTGCTCTGTCATCTTGCATCTAGGATGTTAAGGATTGTACTCCATTCACAGTGTCTCGTGATGGTACTCCCATTGCTCCTTGTGGGGCTATTGCCAACAGCATGTTCAATGGTAGGTGATGCTTTCCTGTCTCTGGAATGTCACTTTTCATAAGTGTGTTACCATTTTGATGTCCAGATTACTGCTGCAGCCAAGAAGCAGGGTTTTGTTTTGTCCTCTAAATACTGAATCTATTATCCTGGCTGACCTAGAGCACTGACGTACAGTGTTTCATTTGAAAATAAGTTCTTTCTTGCCAGAAATATAAAAGAGAAGTCAGCGAGGAGCTTAAGAGAATTTTTCAGTAACTGGCTCAACCTTGGCAAGGAAAAGAATGTTCTTGTGACTGCAGCATCCGGGCATCTTGGGAGTCTGCAAGAGCCCTGATTTATTTTGTAGCTGGATCTGGGTCTGCATTTGGAGGGTAGCAAGATTGCCAGCTTGCATCTCTAATGCAATTTTTTATTTCTTTTCAGATACCATAATGCTTTCATACAAACTTAATTCATCTGTACAAGTTAGAGTCCCAATGCTAAAGAAAGGACTTACGTGGTGGACAGATAAATATGTCAAATTTCAGAATCCATCTCTCAATGATCTTCCTAGCAAATTTGCAGGTAAGATTCATATACTTATGAGAAATGTAAAATGATTGGTTCCATGTTTTCTTCCAGTCTACTCTTAAGAAAAAGGTAATGTTTTAAGATGATTGGCATTTCACTGTAATTACAATGACTATAACTATGATGGCCTTTTTGAGATTGAAAAAGGGCATTAGAATAACTAGGTATAGAGTTTTTTAAAGTTTTCATATACCGGCCAATAAACTGACATCACATAGGTAAACATACACATATACAATAATTCAACCAAAAACTATCTTCAAAAAGGCAGTTCTTGAAGCCAGATGTGGTGGTGCAGTCCTGTAATATGAGCACTTGTGAGGTGGAGGTAGGATTGCCATGAGTTTGAAGACAGCCTAGGGCTACATAGTGAGTTCAAGTTCAAGGCCAGTCTGAACTATGCAGCAAGACTCTCTCTCTCTCTCTCTCTCTCTCTCTCTCTCTCTCTCTCTCTCTCTCTCTCTCTCTTTCTCTCTCTCTACCCCCCCCCACATCCCTGGCTGTGGTATATTCACAATTCACACTTTTATCCAAAGAAGTGACAATATTTTATTATTCAAAAGAAAAGCTGCTTTTGTACAAATCTAAATATTTTTGCATATTCACAAGACAAACTGAACTGAAAAATTTTTATAATGACACAGATGATAAACATATCGCAGTATGATATTGTCTTATCAACCAGAATTTTAAAACAGCTTGCGCCTTTAAGGAAATGCTTTTGTAGTATTAGATGATGTATCCTATAATGATCCTGTGAATGAGTTCTCCAGCTTTGGGGTACATTTTTTTAAAATGTTAAAAAATATTTTTAAAAATTTCTAAAATATAGAAAGTTCAAAACCTTTAGTTGTTGAAGATTTACAGCTTCAGGTCTTACATTTGAATCTTTGGTCCCTTGTAAGGTAATTGTTACATATGATGTAAGGTATGAGGCTCCATCTTCTTCCTCCTCCTCCTCCTCCACTGCCTCCTCCTTCTTGTATTTTTTATTATTTTTTCGCATGTGGAGAGGCTGAACCTTTTGTTGTACTGAGTGCACATCTGTAATCCTAGCACTCAGTTTACTAAAAGCATTATCTTTTCTCTGATGTTATGTCCGACCAAATATTATCTCTACAAAATCTCACCATTTAAACCTGACTACATTCACTGCACAGGGAGCTGCACACATTTAACTGAATTTGCATCTTGAATGATGGAACTTCCAAATCCTTTGCTTTGATTCCATGGGAATTAACGCTCCTAAAATCAAACTGTTATTGTATTTAACTTACCCCACTATGCTACTTGAAGACATTCATGTAAATCTGGCTTCCTTTAACCACTTACAAAATTTTTTGTCTGCTAAAGACATCAACAACACACTAACACATTCTTTTTGGCTACCAAAAACAAAACAATTTTTAAAAAGTATAACTAGGAAGAAATCTATTTGATCTTAAAAAAGTCATGCTCACAGAAGGATACATAAATAGACTTTTACAGAAGTTAAGCTACTGTCACTGGATACACATTAAAAGTTATCACAATCTTTTGAAGCATGTTCTGATATTCTTCAGCAGATTTATAACTTTAGATTTTCTTTTTTTAAAATGTGTTTTGTACAGGGTCTCACTACACAGCTCAGGCTCACAGTGATCCTCCTGCTTTCAGCCTCCCCACTGCTGGGATTACAGAAGTGCAGCACCATGCCCAGACTTGCATCTTTAGATTTTCATGCAGTCAACATCACTAGGATTCCCAGGGTAGAACAATGTTGACCAACACTGCCAATAGCATCTTATTAACTTTTTAAAGAAACCATACTTAATTTTATATTAAGCACACATTTCATTTTTTGGTCCTTCACTGCGAAAGGATTTATTAGCAAATAAAAAAAAATTGATACCGAATAACACAATAGTTATATCATTCTATTGCATAACAAATAACAAAACCACTGTTGCAAAAGAGTGCAAACTATTCTCAGCAGGGCTGCTCAGTGTCTGTTTCCCACACACAGCATCATACATGCATGACCAAACTTATAACAACCCACATTTCCCAGTGGTCCCACTGACTTGCAGCCTGGCAGCCTCAGACATATCATGGGCCAAGACAGACATTACGGACAAGCTGGCTGGAATGTCAGCAGGCAGGGGTCATAGGGATAGGTTACATTATGTTTCGACAACAAGAGTCTCTACTCATCTTTCATATAGAATCACAAATCAAACTAAGCAGCACAGTCACTGCACAGGAAATCTCACACATGCTGAACTAATATTATGCCTGGAAGCTGGAAGGATGGATGAAATTATATGTACACTATTTGTGTAAAATAAATGCTAAATTATCAGATAGGATTGTGGACAATAGACATAAATGGGGACTGTCCTGGGCATATTAAGATACACAATTCACTGTGAATTGTTAGGTTTTGAAAGGAACTTGGCAGCTTCCTTGGAAATCAGGGCAAATTAACTGGAATCTTTCACCTCTTTATCAAACATTTATTGAGTCCAATCATGTATCAGGCACTGGACTAAATGGCAGTGAAAAACAGGTGAGTACAATACTGTTCTCAAGTGTCCGCTGTAGAGTGAGACAGATGCCCACGGGTGTAAATGGGAAGCAGGACATGACATAAGGGCCACAGACTCATCTCTGGCTCCACCTTCCACCCTGCGCTTCCCAAGTTCCTCCAGAGGCCACGCCCACCTGGCTTTCCACCTTCACACTGGCTTGTAGTTCCTGGGCCTCCTGTTTGCTCCCAATACCAGATCGGTCCTCTCTCTTGCTCCCAGCTTTGAACTCTCAGGTGCAGTGTCAGGGTGAAGATGTAGACAAGTCAGCCTCCATGCACTTTCATGGCTCTTTCCTTAGGACACATTCCGAGAAGTAGACTCTCTGGGCCCCAACACACACAAAATAGAAAAGCTTTCAGGACATGTTCCCAGATTCAGATATTTGCTCCAAACAAAAGTTCCCCAATTCCATGACCTCACCAATGATTACTTGAAATGTCAACCAATGCTTTTAATTTTCTCTATATTGCTAGCTAAATTAATGAGATAAAAATATTTTTCATGGGGGCCTGCCCCTTAGCTCAGTTCTTTAAGTGGCTACTTCAACAAAGCAGTCAGGCTCAGGTTGCTGTGGTTCAATCCCCACAACTCAAGCCAGCCAATCATGCCCTGAAGGCATTCGGAGCAAAAAAAAAAAAAAAAAAATTCATTAAAATGCCCCTGAAGAAAATGATGGTTACTATTTTGTCGTATCTGTTCTTTTAATCTTTATAATTGTTAATACAATTGAAGGCATAATACACATATAATTCTTTGCTCTTACTTTTTTCACTCTTTGAAATTATCATGAGCATTCCTTAGCCTCTTTAAAGCTATTGTTTTAATGGATATATACTCAGATAACTTACACATAGATGCACTTACTTTTGTAAAAGCCTGGT
The DNA here is from genome assembly GCF_000260255.1 of Octodon degus. Classification (NCBI taxonomy): domain Eukaryota; kingdom Metazoa; phylum Chordata; class Mammalia; order Rodentia; family Octodontidae; genus Octodon; species Octodon degus. The sequence goes on from NW_004524657.1 coordinate 6,982,493, forward strand.
TTCACCAGGGATATAGCTCTGCGGAACAGCACCTGCCTGGCAAGCACAAAGTCATGAGTTTGATTCTTGGTACCAAAAAAAAAAGCGCAATTGCTATTTCTCTTTTCTCACATATGCCATTCTTTCCTTGTCTACACTCTAAGAAAAATTCAAGGAAACAGATTACTTTTCTCTACCATATCCTTTCTTTTCTTCCCACAGGAAGCACAAAGCCCCCAAACTGGCCTAAACCAGTGTATGAGCTCGATAAAAACAATCCGGACAACAACGGCTTCCTCAATGATGACTTCATTGTCTGGATGCGGACAGCTGCCTTTCCCACATTCAAAAAACTGTACAGGAGACTCTATCGCATTCACTATTTTGCTCAAGGCTTGCCGGCTGGTAATTATACTTTCCACATATCCTACAGTATCCTTTTATAACCCTTTACTTTTCAAGCTAAAGGAAAATCCTGTTAGTAGTTAAAGAGTTATTTCATTCTCTATTCTCCAGTCAAATATTTATATCAAAAAAATATAAGTTTTCTTATAGACAATACTGTATAGGGGAAGGAAATATTGTCCTCTACTCTCCCAGGGTTTTCAGCTGGGACTAACATAGACAGATCAACAGGAAAAAAACTACAAAGTTTTTATATATACATGAGAACCCTTAAAAGAAAATGGAATACCCAAAGAAGTGACTAGCCAAAGTTTATATCTACTACGTTGAAAAAAGAGTGGCAATTATGGGAAGGTAATTAAAAGTTAGCGGTTTGAGTTCGTTTGCACAGACTGTTTCTGGTCTCGACATCTAATCTCTGTTGATAAAAATGTTTATTTTTTCTTGTCATACAAGGACATCTTCCACATGGGAGTTTTATCTCTTGTGTTCAGGAAGAGAAAATAGGAAGATAGAATGCCCTTGCACCAGCTATTTGTCAAGTCCTTATAGCTGAAAAATGACATGCCAAGGAGGCATAGTTGCAGTGGCCTATCCTCAACTTCAGTTTGTCTCTATTATATGCTTCACAGTCTTGAATAAAGAAATGTGGGTAAGTACAGGAATACTTCTGTTCCAAAGAAAGACTACATAACAGTACACCTGAAAGTCAAAAACAGTGAAGAATGGACAAGATGAAGAATCATGAAAATAAAAAAGAAAAAGAGGGAAGAGTCTGATAAGAAATTTGGAATATGGACTGAAACTCATAGAAACTGAAAGAGATTGTAGAATCTTTTGTTCTAGACAAAAGTTTCATAGAACAAGGGAGCCCTGGGCTCAAGGTCCAGTTGATCCAGCCCATGCCAGGTTGCTGCGAGCTCGACAGTGAAGATGCTATTTCTCCTTCCCTTATATACAGCACCAGCAAACAGGAACAGATGCCTTAGTAATGGTCCGAGTTGGAAAAAAATACGCTTTAATAAGAGATTATGAATTTTTCACTTAATTTAAACATAGAAATATAGATCAATTTAAAAGCAAAAAGGATTTAACTTTATTTTTTTTTTAGGATTTAACTTTAAAATGACATCAAACACTACCTATATATTTAACATATTGTTACATAAACACAATTTTTGCTAACTCTAATCTTTAAAAGTTCATTTTTACATTTTTGATTCTCCCCTTGCCAAAAATCTCTTGGAAGCCGAATCCTTTCCAGCTTGTATACAACTTTGAAACTTAATGCAGATTAGATTTCAGAACTTCTTATTCAGTGGGACTTCCAAACAAGCAGGAGGTTCTTAACACAAAACTGTTTACCTCCTTAATCTCATTACCCCTGTGGAGGTCTTGGAGAAACATTAAACATGAAGGACATGTGTTCTAGTTCCTCCTAATGTCCTCTTCTTTTGTTGCCTAGAGTAGGTGTGTGCTGTCTTCCTCTGTCAGGGGAGTAAGGCACCGTTCTGTACTAGTTTGCCATTCGGCAGGGTCTCTAAATCTATTTTATGAAAATCAAAGGCACAAAATTCCTCCATTTAGATATTGATCAAAGGTTAAGCTTTAGAAGATTATCTTTTGAAGAATTTCAACAAACCTTCTAAATTCTCAATAAAATTTAAGTATTGATTGAAAGTTGTCAACAACCATCTCTCAAAAGTTGGACTTCCTAACCTTATCCACTGTGTGACTGCACTATCAGTAAAGAAGTTGTAGCTACATTCAAGAAACAGAAGAGAAAAATTATACCCTGCTGTCCACACAGAGCATGACAATACAGTCTGGCTTGCGCCTGAGAAAGGGAGGCTATGCTCCACATGAGAGACGCGCTGAGTTTCCTCTCTGAATGTTCTCTCCGTGGTGCCTTCATGCAGTTATGCTTTAATATTGGGCACTCTCAAAACTAGATCTCCATTCAGAACCTTGGTCCTGATTTTCAGTCCTACACTTTTGTTACCTGTGTGTGGCCCTGGGGTATTACCCGATTGCCAGATATCCAGACTGCCAGGCAAGAAAACCAAGCCTGTGTGCTACAGACAGTGCTTACCACTTCTAAGGGAGAAAAGCTGTTCTCTGTGTGAGGGGAAGGGACCCCACCCTTCTCAAGTAAGTGAAAGAGAACATAGGCAGATGGGCTGAGGTGGCCTCCTCCTGGTGACAAAGAGGAATTTTGATGTAAAAGAAAAAGAGAGCTATTTTCCTAACAAGTTTCCTTGAGTCTCTAAATAGCTTGTTGCCAAGTGATTTAAGCCATCTTAAGAGCTTTGCTGGGAAATGCCTCTGTTGTTGCTATGAGAATCCTTTGTTTATTAGTTTCGTTTACAAAAGACACCAGATGTTTAAAAACCTCAGGCCACATGCATAATCAAAATGACATCATTAAAACACTAATGATAGCAAACCCACTTTAAATACTTACTCCCAGCAGCAGGAATGCTGACCATTTCAGAACCCAAAAAATTGCACTACCTTTAGTTTTCCACCAAAAATGTTTCTCTCTCTCTCTCTCTCTCTCTCTCTCTCTCTCTCTCTCTCTCTATCTATCTCCTTATCTATTTATTTTTATTCTTCACTTCCCTTGAAAATTTATCCCTGAAGTAGGAATTTAAACTTTGCTATTAGGGAACTTAAATCTTCCCTGTTTCTCCTGATTCAAAAATAAAAATTTAAAGTTTGCCATAAAACATATATATGTTAACTTCCTTAGATTCATAAAAAAATTATTTATTATCTATTTAGCTGCCTGTAAATCATTCAGATCTATCTGTATCAGATTTTCTTTTGTCAATTAAATGTAGAGTGAAGGTTTTTTTCATTTAATTTTATTCTCTCAAGATAACAGACTATGGCTTTACTATGTTGTACCATATGAAACTGAATATTCAACCATTTTTTAACTACCAAGAGAGCAACTTTATATGGTGTAATCTAACCTATTTGGTATATACAGTGATGGAAATGAGAAGCACTAAGACACATCCTTAACAAGTCTTCTTAGATTTTCCAGTAACCAGGTTTGGAGGAGAAAAATCTGTTGTTCTTTCCATCCCGACGTGGTGTGGAGGTGGTGGCTTTTTCTTAGGGGTTGCCTACACAGTGACAGGAGCATTAACATGGATGGCCTCCTTTGCTTTAATGGCCTTTCATTTGGCATGGGAGAAAAAGAAAGTAACTCCCAAAGAGTAAAGTCCTGCCTTAAGAAGAAAAGCAGGAAACAGAAACCGATGATGAAGTAACAGAGCCAAGGATCTTTGATATGGCTTGCAATGGCAGACATTTCAAGGAGGGGAACTAGATCAACTGAACAAATATAATCCCTGATGAATAATGAGAATTTTAAAGGTAGGGAGGGCAGAAGGGAGAGGAGGAAAAGGAGGAGCAGAGCGAGAGAGGAAGGAGAAATATTGGTGTGTAGTAACACATTCTTGGAATGGAAACAATAAATGATCCTTGAGCTCTACATTAAGTCTTGGCTGTTGATTTTAAGTCTTTGTGCCTAAGAGCAGGTGAAGAACCAAGCACAGCACCATTATCAGACAAGTGTAAGACTGGGAGTCCCAAAATCCAATGAATTCAGTTTGAACTCTTAGATTTGGCTTAGACTATTGCTGGTTGAAATTATGATCTTCCCAAGAACAATTTCTGAATTACAAATTGGAATGATTCTTTCTTTCTTTCTTTCTTTCTTTCTTTCTTTCTTTCTTTTTCTTCTTTTTTTTTTTTTTTTTTGGTACTGGAGACTAAATTTAGGACCTTGTATTTGCCAGGCAGGCACTTATGCTGCTGAGCTATGTCCCCCACCCTTCTGAATAATTTTTGAAAACTAATTTGTTCAGTGTTTTCTTCTGCCAGGGACTGACCAGACTTCAGATATCTGTAAGCAAGCAATAAAGAAAGACAAAAAAACCAATAATTCAAGGTACAAGGGGACTGGGAGGAACCTGCCTCTAGTAACAATCTCCATGGTTGACCCACTTTTATTAGCAATGAAAAGCACAGGGGAGGGCATAGTGTCCTTTTCATGGAACAGCAACTGTAGTAGATAGGGAATGGATATATATATCCACTGTTTATCTCTTTAGAACCAAGAAAGCATTTCTTTGTTGCAAATTTCTGCATTCACCAAATAATAAAGTGCTTTTCAAAAAATGGCATGATTTAACTGCCAACTCTGAAATCTTCCTTCCCCACCTCAGCTCATGTATAAGCAATTACCTATGGTGACCAGGTGTGGCAGAACTAAATAATGTCCCGTTGCTTTCAGAGGTGGCTGGATGTAGGGTGTGTGATGCTGGGATTAAGGGTGTGAGTACTACTCAGCTAAGGGCAGATAAAATATAAGAGGCAGAAAGAGAGCTAGTTGCTTTCTTGCTACTTGCTTCCTTCTGCCTGTCCTGCTTTGCCATGGACTGCTTCTCCTTTGCCATGTCACCCTGTCTTGGAGTAAGCCAACTATGGGCTGAAACCTCTATGAACTATAATCCAAATAAACCTTTTCTCCTTTAACTTTGGATGTCAGATATTTTGTCTCAGCAATGAGAAAATTAAATAAGACATCTATCATCACCAAAGATATCCATACGAAAATCACTGGAACCTGTAAACAGTATCTTATTATACCAAAGAAGACTTTGTGTAAGTGATGAAGCGTTCTGATATGGGGCCATGATCCTAGATTGTCGAGGTGAGCCCAATGGTTGGCTTTTTAAAATTTTTTGTACCAGGGATTGATAGGATAGGCCAGTGTAATCACAAAAGGTCCTTATAAGAGGAAATCAGGAAACAGTGCATGTGACAATAGAAGCAGGAAGTCAGAGTGATGGGAGGAAGGGGCCATGGCCCCCCAAAAATGCAAACAGCCTAAAAACTAAAGAGGTCAAGAATGGACTCCCCTGGAAACTTCAGAATTTCAGCCAATGTCTTAATCTGACATCCTGAAATTTAAGACAATACATTCATGTTGTTTTAGCAGTACATGGTCATTGGTTATAGTTGTGATAGAAAATGAATACAGAGAGATTGACAATGCTCTAGGCATCTAAGCATAGATTTTAGGGTGCAGGTGGCCTATCTAGGACAGAATGCAAGGAACTGACAGAATTTGTGCACGAACCGGGCATGCTGCCTTAAGATCCTAGGATCTTGGCCCTTTGGTTCCCACTCTTAGTTAAGGTGCTATTTAGGGAAGTCACAAATATTTGTTGTATCTCAACCTTGGTTGTCCACTTACAGAATGCTGTGTGAGTGAATGTTCTATGGAAATAGAACAAATAGGGTATGAATGTGTGTGTGTTTGATAAATAGACTAACAGATACATGCATTTTTAAAAATCCTATGATTGTGGAGCTTGGCAGGTCTAAAATCTGATGAGTGTGGCCTGCTCAAGAAAGAGTTGCATTAAAAGCCCTAAGGTATTCTGCTGGAAAACTAGAAGAGCTGACATTGCAGATGAAGTCTAAAAACAGTGTGCTGGAGAATTCTATTTATAAGGAGGTAAGACTTCTGTCCCATTCAGGGTTCCATGCATCAAGAAGGTCAACAGGGCCGGGGAGATGGCTCAGTGGAATAAGCACTTCTCTGGCAAGTGCAAGGGCCTGAGTTCAATTCCTGGTTCCACAAAAAAAAAAA
>NW_004524657.1:6988650-6994489 GCF_000260255.1 Octodon degus
AAAGAAGAAGGTCAACATACTTTACTCCAAGTCCAACAAGTCAGCGTAAATCTCATCTAAAAACACCTTCACAGGAACATCCACACCAATGTGTGACCAAGTGTCTCAGCACTCCATGACCCAAGGAAGGCTGGCATATAAAGTTTACCATGAAGACATTTATATTCAACTAGTAGTCAGTGTTCCCAAATACCACTCTTCTTTTTCACTTTGTTCTAGCACTGGCTTAATACAAAGGAGCTATACAGAAACACAGGTCATGGCCACAAAGAAATAAACAAAGACCAATGAGCACAATTTATACCACAGTGTAAATTGTGTAGGGTTTTTTCCCTGCTTCTCCATAAACCAGTAAACTCAGCAGTATGTTTTCACAGGACTCTCATCTTGCTATAAAGTGCAGAAGCCATACTCCTGGATCGTGACAGGGACAGGTATAATAACCCATCACTAACTTTACTTTTCAGATTTTCTTTCTGTCCTATCTGATCCCTCCACCCCCACCTCCGATCAACTTGTTTTCCTGCTCCATCTCTCCTCCCCTCCCCTCCTTTCCTCTCTTTTCTCATTCCACAGATTTAATTAATCAGAGTTTGGGGCGGCCAGCTCACCCTGGAGATGGAGATGGAGATGGAACCAGACCCAGTGAGCTTAACGGGCCCTCGTAGCGGTTTGGAATGAATCACCTCGTTGGTCCTGAGGACTGGATCCTGGACCTCACGGGGCTGCTGTGAGGCCTTGCAGTGAGGTGGGGTCTGGATGGAAGGAGATACCTTTCTCACACAGCATTTCTCTCTTTTGACTTAATTTTTCATTTGTGTCTATATTTTGTCTTTTTTTTTCTCCCCCTCCTCCCCCCACATTGGGAACTGCACTCCGGACCCTGTGCTTGCCAGACAAGCGCTTATGCCACTGAGCCATCTCCTTGGCCCTACATTTTGTCTTTTTCTTCAATTTCGTTTTGCTCTTTCGACGAGGTCTGATGACGCTGTTCACACTAGCTGCAGATCCCCGAGTTCACATTTCCTCCTACGTCCACCTCCGAGTGGAACCCCAGGTACCCTCACTCCATCTTTGGGTTTTTGTGGACTGGATAGTGGCAGCCAGAAGAAAATGGTTAATTTCTCTCATTCTTTCTCCTACTTCTGGCAATGATGCTGGAGAAAGGAGAGAAAACAGCGAATGTGAGAGCAAGAGAAAAACAAAAACAAGAAAGAGTGAGAGCTTATGAGAACATGCTTGAGCGTGCAGAGTGTAAGTGCACCTGAGTGGGAGAGTGTTCAGAAACTCAGCACTTTCAGTGCATGGGCACAGACAGTAGATCCAAAGTTAAGTAAGATGAGAGGAGGAGTAACTAAGAGTATACAGATGGCCTTTATGAAATTTACTTACACAACCCTTATCTTCTGTGACCAATTCAATAATGGGAGGATAGCAACCTGCAACAGCTATGACCTGGGCTAGCAAGGGTCTTTGGGCACACAGATCTCCATGTCACTCTCTACCTGCTCAGACTCACCCCACCATTCTGCACGATCTCTTGCTTTCCTTATTTAGGCTTTTGCCAGTTTCCTGCAGGTCAGTCTGGCCTCTCCAAAAGAAGAAAGGAAATGGTCCCCCAGGGCGGGATGGGGCTTCCAACTCCCTTTGTGTAATCCCAGAACACCTATATCAGAACACCCACTGACTTGGACAAAACATCATCTCTCCCAGCCCGCACTACAGCCTTCCTGATGAAGCTTGAGTTTTCATTTGCTGTGTTCCATGCCATAGGCTTTATTAACCAGATGTTAATGTAACCAGCTCCAGACAGCTGCTTGGTGGTTTTCCTCTGCAGCATGTCCAATAGAATCCCACAGCACTGTGGCCTGTGGTTGTCAACATTTTTGTCTGTAGTTGTTCATGAACGATTGTACTGCAGAGCAGATTTCCGCTGGTTTCTCTACTGGGTAAGACACAGGGAAGTCCGTTTCTCCTCAGCATCAGGGCAGTCACTTGGGGATTCAGCGGTCAGTCCTCTTCAGCAAGACTGGGTCACAGTTCCACTGCCCATTCAGATTTGGTTTGGCAAGCACAAGTGTCTAAAAACTTCATTCTGCTTCTGCTGGTTACAGTGCCAATGCTCTATTGACACTTAGAGTTGTATCCATTTAAGGGTGTGTCAGGACCCACTCTCTTTTTAAAAATTCTCCTCCCTTTCCCACTTAAAATGATTATCTGGTAAAATAATTAGAAAAGAAGAAGGTAAAAGTATGAGATTTGGATTACAGTGACCAGAACAGCAGAGCAGCTCACTTAGAAGGGATGAAAAGTTTTCTTGCAACAATTCAGAATTGTACAATATCCCCACTCTAATCCTACGGCAGCCACAAATGATTCAGAGCAGCTCCGACAAATGCAGGAATTCTTCAAAGTCTGAGAAATGAAATATTGTCTAACAATGACTCTTCCTTTTTTGATTAGTGTGGAGCCTGTATCCTGATTGCAGAGGCAGGATCCAGTTTTCTTATTCATTTTCACCACAGTTGGAATGGAAAAACTGAAGTCATTGCTCTGATGGCAAAAATATCTTCTGGTGCTCAGAGCCAGCGTCAGAACAGACAGCCCCAGGCCGGGTGCCTCTTGCTTCTTTGCTCTGTGCAAGGAGCATTATTCCATTGAAACATGATTTTCAATGTAAAAATACTACACTATTTTTTTTTCTCTCATTTACAAGGATTTCTCAGTTTTCTGTTCATGACTGACAAATATAGGCTAGCCATAAAAATATATTACTCAATTGAAGTTTAGGGCTTTCTTAAAAAGTCAAACAGATGCCAAACAGTCTGTAGAAACTAGAGCTACAGAGCTCCACAAGGAGGTTAGTGTGCAAGAAGCAAGGCAGGGCCTTTACCCACCTGGGTGGGGGGGGGCTATACTTCTGGATTTCTCCATTTCTTTTAAATGTGAAAAGAAAGGAAAAGGAAGAAGGAGAGAAATAAGACAAAGCAAACTAATGAGGACTGAGCCTTTCTTGTGTCTTCTCTACACTGCTGTGTTTAGTTCTTGCAACCGTGGGGTGAGGCAGATGCCCTACCACTCAGGGGTGAAGTCCTCACCCCTCATCCCTCCTGTGCAAGCTTGGATCTCACAGTAATGTGTCACAGCACTAGCTGTATGCCTTACCTTCACAGGGGTAAATAAACAAGGCACCCGTGCTGAGAATGGGCTGCAAGAGCAAGTTCATGGCACAAGTTGGGTAAAGAGTTTCCTCCAGGACAAAAAAAAAGTGGAGAAGGGAAAGAAACGGCACACAGGACACTGAACTCTACTGTCACACTAGCAGTCTTCTGCTGCCTCCACAGACTGCAGCAGTACACAGATACAGCCTGTAGCTCCACAGCCCTCTTGCAGATAAAAGGTGAAAAACTGAAAGCCCAAAGTTTCCATACTGAAAATAGAAGATGCAGGACAGAACTGAATTTTTTCACAACATTGTTGAGCTCACTGATTCAGCCCTAGAGATCTTTTTATGTGAGGCAGTAAATACCCTTATTATTTCAATGATGCCTAACTAGATATTCTGTTAACTTGTAGCCAAAAGCATTATAATAGATATAGTATGAATATTTCCATTTTATTGTACTAGATGGGTTTCACTTAACAGACCAGAAAATTAATTCATTGACTCCTGCAGTGAGAACAAACCACAGTTTATATTCTGTCTGAGACCCTATTTTCTGCAGTCTGTTAGCTGCCAGCTTAGTTCGTTTCTTCCTTACTGCCCTTCATGTGTAGGTGACACTACACGGAGGCCCATGAATCATAACGGGCAAGAATCTTATTTACTATTGTGTCACACAGCCTGGTTGCTAGAAGTTTGATCTTAATCCTCAATCATTAGCCTTATAATCTATTAATACCATTTCTCAGCAGAAGATAGAGACAGAAGTTCAGAGACTAGTGTTCTCAAGCCAATATATGAATCTAAGATCACAATATCCTACAATAAAAAAGGATACTAGATTTCCCAATGTAGGACAATTCTGCAGAACAGGAAGCATGTGCTCAAAATGGTCACTGGCAAAGTCATCATTCCGACTTAAGCTTTTAGTCAGAGATATAATATGTTACATGAGGGTTACAATTCTCAAACAAGTAAAACTAGAGTAATGAAAAATAGTAATTGCTAGGCATCATGGCACATGCCTGTAATCCCAGTGATTGGGAGGCTGAGGCAGGAGGATCTTTACAAGTTCAAGACTAACGTGGGCTACAAAGTGAGCTCAAGGCCAGCCTGAACTGCACAGCATGACCCTGTCTCAAAAAGACACACACACACACACACACACACACACTTAAAAAAAGAAAAAACCAGTAGTAACAGTTGCCAGGGTTTCCAGGAAAGAGGAGTAATAAAGAGATATATGTTTTTTTTTAATGACGGACTTGAATATCCCGATTGTGGGGATGGCTACATTAATTATATATGTGTTTAGTCATTAAACTGTATACCAAAACAAGGTCAATTTTACTACAGTTTTTATTTTATTTATTTATTTTGGGACAGGGTCTTGCTACACAGTTGAGAGAGGCTGGCTTTGAGCTCACTTTGTCACCAAGGCTTATCTTGAATCTGCAAATATGCTCCTGCCTCAGCCTCCTGAGTGCTGGCATGACAGGCGTGCAGCACCAAGCCTGGCATTTACTATAATTTTTAAAAAGGAAAGTAACTTCATTCCATAACAAAATGTTTCTTCTTCACTAATTAGTCCAAATTGATTTTTCCCTCCAATGATAAGCCAGAAAGAAGGGAATGTTATAGCTACCTTTTGCTAGGCTTCATAAAACAGTAGCAAGGTAGTTAAGGAAAATATCTAGGCCTGTGTGCATACCTGACAACAGTGTTTGGCCTTACCAACGATCACAGGAGGAAACAGTTTATGAAACAATATTAAAGCTGTCCTGCCGACTTCCGGGAACCCCCAGACCCAGTCCTAGCCCAGGTCTGGTGAGTGTGTGGAGAGCTTCATGCTACCCTGCGCCGGTGGGACCAGTCCCAGCCCAGGCGTAGCATGGGCCGGACCCTCTCCCACCCCCTCGGGCTGCCCCCACCACTCCGTGGTACCTCCCCCACCCCGCGCGCCGAGTAGGAATTTCTGCCGACTTCTGGGAACCCCCAGACCCAATCCTAGCCCAGGTCCAGTGAGTATTTGGAGAGCTTCCTGCTACCTTGCGCCGGTGGGACCTGTCCCTCTCCCACCCCCTTGGGCCGCCCCCCACCACTCCACAGCACCTCCCCACGCCGCCTGCCGAGTAGGAATTTTGTGGTGTTCTGGGAACCCCCGGGCCCAGTCTTAGCCCAGGTCCAGTGAGTGTGTGGGAGAGCTTCCTCTTCCCCTACTTCACCTTGCCCCCTCCAGGCATAGCGCAGGCCTGGCATATATGCCTGAGGTGCAACCTTGCAGCTGCAATCCCTGCAGAGAGTTTAAAGGAAAAATCCACCCAGCTAGTGCAGGAGCAGAACATCTTGCCACAGGGGAACAACATATTCACCCTCAAGGGCAACAGCGGGAAGGAGCTGAGCACAGCAGCCAGACCTAAGCCAGACGCAGCTGGATAAGTCCAAACTTTGTAGAGCTGCACCTGAACTTCAGTACGTGCGAAGCTTATAAGCTATAGTTATAAGCTTATAACTACAGCAAAGATCTACAACAAAGGTCAGAAGACAGTGCTACACAAAAACACGAGAAGGAACAAAATGCAACCTCAGAAACCAAGCTCACCCATAACAAGTGCAGAGGACACTAACACAGAACAAAATGGAAATCACACAGCTGAAAGCAATGAATCAACAGCT
>NW_004524657.1:7025314-7039826 GCF_000260255.1 Octodon degus
TTTTCTTGCCACTTTCTGAAGTGGTTCTGGAGTCCTCTTTGTGAGTGCTGTCATGGCCATGTGTACATGCTGGATCGATTCAAAACATTTACTCTTCATGGATTTTTTTACTTTGTCAGAAGTTTTAAGGCATTAAAGGCATTTAAGAAGGCAAGTGAGGACAATGACAATATTTTTATTTGACAAAAATTTCCATACAAATAAATGAACATTTACTTTCCTCAACGATTTTTATTTCTTCTGATGTCATATTGATTCTTTTTTTCTAATAACCATTGATTTTCTCAAATATCTTGTGATTTTGATTATAAATGAGTGATTAGATTCAAAAAAAAAAAAAAAAAGAAATGCCAGAGCTCTAAACCATGGATATTAAATAAATTAAAGGTATTTCAGATATAAATGATAAAATAAAACAAATGTTTTTTGGTCTTTTTAAGACAGGGTCTCACTGTGCAGTTCAGGCTGACCTTCAGCTCACTTTGTAGCCCAAGGATAGTCTTGAACTCACAATAATACTCCTGCTTCAGCCTCCTAAGTGCTGGGATTATAGGCATATGTCACCATACCTGGCTCCAAAACAGTTCTTGAGTGGGTCATTGCTCATATGCTAAGTATCTGAACAAACCCGATTATCAGTAATAATAATTACTAGAGGGAAGATAGTCAAAGCCTCCAGCTGCAGCATTTTCTAACAAGTTAGGGCAGTATACTTGTTTGTGTCAGTTCCCAGTCTTGCTAGTTTTGTTGGAAATGAATGTCTTCTATATCAGCAGAGACTTTCCTTAATTAGAGTTTATATAGTTCACTAAAATAGCTCTATTATTTAAGTGCTCAAAAAGTCATTTAGCCACAGACATTTTACTACATCACCTAATAGAGCTCTGTCAAGGATGCTCTGTAGATAACTTCTCAGCACAAGGATTTCATTCTCCTGAGAACACAGTGGAGCCTGCACATGGCCCTTAAGAGGACAGTGATGTCTTTGAAACCCAGCCTGCAAAAATCTAGTGAACTGGGGGTGACTCCCAGTTGTACAAATTCTTCTGAACCCTGCTTCTCAGAATGGTTAAATGAAAGAATCACTGAAAGATTCAAAATAGATTCCGTCACATTCCAATCTTATGAAATAATGCATGGTCTTGCATAAGCATTGAGAAGTAAGACAGACACGCCAGAGCTCTGTGATTTATTGGCTTCCAGGGACTCAAAGACTGTGAAGATAATTCTCCTCCTCCTGTCCTAAAGAAATGTATGTATGTGTACAGTCTCCTGGGCTCTGTTGAACTAAAAGTAGTGGTTCAATCATAGGATCAAAACTAGTGCCAACAGAAGGAAAGAGCCCCAACTCCCCTGCTTTTCAGCCAATGTAGAGTGTCTATATTTTAAGATTTTTTTCTTAATCTCCTTTGTGTAGAAGTTAAAAAAGCATCAGCAAGGGCTTTTATGTGGCCTACAGTTTCACGCAGGCTTTTTTGGTTCACGCCAGAGAAATGTGCTCATATGACCTCCACCCTAATATGTTATCTCCTAGGCAGCTGCCCTCTTCCTCATCTCTTATAAATTATCTGTGTATTTTTTGGGATCAACCACATCCTCAGAAAACTGACTAAAGCTCTTCTAAGAAACCTGACCCCACTCTGCTCCCCAGAGACAGCGGTGGGAGATTTCAGAAGAAATTGCTCGAGATCCTCTATGTCAGAGCCCCAAATTTGTTTTTTGTTTTTGTTTTATTTTTTCAATTAATTTTATTCAGAAATAAATAGCAACAAGACAGTTTCAAAACAGGTCAATATGGCTGTTACAATAATATTGTTGTCTTCATAGTGGTTATTCATAGTACAAGATGCAGATATGACAACTTGTCCAAACACTATTACCACAAAACTTTCTTCTCATTGAATTAAGAGAAAGTAGGTGTATATCTAACCTACCTATTTTGATTATACAGATACAAAATTGTCCTTTATTTGTATCCCCCTTTTTTGTTTAGTTTTGTCAGAGATGGGTATTCCATTGCCATTTAAATACTGTAGGAGCATGAATTCAGCAAAATAATCCAATATAGTCCAGTAGTCGATAATAGTAGTGGGTTATCCATAGGACTGGCAATGTCAGAAGTTGCTGACTTGAGCCTTTTACAGCTCAGCATATTAATACAGCTTTACTTTTCATACCTCATTTTTATTTATTTCTGCTGGATGGTTAAGACCAAGATAAAAGGCCAGACCTATATAACAGGAAATGTAACTTTTGTATCTGACAAGGTCAGTCAAATCCCCTCAGGATTTAGCCTGAAACCCTGTAAGACAGTTTGTAGATCCTTTGTCAGTGTCAGCCATGGGGATGAGTCATGGCCATCACTTGACCAATTTACTTTCTGTCAAAGCCTGAGAAAATGTTTTCGCTCCATGTGACTTTCCTTAGGCATACTCTACATCATTGATGTCCTTCCTTCTGTGGCCCCATAATCTCCCTAATCAGAAAATTTGAGAAAACTGAGTTAAAGGATATTACAGTACAGGTTGTCCTATGTCCTATGTCCTGAGAAGGGCTAGGGCCAAAATGTTTGCTGTTCTTTCAGCCCTTCTTTTTCTCTTAATTTTTGGTCTGTAAACTTAAGCTGTTAACCTTCCAGAAGAGAAGCTTAATATTATTACTCTATAACAGGCATTTGAGCTTAACCTCACTATCTGTCTGAATATCAAACATCTTAGACAAAGCATGAAACAGGTATTTTCCATCAAGTATTGATATGTTAAACTTTAAGTCTCTACAGAATGTGAAGAAAAATAAAATAAAAGAATTTAAACAAATAGGAATAAACAGTTACATATTTTTACACAGAAGTTTAGAAATCTAACCATATACAGCATTGTAGCAGGACAGTCCTGTGACATTTTTTTTTTCTGTCGTCTTGTTTTCATTTATTACCCTTTTTTAAAAAAGAAACAAACATTTACTTGAGGGACAATATGGCAGTCATTGGTATGTCATGACAAGCAGTACATATTTAGAAGACAAGAATGACAGGCATTCCAAGCATGACCCTATTATTACACATTGCTATCTTCAGTGCAGTTGCTTAGTTCACAGGTATCAGCATATACAGTCAGAGAGGGTGAGAAACCTACCAATTAACTGCTGGTTTCAAAAACATGCTGAAGATTCTCAGGATCATTGCCTTAACCATCCTGTACATATAAATGTATGGCTTTGACCCTGTCATGTGTCCTAGCTTTTCTCCTTGCCCTCTCTTCGTTGTTTAATCCCTAAATTCTCACTTTCCTTTTAATTGTTTTATCTTTCTATTTTTATTTCTTCTTTCGAGTTCTTACACTAGGGAGATTATACTATATTTACATGTGGGTCCAATTAACTTCACTTATGAGTATATCTTCAAGTGGCATCCACTTAAATATAAAAGCTTTGAGTTTATCATTTTTTATAGCTGAGTAATACTCCACTGTATCTTTTTCATTCATTCCTCAGGTAATGGACATCTTGGTTGTTTCCAAGATTTGGCTATAACAAATTGTGCTTCTATAAACATAGCAAATATATCACTATGATATGATGTTTTCAGTTCCTCTGGGAAAATTTCCAGTAGGGGGCTAGCTGGTATGAACTGGGTTTCCAGTGCTAGTTTTTTAAGGAGTCTCCACACTGATTTCCATAATGGTTGCATCAGTCTACATTTCCACCAGCAGTGGAGAAGGGTTCCTTTTTCCCCACAGCCTCTCCAATGCTTGGTATTGGTTGATTTCTTTATGATAGCCATTCTTTCTAGGGTGAGATGTTATCTCAGTGTTGTTTTAATTTGCATTTCACAGATGGCTAATGATGTGGAGCATTTTTCATATATTTATTTGATTCTTTAATTTCATCCTCTGAGAAGTGTGTGTTCATCTCGGATGCCCATTTCTGAACTGGGTCTTTAAATTTTGGGGCCCTAATGTTTTTTAGCTCTTTATAAATTCTAGAAAGTAGACCTTTATTAAGATTTTTTTTCCAAATTTGTGGGTTGTCTTTTCACTTTGTTGGTAATTTCTTTTGACGTGCAAAAACTTCTCAATAAGAAGAGGTTCCAGTTGTTAATTCTTTCAATTATTACCCATGCAGTTTGAATTTTGTTCATGAACTGTTTGCCTACCCTATGTCTTCAAGAGTTCCTCCTACTTTCTCTTCTAAAAGATTTAGTGTTTCTGTTTTACTGTTTAGATCTTTAATCCATTTTGATTTTAGCTTAGTGCATGGTGATAGTTTGGGTCCAGTTTTAGTTTTAGGCATGTACAGAGCCAGTTTTTCCAATACCATTTGTTAAAGAGGCTATCTTTCTTCCAGTAAGCATGTTTGGACCCTTTGTCGAAGATAGGTGGCTGAGTATGTTCATAAAGGCTTCTGCGTCTTCTAATCTATTCCATTGATCCTCAGGTCTATTTTGTTGCCAGTACCATGCTGATTTTATCACAGTAGCCTTGTAGTATAATTTCAAGTCAGGAATTGTAATGCCTCCTGCCTTGTCTTTGTTGGCCAGGATTGCCTTTGCTATTGTAGGTCTTTTCTGGTTCCAAGTAAATTACAGGAGTGATTTCTCTAGCTCTGTGAGGTGAGTTGGTGGTAGTTTGATAGGGATTGCATTAAATCTGTACAGCAATTTTGGGAGTATGGCCATCTTCACAATGTTGGTTCTTCCTATCTAGAAGCATGGAATATATTTCCATTTTCTGAAATCCTTTATGATCTCTTTTTTAAGAGTACTGTAATTTTCCTTGAAAAGATCTTTGACTTCTTTAGTTAGATTAATTCCAAGGTATTTCATTTTCCTCAGTGCTATTGTAAAAGGTATTGATTCTCTAATTTCCCTCTCAGTGTGTTTGTTATCTGTGTAGAAGAATGCTATTGACAATTGGGTATTGACTTTGTATCCTGCTATGCTACTGAATTTGTGTATCAATTTTAGTAGCTTCTTGGTGGAGTTTTTTGGGTCTTCCAAGAAAAGTATCATGTCATCCACAAATTTTTTTTTTCAGAGCAAAGATTTTTTATTTGCAAATGAAGACATCCAGGTTGACCTTTCCTGTGGAAAAAGGCCACAGCCAGGGTGCGAAGGCAGCAGGCCCAGGAAGGTCAGGTGGCGGCCCACTTCAGCCCTGCCCACACGGAGCGCTTCATGCCCTGCGCAGCCTTCACCTCCTCCCAGTCCAGTCTGATGTCTGGGACCTCCTCTTCTGGCTCCGGGTCCTTCCTCAAGGCCCCCTGGGGGGAGGCGACCACGATGGGCAGAGGGCCACATTTCTCCCAGAATTCCACGACACGCAGCCCCTTCTTGTCAGCCAGCTGTTGATGGGTTTCCTGGTGGGAGAGGCCCTGGAAGAGGCTGCGCGTGAGGTTGAGCATGTTGACCGACCCTGACACCTTGGCATACATGTCCTTGATGCCAATGAGCCGGCAGATGGTGATGATGGCCCGGTGGCAGCGCAGGCCGTAACCTCTGGGTTGCTTCTTCATCTTGATATGCGTCCTTTTAAATCTGAATGAAATGTCATGGAATATTGTGTGGTCTTCGTATCATTCTATGTAATGCAAATAGTGAATGGCCTTGTTCTTTGCTTTCCTGAACGCATCTATCCATTCAGTGGCTTGCCCAATGGCAAAACCTGCCGCTCCTCTGCCATTCCCCATGGCGACCAGGACACAGCCCGACTTCTTTCTTCCCTCTTTTGCAGTCATACTGAACACATTTCTTACCTCTAGTATCCTGGTATCAAAATCTTCGTATGTTTCTCCATTGGGGCCAGGGTCGGGAGGCCCGAGGCTCATGCCACCCCATGTGTTGCCACTCCAGCCTCGCTCCCGCTTCACTTTAATCTTCCTCTTCCGGTCCCACTCTTCCCGCTGCTGGAACAGGTCAGCCTCCACCTTCTCCTGCTCCTCCTTGCTTCTCTGGGCAATGGCCTGCACTACTCCATTTTTCGTAAGAGAGGCATTCAAGCCAGGCCACAGGAAACCCGAATGCCCTTCACCAATAATCTGACCCCTGTTCAAATCCTTTTTTCTCTTTTTCTTAGATCTTTTGCCTCTTCCTTTTCTTGCTCCAGCACCAGTCTCTGCTAATGCCCCTTTCCACAGTTCTTCAGCTGTCAATTTAGTGAAGAAACTATAGGGTCGAAGCTGCTGGCCCAACAGGGTGCTGGGGGAAGAAACGCAGCACTGTGTCTGCAGTAGGCGGCTCAAGCTGGTGAAATGACCATCGTCCCTGGGGCCCCATGTGACAAAGTTCCACTGCTGAGAGTTGCAGTCTTCGATGACAAAGCAGAAGCTGCTGGAAAGGCACTGTGGGAAAGCTGCCTGGACCAGAAATGACCAGAATAAAGGAAGTAGGATAAGTGGCTGAGTGATTTCTGGGCTCCACGACCCTTTTCAAGTGACATAACACACCACCTGCCCCCTTCCCCAACATCCAACTAGATCTGTGCTTTAAAGTCGCCTCAAAAATCATCTACACATGGGCTGGGGGTGTAGTTCAGTAGAATAAGTGCTTGCCTGGCAAGCACAAGGCCTTGAGTTCAAACCTCAGTTCCATGGGGACTCCGCGCAGGGGAGGCAGACACCTCGTGGCGCGCACTGCAGCAGCCATGCTGGCGCCCCAGCGGACCATCCACAAATATCGATAGTTTAACTTCTTCTTTACCTATTCTTATTCCTTTTATTTCTCTCTCGTCTGATGGCGGTAGCTAATGATTCCAGAACTGTATTGAATAGGAGTGGTGATAGAGGACATCCTTGTCTTGTACCAGATCTAAGAGTAAAAGATTTTCAGTTTTTCCCCATTTAGGATTATGTTAGCTGTTGGGTTGTCATAGATGGCTTTTATCAGATTGAAGTAGAAGCTATCTGTTCCAATTTTCTACAGGACTTTTAACATGAATGAGTGTTGGACTCTATCAAAAGCCTTTTCTGCATTGAGATGATCATGTGGTTTTAGATTTGGCTCTGTTGATACAATGTATTACATTTATAGATTTGTGTATAATGAACCATTCTTGCATCCCTGGGATGAATCCTACCTGGTCATGATGTATGATCTTCTTGATGATTTGCTGTATTCTATTTCCTAGGATTGTGTTGAGGATTTTTGCATCTATGTTCATGAGGGAGGTTGGCCTGTAGTTCTCTTTTTTTAACTGTGTCTTTCCCTGGTTTTGATATCAGTATAATACTTGGAACGATTTGGGGAAGATTGCTTGCTTTTAAATTTCATTGAAGAGTTTGAGGAGTATAGGGACTACATCTTCTGTAAATTTCTTGTAGAATTCAGCTGTGAATCCATCCAGACCTGGACTTTTGTCGGTAGGTTTTTATTACATCTCGTATTTCATTGGCTGTTATTGGGCTATTGAGAGTGGTTACATCTTGTCGATTCAGTTTTGGTAATTTGTACCTTTCTAGCCATCTGTCCATTTCTTTTGTGTCTTCTATCATGTGAGAGTAAAGATTCTCAAAGTAACTACTGATAATCTTCTGAATTTCCACTGGGTCTGTTAGAGTCCCAAATTTGGATAAGGTTTCACCAGAATATTAACTGGCATTAGCAGTCTGGCAAAAGTAGAAAAAGACTTTTACTTTCAGGGATCAGTTATCCATCCTGAACCTAAAATGGAAAAGATTAACTGACTCATGGAATGGATTTTGTGAGAAACCTAATGTCCTCAGGTTACTTTCATTATACCTCCTCTTATCACCACTTAGTTTCCTGTGTGTCTCTAGAAAAATATTTTCAAAATTTTAATCAAGATTTCCCTGTCAGCAGCCCAAGTCAAAGTGTCTAGAGAAACTGTCTTCTTCCTAGTCCTTGTTTGTGAACTCCTGGCTCCTCAATCCCAATGAAGTACAGGGATACAGCAAATGCATTGAACACTTACATTCTACTGGGACACCCTGCAAGCAAATGCACCATAGGCTTAGAAAGAACCAATAGACACGAGACCAATGGATACAAAACAAGCAATAGATGATGCTAGTAATTACTGTATTGCTAATTTCCAGATAAAATTGTTCTAATCATCGTTGTCTTCATTTGAATTCATGAAGATGCCTAGGATTTGCTATTTGTTTATTTTTGAGACAGGGTCTCACTTTGTAGCACAGGCTGGCCTTGAACTCACTTTGTAGTCTAGGCTGGCCCTGAACTCATGGCAATCCTTCTGCTTCAGCCTCCTAAGTGCTGGTGTTATGTGTGTGAGCCACGAGGCCCTGCTTTGGAATTTGGACTTTAATACTTCAGCAAAAGCAAATAATGGGAGGCTAAGGTAGGAGGAGTTAAGACCAACCTGTGCAACATAATGATTTAGTGAGACCATGATTCAAAATTTAAAAAATAATTTAGAGATCTGGGAATATAGCTCAGTGAGAAGGCCCTATGTTCAATCTCCAGTAAAACAAATAGACAGACACATAGATATAGAAAAATAGATATAGATAGATAGATAGATGAAATGAAATGAAATTGATAACATGTAGGATATTAAGGGTATTCATGGTGGACTATTGTTAGCTGAGAGTTCATTATAGTATTTTTTTCCTATTTTTATATAATGTCTTAAATTTCTATAGTAAAAAGTAAGGGAGAAAAAGAAGAACAGGAGAAAGTGGCAAAAATGTGACAGTAAGTCATTGTTTTACTTTTAAAGAACCACTTCATTAGGGACCAGGGGTTTGATCCCCAGGACTGCATGCCCTGCCTGCCCAGGATCCCTGCCTGGCACACTGAGCCAGTGACCAAGTCTGGGTGTGGTGGTGCATGCCTATAATTCCAGTGCTGGGAGGCTGAAAACAAGAGGATTGCTATGAGTCTGAGCTATGTAGTGAGGCTCTGTACCAAATACATAAAGAAAAACATATGAAAAGAACCACTTTATAAAAATTAACTCAAAATAGATCACAGACTTAAATGTAAACCTATAAAATATTCGATGATAATCAATGTGATTTGGGTTTGGTGGTGATAATTTTTCAGAAAATATCAGAGACATGATCCATGAGAGAAAAAATTAATAATTTAGACCTTATTAAAATTAAAACTTTCTTATGACAAATGCCATTAAAAATGAAAAAAACTACTATGGATATGAACAAAATCTAAGAAAATAAAACAGCCCCATTAAAACATGTATAAAAAATCTGAACAGCCAGGCATGGTGGCACTTGCCTGAAATCCTAGCACTTGGGATTGAGGCAGGAAGATTGCCCTGAATTTGAGGCTAGCCTGGGCTACATAGTGAGTTCAAGGTCAGCCTAAACTACATAATGAGACCCTGTCTCAAAAAAAAGAAAGAAAAAATGAACATATATCTCACCAAGGAAGATATATAGATGGTAAAGAAGCATATAAAAGGCTCCTAAACATCTTGTCTTTAGAAAACTTTAACTTAAAACATCAGGTGCTACTACACAGCTCTTAGAAGATTTAAGCTAAGATACTGACATCACCAAATGCTAGGGTAGCTACACACCAGTAAGAAGTCCCATTCTTTGTTAGTAGGAATGCAAAGTCTTTCTCCTCTGTATGGTAGTTCGGCAGTTTTTTTACAAAACTAATCATAGATAGTAGGAAATAGGAAGCTGTATCTTTGACAAATGGGGAAGGGACTAAGAGATATTGGGAGGGGGGAAGATAGGGAAGGAAATGTAGAAAGAACTCAGAAGTGTCTTACATGGGTACCAACGATCCACAACGAATGTATTTGTCATGTACCACAAATATGTACTAATTAAAAAAACTGCTCATGGGGCCAGGGAGATGGCTCAGTGGAATAAGCGCTTCCCTGGCAAGCACAAGGGCTTGAGTTCAACCCCTGATTCCACAAAACAAACAAACAAACAAAAACTGCTCAGTCTTAACATATAATCCAGCAATTATGATCCTTAGCATTAAATTAGTTAAAAACTGATGTCTACACAAAAACCTGACTGTAAATGTTCATAGCAGCTTTATTGATAATTGCTGCTATGGTTTGCATCTGGAATGTCTCCCAAAGGCCCATATGCTGAAGCTTCAGAGCCTAGCCCATAACACTAGTTGGAGATGGGTGAGGCTGTAAAAGCTAGGGCTTAGTGAGCAGTGTTAGAGGTCAGGGACATGGCGTAGAAGAGGACTGTGGGACACTGGTCTCTCCCTCCCTGTCTTTTGTGTGTGTATTTTAGGGAAGGGTCTACAAGGTGTTCAGGGTCTCACTACTAGATTGGACTTGTAGTGATCCTCCTGTTTACAGCCTCCAAAGAGCTGGGATTACAGGTGCATGCCACCACGCCCAGTCTGAATCGCCATCTCAGGGTGCCCTGGGGGTGGGGCTGGCATAGCAGGCCCAGGGATCGGACCCCAAGCCTCTGAGCCTGCTTGCAGGTGCTTTAATCCACTGAGCTATTTGGCCAGCCCTTCTCCCTATCTTATTCTGTCATTTGATGAGTGGCCTTAAACATGCTCCCCACCATGATGTGTTCCCTCCCCACAGCCCACAGCAATGGGCCCACCTGACCATGCACTCACCCCTCCAGAACAGTGAAATAAAATGTTTTCCCTTTTCAGTTTACTCTCTCAGGTACTACAGTAACAAAAACTTAAGTAACACAATTGTGAACATGTCGAAGCGTTAGCATGTCCTTAACGTCGTTTATATTTATGTATATTTAAATTTGTATATTTTTATATTCATCTCATTCATAAATGGAATATTATTTGTCACAGTCATTCCAGCTCAGCAATAAAAAGAAATGAGCTATTAACCATGAAACTACATGGAATATACTTAAATGCAGATTGTTCAATGAGGGAAGCTGATCTAAAAAGATTGAACACTGTCATTTCAACTATAACATTCTGGAAAAAACAAAACTATGATGATAGTAAAAAGATCAGTACTTCCTTGGACTTTGAGGGATGGAGGGGTGATGAATAGGTAGAAACAGGATTTTAGAGGGTCTATATTAATCCTCCATTTATGTAAGTTGAAAACTTCACTAAAAATGTTGAGAGAGAGAGAGAGAGAGAGAGAGAGAGAGAGAGAGAGAGAGAGAGAGAGACTGATTTACTTGTATGAAAACAGGGACCAGGCATAAATTTACCTCTCAACCACATAGATGTTTGTGCATCTGCTAAAATAGGAACATAGTGGAGTTTATTTAAAATTTTTTTTTTCTCAAAATGTGGTCTAAAACCCCCCTCTATTAGAATAAAGTGGATTGATTTTTAAATGTGGACTCTAAGGCCCAAGGTCAGAACTACTGAATCAAAGTCTATGTGGAAGGCCGACTAGATAGCTCAGTGGATTAAAGCACCTGACAGGGACACAGGGACTGGATTCAATTGTGCTGTGCTGGCCTGGCCCCTGGGGTGTGCTGAGAAGGTGACTGTGACTGCGCGTGGTTGCGCGTGTCTGTATTCCCAGTGCTTGGGAGGCTGAAAACAGGAAGATCACTACAAATCCGATTTGTATAGTGAGACTCTGTAGACCCTGTACTAAATACATTTAAAAAAAAAAATCATGTGGGGCCTGAAAACCAGCATCTGAAATACTCCAAAAATTCCTTTTGTTTTAAGTTTTGGCCTTCTACAAATTCTACAAATCTGCTAACTGTTGATCTGTTTTTACCTGTACATATGGAGAAATAAAGAGTAAATGTCTACTACCTTTTTATCAAATATTTGTAATAAAACTCTGAATATTGGGGCCAGATGTGGACAGAACGGGATGTCACATGGAAAGTAAGAGTGACAGACAATCCTGAAAGTTCTAAGTCTTGGTGGAAAGAAGAGGCCAAAATAAGAGGTGAGCAGTTCATGTTCCAGGTTTATTGGCTCAGATTCATTTCAAACAGGAGTTATTATGTTTTAGTGCAGGATTGTCCTCCAAAAGTGTCATGAGGGTAACTGCATTCTAGGAGCACTGTACTCACTAATTAATGAGTTCAGTAGCTGAATGTGCTGTTAGGATATGGGGCCTAATTGGAGGTGGGTCACCAGGCCATGACCCAGATGGGCGCGTTCCTGTCCCTAACTCATTTTTTGTTCTTTGCTTCCTGGTTGTAAATGGCAAGGTTGAATGACTTTTAAAATTTTCTTTTTCTTCAGAAAAAAAAGTGTCTAAAAATTTGGGGCAAAGGATGGCATGGTTGCTGGAGGGATTAACAGTAAAAAGAAGCTAAGAGCTGGGAAAGGTGGCCCAGGCCTATAATCCCAGCACATGGAGGCTGAGGCAGGAAGACTGTTGTGAGTCTGAAGCCAGCCTGGACTTCATAAGGGAGTTCAAGGTCACCCTGCACTATATAACAAGACCCTGTCTTAAAAATAAATACATAAATGAATAAATAAATAAATAATAAGAAGCTAAGTACCTTGCATTGGGACAATAGAAAAGATGGCTTGAAAGCATCTCAGGAATCAGTGAGACACCACCCATAAAAGGCTCAAGGGCATGACACTGTAAAGCTTTCATTTGAGAAGAGAATCCCTAGAGACCTTGCTGTAAAAGGGCTACCCAGGGAACTGGTTCCCAGGGATTTGTCTTACATTGCTTAGCTATCCACACCCTCAGAGACCTCTGCAGCCATCATCCAATGAGATTGGGCCACTGCTCAAGTTGATGGCAGACCATGACATCTACATGGTGCTTGTTTTACTCAGATGCAGAATATAAGAGTTACAGAGTCGAAGACTGGGCATGGTAGCACACACCTGTAATACCAGTGCTTGAGAGGCTGAAAACAGGAGGATCACCACAAGTCTGATCTGTGTAGTGAGACTCTGTAGTCCCTGTACTAAAATACATTAAAAAAAAAATAAGTTATAGGATCAAGGAAACTTCCACCCAAATTTCAGAAGGAAGTTGTACAGTACAACCCTCAGAGGGCAGTGAGTAAAGCTGAGAAAGGGAAGTGGAGGCCCCAGGAAATTAAGACGTCAGGAATGGGGGATGCCTACTGAGGTAAGCTGCAGGCAGTGAGCAGTCACCAAAGACAGAGGCTATTTGGATGCAGTCAATGATGCCACAGGGGTGGGGATGCCCAGGCCTTGGAAGTAGCATCTTACCACAACCTGCCCTGGGTGTTGGACACGGCACTATAGGATTCAATGTTTCTTTTTCTGGCATTATCTCTGTCTGATTTATTTCTATCCTGTTTCTTCCTTTTGAAATGAGAATGTTTATTCTGTGCTATTTATTAGAAGAGTTTAACATTTTTTTTATTTTTCCTGGGGCTCACAGCTCAAGGTGGGTTGGACTTTTTAGCAATACAGGAACAGTTAGGACTTTGGCAAATCTTAGAGATGGACAAAATATATTGTTCATTATAAGATGGACATGTGTCTTTATGATTTTGATCAAACTTGTTCTCCCAAAGCCTTATGTATTAGGAAGATAACTGGCTCATGGAAGCACAATAATAATCACTGACTTGGAGCTAAATGTGCTGTTAGGAAGTGTGGGCTGGTTGTGGACCACTGGAAGTGTGTACCTTTGTCCCCAGCTTCTTTCTTCATCTGTCTCCTGACTTCCAAAGGTTGATCACCTTTTCATCCACCGGGCCCCTCTGCCATCCTGTTTATTCCTTTGAGCCAGCTGATGATGGACTGAAAGCATGAGGCAAAATACACCTCTCCTTCTTTAGTTATGGATGTCAGGCATTTTGCCCTAGTGGTAGGAAAGTAACCAAGACAGGATTTAAGTAATAAGTATCAGACAACATTGGATGAGTTGGAAAAATAAACTTACATATATGAAAGCCTTCCAGAAAAAAAGTGCCAGGTATTAGAAGTCAGTTAAACTGAAGGCAGAGGAAAATGATTCAAAATATCATTTCAACCAAGTGTGGTGGCTCACACCTATAATCCCAGAACTCAGGAGGCTGAAGCAGGAGGACCACCATGAGTTCAAGGCCCATGTAAGCTATACATTGAGTTCAAGGCCAGCCTTAACTACAAAGTGAAACCCTATCTCAAAACTAAATAAATAACAAATAGGAAATACCATTTCAGTTGGTTCTTGGGAAGGATGGTCTACAGAAATAAGAGAAAACAACCAAAAGAAGAGGATAAAGGAATGAAAATAAAAGAAAAGAAAAATAAAATAGGAAACTCTGGAGACTGCCTGGGCCACGGGATCTTGAACAGACCGGGAGCACAGGCTTGGGAGTGAGTGAGAAGAATGGGGCCCTCGGATCCTGAATAGACCCAGAGCACAGGCCCGGCGAGTGAGTGAGATGACTGGAGATGACCCGGGGCCCAGCGGGATCCTGAACAGACCCAGAACACTGGCCCGGCATGCAAGTGAGATGACCCGGGGCCGCGGATCCTCATTGGATCCAGGCTGCAGGCCCAGCACGGAACCCTTCAGCAGAACTCCCTGCAAAGAGGCTAGAGGCAAGACCCACCCAGCTGATTCAGGAACAGAACATCTTGCCAGAGTGACACAAAGGGTTCAACTCTAATGCCTGCAGCAGAAAGAAGTAGAGCACA
>NW_004524657.1:7042262-7084853 GCF_000260255.1 Octodon degus
AGTAGGTGCTTTAGACCACTGAGCCATCTCTCCAGCCCTCAGTCTTTTAATTAATCTAGTTTTTTACACATTTTAAATGTCTTTGCAAAAGGTTCATTTTTCTTGGAAATGTGGTATTATAAGTTGAACTAAATTCAGAAAATTTTAAATTTTTAAATAGTTATTGCCTACTCCTTTCTACTTTGAGAATTCTAATTATATGAATATAAGTTTCTTGGTTTTGACACAGTAAACTCTTATGACTGATCTGTAAATTCTTTCTTCACTTTTATTTTGGACAGTTTTTATTGTTATATTCAGTTATGTTTGTAAATCATTTTCAATTTGCAATCTATTAAAAAATTTTAAAAAATAGGAACCTCTAAAAAACTGGAAAAGAACTCTTGAAGAGACAGAACCCAATGGAAATATGTCAGTCAGGAGTGACCAACATATAGGAGAAAATGTGGAACTGAGACCAACGGCTCATTAGAGCAACTGTGGGACCTGCTTCCCAGACACCTGGAAAACAACAATGTAGCAAGGAGAAAAGAAGAAGCGCTCTGGGGATAAAGGAGAAGCTAAAAGGAAAACTAGAAATCACAGAGAAATGGTGAAACTGAAGACAATGCGAAGAAAAGAACAAAGCAGTCTGGACTGCTGACCCCAGCTCCCAGGGAAGGAGACCTGTCATGTACACACAAGGTAAGTCTGCACAGGTCTGGCAGTCCCAGCCAAAGCAACAGTCTGGCAGCCTGGCCCCAAGAACAGCTCATGGTTACTATATACTACAAATACAGTGTACATGGTGCTATTCGAAGTTGAGAGAAATGTAAATAAATGTAAAGATCCAGTATCAAATCGTAACTGCGTAAAGTTGAAAGTACATACTGTACTATTGTAACAACCTCCTGTTGTAAGTACAAATGTTTGAAAGAGAGCCTGATGCTTAGCCATTCAGCTCTCTAGTAAACTGTATCTCACAATTCTTGCATATTTTTCACCACACATAACACAATGTAGAAAGTATCCATTAATAGACATGTTCTTTTTTATCAGGACATGCTTGCAGTTCACACAGTTTACAATCGTCTTGGGAGAGGTTCCATGTAAGATTGTGTTCTACTTAAGCTTATGAACAGCAGCAGAGTTTATCTGGTATCCTTTGGAAGATCCAAAAGTTATACTAAGGAGGGCAGGAGATGGCTCGGTGGTCTAGAGCACCTGCTTAGAGCAAGCTTGGTGGGGCACATGGACCGCGGTTCAGTCCCCCGGCACCACATGCCAGCCAGCCCCACCCCCTGGTTACACACAGATTTTTACTGGTCCAAGGGATGATTGGCATCCCTATTCCCCACATTGTTCAAGGGTCTGCTACTATGCAGAATGAGTGGGAAGATAACAACTGGTTCTGTTACTGTAGGACAGCTAAATTAGTTATAAATAGAACAGGCTGCGCCCTCAGCACAGAAGTCAATTATAGCTGGAGACCCTTGCACCGAAAGTCAGGCTTCAAGAAAAAGAGGAATGACTACACCCACATTTTTTCCCTAGGGATGAAGAGCAGTGGCTGATAATTTAAACAGGTATCAATCACCTTGAGGAGGGAACCAAAACCTCCCTAACCCATTCAGTCCTGGAAAAACCTTGTTCAATCCACGTATGCTTGCTACATGTGACTTGTTTCCCCATTTGATCCCCATTTAATCAATACTACCTAGGTGACTATACTTGTTGATCATAATTTTGTTCCACCTCACACCCACCGTGTGACTTTCCATTGGATCAATGTCCCCTAAGCAAATATACTTGCACTTTTATCAGTTGACTATAGTTTTGTCCCACCTTGAACTGGCCTCACCCCATGGTGTTACTCTAAATCACTCTCAAGAATGGGATCAGCAGGCAACCAACCCCGTACCCCTTCTGTCCATCTTAGACATTTTCAATCTCTCACTAAATTCTTCTTAGTCTTAGCTTCTATTGTTCCTAGAATTCATTACTTGATTTTAGAGAAGACAAACAGCATTTTGGACATCTAGCAGGTAGGGAATTATAGTATTTTCCATATATTATTTGGAGGCCTATATATCACCCCTATATCATGCATCCCATGTCATTGTTACCAGATGGTGTGTCCCCTGGGATTCTGTCCAGGTTTTTGGACAAAGAACTGGACAAGACACACAGAAAGGGCAGTGAAAATGCACATTATTTACTAAAGGAAGAAAAGAGGTCAGCTCTACAGGGTGAAAGTGGGCTGGTGAACAGACTTATAGATGTCCTAAGAATAAAAGGTGTGGGTCTTTATATCCACAATTCCTGGATTGGCTTCTCCTTCATGCAAATAAGGTATTGGGACAACTGTCCTATCAAAAACATACTTGGGGTCCAGTGAGATAGGTCAACAGACTAAGCACCTGCCTAGGCAAGCTCAGGGATCAGGTTTTGAGCCTGGCACCACATGCCATGCCAGCCCTGCCCCTGGGTTCAATGAGCTGGCCACCAACTCCAGGTATGGTGGTGCAGGTCAGTAATCCCAGTGATAGGGGAGCCTGAAAACAGGAAGATCACTATGAGTCTAAGCTGCCTAGAGAGATCCTGTACCAAATACATAAAAATAATAATAATAATAATTTAAAAAACTTACGTGGTGTGGCTCCAGATTTAACTTCTCTAGCAAAAGACTAGCTTGGCTTGCTACAGGTGTGAATGAAGGATTGAAAAATAGAAATTTCTGCTCCTGCAAACAGGACCAGATTCAAATGCGAGATTGGAAATATCCTTTCTTTCTTCCCTTCTCCCACTATGTAGTTGAGGTCAACCTTGAACTCCTTATGTTCCCTACGCTGGCCTCGAACTCATAGTGATCCTCCTGCCTCTGTTCCCTGAGTGCTGGAAAATATACAGTTTTCTGACTGGTTCCATGTAGAATGCTTGGGAGCCAGGGAGTCATTTTGAGTCCCAAGTTCTGTGCATGTCTTCTAGGTTTTTGTGACCTTTGACACATTCCAAGCAATTGTTTGTCTTGTTTGCAATAGTCCGAAACTCCTGCCTTAGTTCTACAGTCCTTAGTATGTCATCCTTTTTGTCAGATCATAGAGTAGACTACCAGTTGTGTTTGCTCTCCTACTAAGTATAGCCATTGTTAGTAGTCTCTTTTGCCTTTCTCTTTCCTATCCAACAAAAACCAAACCAAACCAAAACATACTTCTAATAGAAATACTCAAAAAGCTCCCAACAGCAGATAGAGAAAAGGTGGACAGTTGATGTTAAAGACATGTGAATTCTGTCTCTAGTGTTTGGATTACTAACTTAGCATAGAGAATTAGATTTGCATTTCAAATGAGTGTGTTTGTTGAATGCTAAATTTTCCTGGCTTGTAGTATACAGGCAAGTTCCTCCAGGTTCTACAAATCGGGAGGAATCCATCCATTGTCAATAGAACTAAAGGGCTTAATCAGCATTTCTGAGAAACACTTCTTTAAAATTAGGAAACTTTAATTCAGTCTGGCCACTGGACTAACTTTTAATTTGGATGAACAAAGACACTGCTTAAGGAAGGCCACCCCAGCAGACAGCAGCAATCTGAGGAAAAGCTGCAGGTAGTAAAATAGCTTTACCATGTTACTTCCTGAAACTGCTTGAACAAGACAAGAAACAAAATAAAATTGGGAAACACCTTGAATACGAAGGTTTATGGATTATGAAATGTATCTTAAATATCAACAGAGAAAATCCTATGTGTTGGTAAGGATGTGTGACAACCAGTTATCTCATACATTAGTGGTGGAAAGGTAGGTAACTGGATCAACTATTTCGAGCAGTTGTCTAGCTATATCTGCTAAAGCTGAACACAGTCAAGCTCCAACCAAGCAATCCCATTTTGATGTTCATACTCAACAGAATACATATTTGTTCTCTAATTTAAAAATCCAGAAGGGAAAACTATCCAAATGGCCATTAAAAGAAAAACTGATAAATCAACTGTGGTATTTTCTATAAAATTGAATACTATAATACATGGTAAAAAAAAAAAAAAAAAAAGAAAGAATCCATAACTATATACAACAGTATAGAGGAATCTCACAAAATAACTGAGTGAGAGAAGTCAGGCACAAAAGAATACATATACTGTGCAACATAGCATTTCTTTCTGTACATGTGGTAATTAGGGTCTTAGGCTTGATGATTTGTGACACTGGTGAGAATAGGAGCAAGAGGCAGTGATACCAGATGGTAGCCGGTCAGCTTCGCTGTGGTGTTGCCTTTGGGTGAGAGAGAGCACTGCAGGCGATGGCTCCCTGCTTAGTCCTATGGAGTCCTCTTTGCTTCTGTAGGTGCTACTCTCTCCAAAACCCTTTGCCCTTCTAACTGCACCTCACCATCTGTGTCCTGAACAAAGGCACCTGTAGAATTTTTAAGTCCTGTCACCGTATATTTTATACTTATAGTACTGCAGGAGGTAGAGTTAGTAAGAGCACCCATTCCTTTCTTTACAAATGAAAAAAAAAGAAACCCAAAACATTTATATAACCTCTCAGTTAGAACTACTTTGCACCAACACTAGATTACAACCTTCTTCCAAATCTTGTGATCCCTGTTTCTTTACCTCAGAATGTTGAAAGGAATAATAAGTGACAATAAAAAGCAATGAGGACAGTGCTTGAGTATATGCCAAACTGTGTACAATTGGCATGATGATGAAAAATAAAAACATGGTAGAGAAGTATAAAATTAAGCTATATTAATATGCTGAGCTGTAAAAGGCTCAAGTCAACAACTTCTGACATTGCCAGTCTTATGGAAAACCCACTGCTATTACGGACTACTGGACTATATTAGAATATTTTGCTGAATTCATACACGTACAATATTTAAATGACAATGGAATACCCTTCTCTGACAAAACTAAACAAAAAAAGGGGATACAAATGAACGACCATTTTGTATCTGTATATTCAAAATAGGAGAGATATACAGCTACCTTCCCTTAATTCAATGAATAGAAAGTTTGTTCTAATAGTGTTTGTGAACAGGATATCATGTCTGCATCTTGTACAATGAATAACCACTAAGACAACAATATGCAGTGTATTAATTATTAAAACTGTCCTACTAACTGGATTTGAAACTGTCTCACTGATTTGTTTCTCAATAAAATTATTGAAAAAAATGGAAGAATGAACAGTAGTAACTATGTTCCAATAAAACTTTATTTATCAATGCCATAAAAAAATAGTAGAGAGAACCAACTGCATGCTGAAAGTAATCTATTTTTATCAAAGAAGAGAAAGTATTCATTATTTTTAAAATTTGTATTCCACTTTGAGTTTAAGAGCTCCCCTTATATAGATTAAAGACAGTCTTAATAATGTTAATTAGAATCTTTCAGGTATTCCTTTCAGTGGATCAAATAAGCATCCAACACTTTCCATATCCAAGGGAAACAGCTATTTTACCATAAATAAGGTAATGTACAAGTAATGGTTTCTTTGTTAAAACATGCTAATTGGGGCCATGGATTTTAAGCACCTGCTTAGGCAAGCGCAGGGACCTGGGTTCAATCCCCAGCACCACATGCTACACCAGCCCTGCCTCCTGGGCATGCTGAGCCAGCAACCAAGACCAGGTGTGGTGACAGAAACCTGTAATCCCAGTGCTGTGAAGGCTGAAAACAGGAAAAGCACTA
Source organism: Octodon degus (assembly GCF_000260255.1). NCBI lineage: Eukaryota > Metazoa > Chordata > Mammalia > Rodentia > Octodontidae > Octodon > Octodon degus. The sequence goes on from NW_004524657.1 coordinate 7,047,934, forward strand.
CCAGTTCGAGCTGTAAAGTGAGACTCTGTACCAAATGCATAACTTGCTGATTTTTAAAACCCTTTTCTTTTTTCACTTTAAAAATAAGGCACGAATCAAAATTATAGTCTAACAATAACTTCAAAAGTATAGAAACCTATAAAAATGACAAAGAAAAGTACTCATCATGTCATTATTGCTAGTGGCTTTAAATCTGTTTAACTTGTTCATACACGTATGCACATTCAACACCTATCTTAACCCTAACTCTACATCACACTGTACCCTCAGCTCTGGAAGTTATGACTATAATGCAACCCAGGAAATTCATGGAATTTAAAGGTCTTGGAGTCTTTGTGACTTCTCCCAAATGAATTAGTAATATGAAACTTCTGAAATCTTTTCTCAGATCTTACAGAACTAGAGCCCCAAATCAGTTGTTTTGTGTTTATTTTTGTTGCTAAATCCTTAGCTGCTACTACTGTGAACAGTGATAGAATGAAAAGACAGATGTGATTTTGATGACTTTCACCAATGAAAAAAGTCTATCCCTTGGGACCTCACAAATCTCTTACCTTGAGTTTAGCTCTCAAGCCAGATTGAGTCAGATTTGAGTCCCAGAATAAATCTGGACCAGAAAGAACTTCCCTCGGGACCTCAGAAGAGGGAACAAAACCAATCTGGAGAACAAGACCTTGAAAAAGAACTATGTCAGGCTGTCTCCACCTAGTGGCAAATAACATCACAGGAAAGAATTGCATTTGTTTAAATCTCTGTTGGGACAGTCAATCTCTTTCTTCTTAAAAGTTATTCATGTATTGTGAATAGAGACGAAACTATTCAAAAGAAAAGAGAAACTGTGATGGGGAAAGGCAAAAGGAAGGAAAGGAAAAGAAAAAAATACACACACACACACACGATAGTTAAAATGATACAGCTAGTTTTGCTTAGTACATTGAAAAGAAAGGTTTGTGCCAGCATTGTTTGGACAATATTTTATGCCTATATCTTACACTCTAAATAATTAGTATGAACATAACAATGTATTAATTGTTGTTATTCTCCTATCAGTCTGTTCTAAAACTCTGTTTTGTTATTTTATTTTTCTTTAAAATTAAAAAAAAAAGTTATTCTTGGAAAAACAGGTGTGGTGGCACACAGCTGTAATTCCAGAACTCTGGGAAGCTGAAGCAGGAAGATGTGAAGTGCAAGCTTAGCCTGGGCAACATAGTGACTTAGTGAAACACTGTCTGAAAATGTAAAATAAAGAAGGGTCTAAGGATGTAAGTCAGCACAAAGGCCCTGGGTTCAATTCCTGGGAACATGAACACACACACACACACACACACACACACACAGGTCTTAGTACTTCCCAAGATAATAACCACCACACACTTTTGTATACAAATGTAGCTAAGACATAGAAATAGTTTTCTATTCAACATTTTAAATTTTGAGACAACAGAAAAAGAACATGAAGCCAAAATGTACAACTAATAAAAGTGTGTAAAATACAACACAGATTCAAAAGCTCTGCTTAACAAAAGGAGACTCAAGCAATCTTCCTAAAATTTTCTTGTATCTGAAGTTGTACCTCACAGGTCTCTGGGTCTTTTAATGGGTAGAAGGAGCTGACTAGTGCCAACTGCTCCCCCACTGGAGTTACACGAGTGCCACCTAGCGTCGCTTGTTAAGAGAACCCAGAGGGACCATCCAGCTTAATTTACCTCTTCGAAAGAAACCACAACCTTGAGACTACTGAAGCAAGGCCACACATCTTTGATTCATTACCAGGCCGGGATCAGAGACCAAGTATTCTGCTTCAGAGTCTCTCCAGGTGGGGATAATCTCTTCAACAAGAGATAACTTTTACAGCTTGAGGGTCAGGAGTCTTGACAGCTGGACTCTGCCCAAAATGAAAGTCTATACCTTCCAGGGCCTTAGTTTCTCTTTCCATTGAATTCCTGAAATAATATTTGCTTGCTCTTAAAGCCTCTGAGACAGAACAGAGAGTGGAATCTGTCAGGTTCCCATTGACACTTGGTCTGCCTCTTTTAATGAATTAGTTGTACAAGTGATCAAATTATTTCCCACAACTAAGTAGCCCCAAATCATCAGCCTTAAGTCACTGCTATTTCTTCTTTAGTTTAGTTTTGTCTTCATTTTAGTTTATCAGTACATGTGTGTAGTTCTTAATGTTTCCATTCCTTGTATAAAGTTAGTACATGAGCACAGCACCTCTTTATTCCTTTTTCTACCTCCTTTCCTTTCCCTTCCTCCTTGTCTCTTGACCTCCTGCTCCTTTTTGGTGCATGTTTGCAGCACATAACGCTGATGGTCCTTGTGTGGAGTTGGTACACATACATGACACATGCTAATTCCGTTGTACTTCCTTTCTCTTGTCCTTTCTTCTCTCCCTCCATCTCTGGACTCTTCCTTTCCTTTAGAATGATCCTCTCCTCACTCCCTACTATTTATCTGTTACTCATTTTTTACTCTGGGTTTCTCATATAAGAGAAATCACATGATACTTAAACTTGTGTGTTTGACATATTTCACTTCCCATTAGGGTCTCAAGGTGCTTCATTTTTCTACAAGTGACTCAAGTTCATAGTTCTCTATGTACTCTACTGTATGTAAATATCAAATTTTCTTTCTCCATTCACCCACAGATGGACATATAGACCACTTCTAAGATGTGGACACAGGAATTGTGCCACTATAAATATGGGTTTGCATGTATCGCTGTTATATGGTGTCTTTAACTTTTCCATAGGGACATCTAGAAGGGGAATAGCTAGCTTGGTCAAATGTAACTTCTAGATATAGTTCTCTCTCCACTCCTCCCAGTTTTAGTTTTCTGAGGAATCACCATAGCTGTCAATTTTGGGGGGCTTTCTGCTTCAGTCTCTACCTCTGTGAAAAAAATGAATCTGCCACTGTTTCAGAAACCACTTGCGGAGAACATTCCAGTGGAATCAGCCAAGCTTGGATTTCCAGAAGCCGAGTATTCTCCAGTTCTCTGGATATAGTTTCCCTTTGAGATTAGTTTAGGCCAGTGATTCTCAATGTCTCTTGCACATTAGCATTGCCTAGAGAAAATTTAAGATACACCCAAGGTCTGGCCATAGAGCAGCATAGTCAGAATCCTTGAGTGACATTTGTACATTGTAATGTAGGATTTTTAAATTATTTGAATTATTCTGATTCTCAGAGGACTGAATAAAACACAATGGTAAGCGGAGCTGGTGCTAAGTGGGAGAGAAGAGAAGTAAATGTAGGAGGAAAAGGTATTCCCACGAGGGCTTTGACGAGAACTTGGTCTGTACTAAAGTGTTCAACAAATGACTGCTGGAAGAAAAGTCTCCAAAGTGAGATCGTTTGGGGATACTAAAGGGATTCATAAACTGTAAATGATTTCAAGATTTTTCTTACATCTTCATGGAAGAAACATTTCCAAAGAACAGGAAGAAAACTTTAAGAGAAACAGACAAGTTCATATATATCAAGACGAAATATTTTAAAACATGAATGCTATTCACATATACATTTCTTTCTATTTCCTTCTCTTTTCCCAAAATTTCTCAAATCCTCTATTCAAATCACATGTACTAAATCCAAAGATGTCTATTTAAGATGACAGCCAACTATGCAAAAGGCTTCCCTACCACTTCTCTGAGGAAATAACCAGTGAGGTGTGGCCTGAGGCAAGCCTGGAGGCTAACTAGATGAGGTGTATGGATGGTTAGAGTCTGTTAGATTGCTCAAGTTAGAGGAGATCATATGTGCAGAAGCCTTGTGCTGGGGAATAGTGTAGTGTTCTTCAAGAACAGAGAGGTCAGTGTGAGAGGAGCAGAACATGGTATCAAAAATGCTAAAATGGGGGCCAGAGAGATGGCTCAGTAGAATAAATGCTTTTCTGGCAAGCATAAGGGCCTGAGTTCAATCCCCAGTTCTGCAAAAAGAAAAAAAAAAAAAAAAAAAAGCTAAAATGTTGAGGTTTAAAAAAAGCAGAGCACATCTTCACATGCATACATAAATATCACACACCACTCTCTCCTAAGCTCACAATTGTTTCCCTGCCTGATCTATCCTGCTTTTATTATCTCACCTTCTATCATTGACTGCTGACATTCTTAAATCTATAATTACAGAGCTTTCTAATATTTTATTCTCAAAAAATATCTAACATGTTCATTGGAAAACAAGTAATAGATGTATAAAGGAAAAGTCTGACCAAATCCTGCTCATCACAAATTACCACATTTAACAATTCTATAAATATTTATGATCTTATACTATTCTATGTGCATGTCTAATTTTGGGAAAATGAGATCTTCCTAGATATTTTATTCTGTAACTTGGATTTTTACTTAATAGGAACATCCATGTCAGTATGCATATCTCTACTTCATCTGTTTTAGGGGTAACATGGTATTTTAGTATGCAGATGAATCACTCAATAATTAGGTTGACACTGATTCATTGCTATTACAAGCTTAACACATTAGTGAGCATCTTAATATACACTCTTACTCAATTCTGCAAACATATCTGTAAGATAAATTGTTAAAAGAGACTGTTTCTAGGATAGTCATACCTTAAATTTTTTAAATATTTCCAGATTCTCATTTCAAAAATGTTGTATAAATTCACTTCCCATAGACAGCATGTGAGAGGGTCTATTATCATTCTCTGCCACATCTCACCAAAATAACCTGGACCAAAGCTTCTCAGGATTTATTACTTCAGATTTAATCCACTTTGGGGGGTGCAACCCTGTTTTAAAGTACTGTATACACCCCATTACCAAAATACTTCTATTCCCAACAGATCTTCTTCCTGAACACTACTAGCTGGAATACACTCCACTGCTTGCTTATCTGACTTTGCTGTCTCCAGTCTCTTCCAACTCAATCTGACATGTGCTCACTTCCACATTTGTCTTTGGGAAACTCTTGGTGAATCACATGGTTCTCTCCATACTAGAGCAAATCCTTGCTGAGTCATCTTTTTCCATTTCCTTTATAGAGCAACTCATCTCTACTTTCCAAACTGATGTACTTTCCCAAACACCAACATAATTGGTGCTTTTTCCACATTTGATCATGCTGATACCTCTTGGAAGTTCTTGCCTATATAGCGTCTACTTGAACACTATCCCAGTGAGACATAAAGGTCCAGATGGAGAAAATGTTAGGAATGCAGATTATATAAAATACCATAGAACACTGAAAAGATTGTAACCACGGAAAATTTAAGAATTCATTAGGTTAGGTACAAATACAAGCTTTGTGCTGGCAAATGCTTTGGATAAATAAGTACTTTTTAAAATGACAATATTTTCATAGAAGGAATAAATTATTTTGCTTGAGGCAAAAAAATGATATCAGAAGAATTTGCTTTCGCCAGTAAGAATTTCCTTAAGCAGAAGCAGAAATGTCCAGTTAGGGTTTTTGAACAATGCACCTACTTATATTTAAAAAGGATCTGAATAATGCTCTCCTTTACCATTTATCTGCATTAATTTACTTTTTTGTTTAAAACAAATATCGCAATTACTTTTACTTCTAAAGAGGTGCTTCTTAAATTATGAATATAGAAAACTACCTGCCTATTTGAAGTTGGATTTTATATTTGTTCATTGTTAAATTATAGAATTGAAGAATTAAAGGATTAACAGAAGTGCTTAGAACAATGGCATACAACAGATGCTCTACAAGTGTCTTCAGTAATAATGCATATATATTTATATATATTATTCAATCCATTAATTTACTCATATAGCAAATTACAGTTATGTAGCAGGTACCATGCCAAGTTTTGGAAATGTAACGATATATTAGTCCTATCCCTAATATCTCCTGTGTAATGGAGAAAACAAATATATAAACACATGATGGAAACAAAATTGATAAATGCAATAACTGAGTAACATTTAAGGAGTAATGGTAGCAAAAGGTAGACACGAATAAATTTGCTAGAACCAAGTACTTGAAGGAGGTTAGTAGACTATGACAAAGTGGAGATAGTGAGTTTCAACAAGGACATAAATAAAGTTATGGTGCAGCAGGGTACCATTGGGGCTGAAAAGAAGTTATAAGGAAAAATAAGAAAGTACCATCAGAGACAGGGACTTACTCACTAAGTCAACTAAGTTGCCCAGGCTGGGCTAAAACTTGTGATCTTCCTACCTCAGCCTACCAGAATGCTAGGAATGATAGTTATTTAAAGATACAAGTAAGAAAAAAAATACAAATAAAGGAAATATTTTGAACATTGAGAAAACATTTTCCCTTATAATATAAAAAGGAAAATCCCCAGGAAAGTTTAGAATTCTGAAATACATGATTTTTCTAGAAACAAAAATGAATATTTTGTCATTTAACAAGAATTTTGGGACACTATCCATATGCTTAGTTCTACATTTGGAGGAGTCTGCAAAAGATTTTAAAAATGGTTGTCAGTGTTGGGGTTAAGAATTATGGGTGTTGGGGCTGGTGAGATGGCTCAGTGGTCTAAAGCACCTACTTAGAACAAGCTAAGCTAAACAAAGCACAGGGACCACAGTTCGATCCCCCAGCACCACATGCCAGCCAGCCCCGCCCCCTGGTGGGCTGAGCTGGCCACATACACACAAAATAAATAAATAAATATTTAAAAAAAAAAAAAAGAATTATGGGTGCTAAATGACCACACACCTAGATTTGAGGGCTTGTTAATAATCATTTACAAGCTCTGAGGACATAGAAGTAAACAAGGCAAAGATGACATGGGCAAGGATCTTAGGGACAAGTTTGATGGTTTCAGTTGAACTCTTACTCTGGGGGAAGGTAGTCATCCTGTCATTTGTTCATTTAACAAATATTTATCAAGAATCTACTATGTGTCACAGCCATAGTATGAATTAAATATATACAAAACAACATAAATTACATAATTTAATGGCACCAAACACCAAATAATTGATGAATAAGAGTTTTATGGTGTTTTTTACATTTTCATTCAGAACAAGACACTTCTAATTTTACTTTTATAAAAATGAAATATGATTTTATGAAAAAATTACTTTTTTGTACTTTTGTACAGTACAGGGTTTACAGGATCTTACTACACAAATCAGACTCATAGTGATCATTGTTTTCAGCCTCCCAAGCACTGGGAGTACAGGCACCAAGCCCAGCCTCAATCTCCAGCTCAGCATGCTCTAGGGACAGGGCCAGCACAGCATGCCGGGATCAAACCCTGGGCCCTGAGTCTACCTAAGCAGGTGCTTTAATCTGCTGAGCTAACTGGCTAGCCCTCATGAAAAAAAATTATGACAATCTCTCTTCATTTGAATGTAGGATCTGCAATTAAATGCACAAGTGGGCTGGTGAAACCTGCCTGTAATGCCAGAACTTAGGAGGCTGAGGCCAGAGGATCGCCATGAGTTTGAGGCAAGCCTGGGTTATATAGTGGACTCCAGGCCAGCTTGAACTATGCAGTGAGACCCTGTCTCAAAAAAATTGAATGCCCAGGAAGAGAGTATACAATGTGTTAATTATTGAACTGTCCTATCAATTTGATTTGAAACTGTCTCATTGCTATTTGTTTCTCAATAAAACTATGGAAAAAAATTGTATGCACAAAGGTCAGCAAGGAAGATGCTCCATTACTTTAACATAACTCCAGGTTTATAAGGGAAAAAGCTCTAATCCTTTCTGATCCAGAAGGATATAACGAAATACAAAAGCAGAGGGAGTAAGTAGTTAGCATCATTGATGAAATCTTACAGTTGAGAAAGAAGATATGAGAATCTATGAAATACTATGTATGTTTCATAGTGAAATCTTCTATAGCTCTTATAAAATGATGTGGTTTTATTTTAACCAGAGGTCTACAACTGGGAATTAACAAATTTTACTTGCTATCTCACACTGATACTTTTAGGTATTCAGTAATCCAATTAAATGGCAAAATTTGAGTTATTAAAAGAATACCTGTGCATACACACATGCACATATATGCACATGAGCGCATGCACATACACCTACATTTCAGAAAATTAACTCCATAGTCAACTGTTTTAAGACAATGTTGTGCTGTGTAAACCAGGCTGACTTCAAACCCACTGCAATCCTCCTGACTCAGCCCCCAAGAGCTGGGACTACAGGCATGTGCCACCTCCAAAAAAATTGAAGCCAGCTAGAATACATTCTTTGGTCACTGCACAATTCTTGTCATCTCAGTAAGTCAGATATGTTGGGGGGAATGTGGACAAAACCACATCCAGAGCAAAAGAAAGGGCTTATGATCCAAGGCTCAACAATCAGCAGGATCTACACTAATTCAACAACTTATAAAAGTGTACTTTTATGTTTTCACCAGAGAAGGTCGGGGAAAGGTGTAAATGATGTTGAGAAAAGAGCAAAAGAAAGATGAGAAAGTTTTAGGACTAGAATTACCTACCTTTGAGATTTGTAGTCACTCAGCAAATGGAATCTTTTTTTGGGGGGGGGGAGTGCCGGGTCTCACTATGCAGCTCAGACTCCTAGTGATCCTCCTGTTTTCAGCCTCCCTAGTACTGGGATTACAAGTGTACACCACCATGCGTGGATTCCATCGCTGGCTTAGCATGCCCTGGGGCAGGGCCAACGTGGTATTCGGTGCCAGGGATTGAACTCTGGCCCCTGCGCTTGCCTAAGCAAGCACTTAGTCCGCTGAGCTATCCAGCTGGCCCTGTGCAGATGGAATCTTAACAACCTAGGGCATCTGTTCAAGGAAAGAAAGAAAAAAAGATACTAAATCTCAAGGACTAGACCTCATAGACAGATTCCTAGAATTATCCCTGGAGAAGAGAGGACATCCTCATGGTCATGAACATCATGATCTCTAAGTGAGCACTAAGTAGAACTTAGAACAGGTTGATGAGTAAAGAGCAAATGATACAAACACCTGGGAGATACCATCACCACATGATTGTCACTGTGTACCATTATACACCAATACACTACTGGTCTTATCTAGCTCCTGATATTTAATTTGTAACCCTAGTGCAAAATAAAAACAAGAGGCTCCTTTTCCCACTATTTATTTATTTGTTTACTTGGTACAGGGTCTCACTATGCAGCTTGAACTTGCAGTGATCCACCAGTCTCAGCCTTCCCAGTGCAGGGATTACAGGTGTGTACAATCAGGCCCATTTTCCTTGGCTGGCACAGCAGCTACAGCATGCTGTACTGTGGATCCAACTAGGGTCCTTGTGCTTTCCAAGCAGATGCTTAGACTGCTGAGATATCTCCCCAGCTTCCCACAATTAAAAATATAAATTTAGGATGGCATTAGCAGAGCATTCAACCAAGCACAGGACCTTCCTAAGAATAAGGCCTAACACTATTGTTCAGTCATACACCCATACAGCAGGCTCTGACCCTATTGAAGAGAATAGATGTCAGCTTTGAATTTACTGACAGAATGAAGAATTGCTTAAAAATTTCAAATGACATATTTTTGATACTGTTGTGAATTGTGTCTAGATGTTCTGCCCAAAGACTCATGTGGTCATGGGTGGGGTATGTTGGAGGTGGCTGGATCTAGGGTGGGTGATGTTGACATTGTGTGATGCTGGAATTAAGGGTATGATGCTGGGATTAATGGTGCCCCATCCTGGGTATGAGTGCTCCCCACCTAAGAGTGAATAGCCTCAATGGCATATAAGGGACAAGACAGAGAGAGTCCCCCTGCCATCACTTGCTGCTTGCAGGTGGTTCTCTCCCACTTTACTGCTTTGCTGCCTTCTACCTGCCCTGCTTTGTCATGGACTGTTTCTTCTCTGCAATGCCCTTTGCCATGTCGCCCTGCCTTGATGACAGCTGACTATGGACTGAAACCTCTATAAAATGGGAGCTGAAATAAACCTTTTCTCCACCTGTAACTCCTGGTGTTGGGTATTCTGTCTCAGCAATGATAAAAGTAACTAAGCAATGAAAAAAGTAACTAAGAAAAATACAATACTTTAATCATACAAACAACAAAGCAGATATTAATTTGATTACACTGAAAACGAGTCACAATTTAGGGATAGAATCACCTTAGACAGTGAACAATTACTAGTCATGTCATTGAATAGTTTTTAAATAGTTTCAGAAAAGCTTCTGAACACCACTGGCAACAACTGAAGGGATCTAACAAAGGTCCTGCATATTCAGATGACAATTTGACCTAAACTCATACTTTTTTTTTTAATAAAGGGCCTCTAAACTTTATTACATGAAAAAGAATCTTCCCCAATGAAGAACTGAACATTAAACAGTGCTGAGGCCTGGAATGCAACACCATTCAGGCAGCTCTGGATTATCTTCCTTTTGGAAAAAGTAACCATATTTATGGTGATCAAGGAGATAGCTATACTGTTGTGTACTGTATTTTAACCAGAGTTTTAAAAATTGTTAAACCTTTATATAGCAAAGTACAGACTTTATAAAGAATATCATGTATCTTGGTAGCTATTTCTTAGCTCTTAGGAAATAAAATATTAAAAGTGTAAGCCAAGTGTAGTGGTATGTGCCAGTAATCCCAATTGGTGAGACAGGAGGATTGGATTGTTTGAGTCCACTAAACAATTCTGACTTTCGGGGCAACCCACTTGGGTCCCCCTTCTGTCCTTCTCTTGGATAGAAACTTCCTTTTCTCAATAAATATATTCTGCTCTTAACCTCCAAACAAAACAAAAACAAAAAAACCCAAAAAAATCAATCCTGACTTTTACACCAGTCTGGAGTCATGCCCATCCTGGGCAACAATGGGAGACCTTATCTCTTTTAAAAAAATAAACTTTTTTTTTTTTTTCCTTGAAGCAATTTTCTTTCCATGCTAAATGTTAACGGGGGCCAGGGAAATAGCTCAGTAGAGTAAGCGCTTGCCTGGCAAGCGCAAGGGCCTGAGTTCAATCCTGGGTTCCACCAAAAAAAAAAAAAAAAAAAAAAAAGTTAACAGCCATACATATTTTTCTATACAATTTTTTAAAGCACACATGCATCTATTTATAATGCATTGTCTTTTTAGCACCAAACATAACTGACACTATCAGCGTTATTTTGTTCAACACCCAAAATTTTCAGATTTATCTACACTGTTACACGTAGTTCTACCTCCCCACTGTTTCCAGGACTTGCAAAAGTATTTCCGTAGGCCCATGGCCGCAGTGTGTGCTCACCCCGAAGTCCCCGGGGGCTCAGGGTAGTTGGAGGGCGGCTGTTTTGGTTGCGCAGGTGGAGTGGGTGGAGCTTCTCTGTGGTGTCCATGAGTGGTACTGGGGGCTGCGTGAGAAAGAAAAGGCTTGGGAGCGCTCCCTGTTTGAAATTCCATTTCCAGAATTCTAAATTTGAACTTGAGAACGATTGTTTTTCTTTCTGGCTGGCTCAGGCTGCCTTAAGGGCGGGTCTGGTAATGGAAGTGGAGGTGGGGGTCGAACTGCGGCATCCTGCACCTGACTTCATTTCCAAGAGCAGTCGCTTAAACAACTGTGCTAAAGGGCAGGGCCCCCTAACTTGAACTTGAACTTCCCAGCTGTTAAGATACATTTAATGTAGGCTAGCGCAAATCTTACTTACTATTTAGCTTGCTTCGTACCATTAAAGATTAAAAAATGTTTTTGACTGGGCCCTACAAATAGGGGTAGTCTAAACTTACATCCCTTTGTCTTCGAAAGTTGCAGTAGGGGGGCTGGTGAGATGGCTCAGTGGTCTAAAGCACCTACTTACAACAAGCTAAGCTAAGCAAAAGGACAGCGACCGCGGTTCAATCCCCAGCACCACATGCCAGCCAGCCCGCCCCCTGGTGGGCTGAGCTGGCCACACACACACACACAATAAATAAATAAATTAAAAAAAAAAAAGTTGCAGTAGCAAATTAATTGCAATAGGGGTCTCCTTTTACGCCCCGTGTAAATCCCTACTTCACCTCCTCACTTCACTGGTTAGGACTCCGGTAACTTTCAAATTAGACGCCAGTTTGGAAGACGCTAAGCACACGCCCAGAACCGCGACTCCACGCTCCCGATGCCGCCTACTGCGACCCGTCAGCCAAGCCCGCCCACTGCGCCCCGCGGCATCCTGGGAGTTGTAGTCTTTGGAGGGGCAGTGGCGGCCACCAAGCCTCCTCCCTCAATCGCCCGACGTGCCTTTTGCCCTCAGGACGCCGTGACGTCGCGTTCTTCCCCTCTCTCCCCTCCCTACCCTCCTTCCTTCGCGGCGGAGAAGGTCGATCCCGGACTTCCGAAGACCTTTTACGACGTTGGGTCTGGGAGTCCGTCTTGGCAGCAGGTCCACTTTTCGGCAAAGTGACGTGGACGTCAACAGCAATGGCGGAAGGAGAGGAGGTCTTGCCGCTGCCAGCCTTGAGCGGCGACGGCTGGTGAGTGAAAGCCCAGGACTATTTCTCACGGGTCCTTTAATCTTGCTTCTCATCGTCCTGCTGGTCCCTGGGGCGCGTGCCGGCACCAGGATGGAACGGCAGGATCGGATGCCCGATAAGTCCGGCGCTCTGCCCCGCCCCCTCCGTCTGTCCGGTCGGGACCTGCGGGCTGGGGCTCTGCTCCGTGCGTGGTGGCGCCCGGGCGCCCAGTCCCGCTGCAGCGCCCCTCCTTCGCGCAGCCGTCTACAAAAGCTGCTGGAGAGAGCGGTTTCAGTGATGGGGATCGCCGGGGTGCGTGGCCAGCGGAGTTGGAGTAGGCTGGCGGAGGAGGAAGTTCCTTGGGTGTAAATTGGAGGCACTGGAGTGTCATTTGAAGAAAAGATCTTTTACCATCGCGACCTTTGCCGGAAGTTCGGGGGTTAAGAGATGTAACCAGGAGGACTCCAGTCCCATAGTTATTGTTGTCAAATCTTGATTTTCTTTTGTTTCGTTTCGTTTAGCAAGTTTCCACCTTTGGCCTCTTCCGTATAAAATTTCTTTTTGCTTCCTATCATTCTTTGCACAACTTAATTCCATAGCTTTCGATGCACTGTGGAACTGTTTCTGCTGCTCCCGACTTTGTATGCTTACCTTTTTATACCTGGGTTGTAGGGAAGACCGCCAGTAATTTTTTTTTTTTTTTTTTTTTACATTAATCACCTAGTGTCCTCAACCTTTGAAATCTCTCTGTTGAGGTAGTTGATACGCACAGCACACTGTTCCCTCCCTTCCTTCCTTTCTACTTTCCTTCCTTCCTTCTCTCTTCCTTATCTTCCTTTTCTTGTTCTTTATTTTTTTCTTTCTGTCTTAAAGGAACCTTGAGAAACTTACCACGATTGATCCAAAGTGTATTGGTAATATGTATTAGATAGTTTTGGATGGCTACGTATTTTATGTGTATAGTTAATTGGCAGTCTGTTTACTTAAAAACCGACAGATGTTGGTAGACTTCGACTTTATTGTTGTGTTGTGTTGTTTTGTTGTATTTTGTTTTGCCTTGTGACAAGATCTCTTTGTAGCCCAGGCTGACCTCAAACTCCTGGTGACCCCCCCCCCCCCACTCAGTCTCCCTAGTTTTGGGATTACAGGCATGTACCACCACACCCACCTGTTGACTTTAATCTTTGAGAAAAAAACATGGTAACGGTTGAAATGAATAGCTGATATGACAATTGAGAAATTCAACAGTGAATTAGCAAACATTAAGCATTATCTTAGCGCATATACTCTCCAAAGTATAAGAGAAAAACTTACAATGACCTCATAATTTTTTAATATTCATTTTACTTATATTGGATTTGGGGAACTGTGACAGGTACACTGAGTAATAAGACAGAACTTTATAGAAAATGACCTAGCTGTTTACAAAATGAAGTTTGCCATTTTGTAAGAGTGCATTGTATTATAAATGAAGATAGTCAGCGGACCAAAGGCCATGGAGAGGAATATTTACTAGGCTGGCCTTGAATTGAAAGGGCTTCTCCTGCCTCAGATATCCCAGGTGCTGAGATTACAGGCATGGGCCACCATGCCCAACTTTTAGGATTTAAGATTGTGAGCCTGGGTCTGGTTCCAGGAAAGCATCCTGGAATGAATGGTTGCTAGAGGTGGCATTTATTCTTGCAGGGGGTTACAGAATTTTGGTGACATTTTATTTTCATGAATAGGTGAACCCTGAGACGTCTTATGATTGCTATTACCTCTCCATTCTCCTCTGGCATTTTTTTCTTTCTTTGATAGCTTCCCTCTCTCCATTGGTATGAATAGAATCAGGAAAGACCTCGGGAACCAAACCTGAAAGACTGGTGAATTGGATTGTTATTGAGTGTGGAGTAAACATTTTTATTTTAATTGTCATGTTTTGGTTTTAGCTTTGTCAGGTGGAATATTATACCACCTAATCCAGAACTCATCTTAATGACAAAGGGTCATCAGTTTACAAATGTAGAGTGTGTAAGGAGAAAACTAGGTTTTTGTCTTCAGAAATTTTTGGTTTAGAAAGAGGCACATTCAAAAGCACTGATTTTTTTTTTCTTTTCTTTTCTTTTTTTTTTTTCTGGTGTAGTATGGTGAGACCTTAGATCTCTTTCTAGATAGATGTAATAGATTGTTTCTATCTTAACCCCCTACAGCCTTTGAAATTGCTTTTGATCAATTTTTACTGTTTTGTTTCTTGTCATAGCATGTTCCAGTTTATTTCTAACCTGTGAAGCCAGAGGGTGGCCTGTTAAAATTTGTGTGTATATTCCTAGAAAGTCTCAACATGGGGCTTGAAGATCTTCAAAGTACGATGAGTCTTCGATGTAGCTTTTACTTACACTAGTTCTTAATTATGTTCTAACTCAGTACTTCTCCAGGTTTGTTTATATATTGGTATTTCCCAGGGGGCTTGCTGAAATGCAGATTCTGATTCAATAGATTTAGGGTAGGATTTGAGATTCTGCCTATTTCCTATATGATACCAATTCCACTGGTTTATAGACTGCACTTCAATTAGCAAGGTGCTGGATGATGTAAATCTCAGAATAAGTAGGTCTTAGTTGTCTTTATATATTATTTGTTGTGTTGTATCACATAATGTGTTACATGGTAATTTACTTAACTATTGCTCTTTAGGTAGTGAACTCAGTTGCAGTGGTTGATGGCAGGCTTGGTAAATGTTGAATGTACGTATGTATGAATGAATGCAGAGGGTTTTTTTGGTGGTACTTGGGGTCAAACCTAGTGGTGCTCTACTATTGAGCTAAGCCCACCCCTATCATCCTTTTAAATTTTGAAATGGTCTCATGAATTTTCCCTGGCAGAATGCAAATTTGTGATCCTACTGACTCAGCCTTCCTCTGTGAGGATTACAGGCATGCACCACTGCCCCGCTGAATGCAGGCTTTTGTTTAATCATGTGTACTAGCATACCAAGCTTGCCATTTCATATAAATTGCCTGACACCAGTGTTTTTGTGAGGTAATTGTTAGCTGGTATAATACTTATTACTAATAGAAAGCCCTTGTGATCAGAAACTGCCTAAGTGGGTTAGCTTTCTGGAATTTGTCATGTAAGCACAAAGAGCATGGTGAACTCATTTTTTAAATACTTAGTTAGTTTAGAATAATTTAAATTTCAAAAATTTGTTACAAATATTAGTATTTGTGAAAGCAAACATTAGGCAACTGTTACAATTCAGAGATTTGCAATCTTATTGGTATTGATGAAACTAGCTGGATTATTATCTGAGCTTTTCTTCCTCAAGGAATTCCTAAAGATCTGATTTATAGTTTTGCTGTTTTTTTGGAGACAGGGGCTTGCTGTGCAGTTCAGGCTGGCCTTTACTTCACTTTGTAGCCCAGGCTGGTCTTGAACTCCCAGTGATTCTCCTACCTCAGTCTCCCTCCCAAGTGCTGGGATTACAGGTGTATACCACTACCATAGCTGGCCTAAATTCTTAATTTAAAAAAATTGTAGTATAGGCTTTAATGATACATGTATTCATGTTATGAACTTCTTTAAAATTTTTATTCAAAAAAAAATAAATAAAATTTTTATTCAATGTTGACTTTTAAGTTCTTAATTTATGGGTTTCAAAGTTCTGCTAAACTTTTCTTAGAATTGAAAAAGGATGTTTTATATATATTTTTAAAAAGCTTCAGGTGGGGAAGATAATAAGTGCCTGTCTGGCAGGCGCAAAGTCTTGAGTTTGATTTCCAATTACCCTCCTTCCCTCTAAAACAAAACAAAACAAAACAAAACAAAACAAAACAAAAAATTTTGTCTACTCTATAAATGGTATTCTAAGTGTCTTCCACTTCATAAGCATTAAAATATGAGGAAAGATTTAAAATGTCACATACGTACTAAGATTGCAGTTTTAGACATGATATAGTGAATAAAGAAATAAGCTGGGGGCTGGGGAGATAGCTCAGTAGAATAAGGGCTTGCCTGGCAAGTGCAGGATCCTAAATTCAATCTCTGAAACTTTGGGTACTGCAAAAGAAAAAGAAAAAGCAAGCAAGCAGGCTAATATGCAAGCAAACGGAACTTTCTATTTAGGAATATTGACAGCTTATGAAACTGGGAGGGCTAGATATGCCTTTAGGAGAAATGAGAAGAAGCTAGGTATGGTGTGCGCACCTGTGATCCTAGCACCCTGGAGGCTGAGGCAGGAGGGTTATGGTGAGTTCAAGGACAGCCTGGGCTACATAGTGAATTAGGCCATCCTAAATTGCACAATGAGACCTTATCTGAAAGAAAAAATAGAGAGAAAATGAGGAACTGTGGTGGTGTATGGCTCTAGTTCCAGCTACTCAGAAGCCTAAGACAGGAGAGTCACATGAGTTCCAAGGACAGCCTGGACAACTAGTAAGACCAGGGTTGGGGGTGGGGAGGGATTATTCAGAGACAATGCTTTGATTTTGTATACTGAGGGCAAGCAAGGATGAGAATCGAAGATTACTTATTTTGTTTATACTACATACATTTCTCTATTATAAGTAATATTTTATTGTTTTTAAAGGCAATTCCTAAATAGTCACTTTTTGAATTTGGTTTCCAATAGATATCTTAATATGCAAAGTTTAAGGCCTGGCAAGATTGCTCAGTGGACTAAGCACCTGCCTAGGCAAGCACTGGGATGGGGTAGATCCCCAGCACCATGTCCTGCCCCAGCCCCACCCTCAGGGTGGGCTAAGCCAGCCACGGAGTCTGGGCATGGTGGCACATGCCTGTAATCCCAGCAGTGGGGAGGCTGAAAACAAACAGGAGGATCACGGAGTCCATGCTGCATAGTGAGACCCTGTACCAAATACATAAATTA
Source organism: Octodon degus (assembly GCF_000260255.1). Lineage (NCBI taxonomy): Eukaryota > Metazoa > Chordata > Mammalia > Rodentia > Octodontidae > Octodon > Octodon degus. The sequence continues at coordinate 7,065,155 of NW_004524657.1, forward strand.
AAAAAAAAAAATCAAAGTTTGGGCCTATTGGTTTTTGCATATTAAATAAATTAATTTGTTTTCATGTGAATATACTCAATTCAGTGGGAGCTGTGGCAAATTTCCTATACAAATTTTGTGAGGCAATTAGGTAATTCTGGAGTACCCTGTAACATGTTCATGATACACAACCATTTTATGAGAATTTCTAAACAGAATTGATAAAATATGTAGAGCCCTTCTACTGCATAATGCTAAAATGTGGATTCTACTTGGTGTACATTAAAGACACTGCCCTCCGTCTGACATAGTTTAGGAAAGCATTCGTAGTTCAACAGACATTCATTGAATACTGATTATATTCAAATGGCTTTGTAAGGTTTTATGAAAAGTTGAGTTTTTAATCCAGAACTGTGCTTTGCTTGGGGACTTAAAGTTTTTGGAGTATGTAGAGATACCTTAAAAAAGTCTAAATACTGTTGTTTTTGGAAATTACATGGCCAAGCAGAAGAGAATGGGATTATAGTATACAATTTGAAAAGTGGTAGTGCTTGGAGTGACTTATGTAGATATTAAAATGACAAATGGAAAATAAATGAGTGTCTTATGTAAGCTTTGTAAGTCCAGATTGTTTCTAGTAGAAATTCAAGTTCAGTAAAGTAAGAGGCATTTAAAATAAAACCCTATTTTTGAAATCTGGTATTTGGGGTTTTTGGGCCTCTTTTTTTTTGAAACAGAGTTTCACTATGCAGTCTAGGCTGACTTTGAACTCACAAAATAGCTCAAACTGGCCTCAAACTTGGAGCAGTCCTCCTGCCTCAGCCTCTCAGATGGGATTACAGGTGTGTGCCACTATGCCCGGCTAATCTTATTAATTTTTAAGGGTCTATCTAACCGCCTAACCCAATGTAAGAAATTAGTGACTGGTTAAATCATTTATTTCAAGTTCTCATTTTTCTCAAAGTTAAATAAGGTTTTGTTTTGTTTTTTAATCTGGTAGCTGACCGTAGTAGCATTTTATACCTGGGTGAGAATGTGCTTTGTTATTTTAAACTTGCTAACTAAAAGGTTACTGTGATATTTAATTTTAGCAAGGAAATATAAGAGAAAGACAATATATGGTTGATAATGATAGAATATAAGAAAATACTGTACATTTGTATAAAACTTGACCATATAATGTTTTGGTATACTGTCTCATTTGGCTCTTACTGCACCATTGTGGGAAAGAGACTTTGGGAATTATTGTAATTGCCTTATTAGAGGTGAGAATAGACGTTTAGCAACGTTATATGACAAATCTAAAGTCAGTTGCATATGTATTGCGTATTTCATATATGCAGTGGTACCTTGGTTCACAAACTTAATTTGTTCCATGTTTTGGAAAATGTGGCTGTATTTGTGTGGGAAAGATGCCTAAGTTGAGGCTGTAGTTGAGTTTGTAACCTGATGCAGTGTTTACAGACAAAAACAGAATTTTGCCAAATGCTTCTGTTTGTGAACCAAATTGTTGGCAAACAAAAACGTGGTGAACCAAGGCACTACTGTACTTTGACACCCTCCCAGGACCCATGTGGAATCATATGCATTGTTGAGCATATCTGTATGTTACGGTTTGTGTCTAGTTGTCCCCCCCAAAGCTTCATGTAGTTATGGGGCAGACTTCTACAGCTTGTGATTAATTTATGATCCCCTGGAATTATGGGTGTGAATGCTGCTGAGATTGTGGGCGTGAGTACTGCACCCATCCTGGGGTGGATAGCCTGAATGCAGCTTAGGGGAGACAGACTTATTCTGCTGCCATTGTCGCCACTGCTCCTGCCCTTCTGCTCTTGCTGTTTTGCTGTTTTCTGCCACCATGGACTGCTGCCCTCTGCCACATGCCAGTCTGCCTTGGAACCAGCTGAGTATGAACTCAAATCTCCAGAAACTATGAGCTAAATAAACCTTTCCTTCCTTAATTCTGGGTGTCAGGTACTTGTCCCAGCAAGAAAAGAAAAGTGACACTGTGTATTGGTTGTCTGTGTTTCTGTAGGGCTGTAAAGATACCCGTGAGCTGTGGACCACCTTGACCCTTTTGTAGCCATGAGAAGGGTCAGTGCATGATTGATAATGGGATATAAAGAGCATTATGGAATGTAGCTTTATATCCCTACTTGTTTATTTACACAGGGTCTTGCTACACAGCTAGGGCTGGTACTGTTCCTCTTGTCTCAGCCTCCCTAGTACTGACATTACAGGCACATGCCACTATGCCTGGTTTTCCCTTTTGTTTTAAATCATACTAATGTTCTCATCCTTACCAGAAATCATGTAAATCAATTAGTTTTTTACCTTAAGAAATTATACTTATACATCATCTAGAAAATGCAATCATATTAATGTTTATGTATTTTATAAATTACATAAATATGTTAGTCTATAAGTAATATATCATAGTCTTATATATTAAAATGAAGCTCATTTATTTTAACTTGCAGTAATACTTAAAAAGTATAAGCAGTTTTACTGTTTTAATAACTTTACAAACTCAGTAAGTTTTTGTTTATATTCAGCAATGTGGGATAATAAAGAACTTGCTTTTAACATAATCTCCATGTGTTTTCTCCTTTCCTTTGAAGTATAACAGTGATTCGCAGAAGGCTGTATCCACTTCATATAGTTGTGTAATTGAATACCAGAAATGCTTCAGATTTATCTTGTAAATTCCGTTTGGACTTAACCAGCAACCTGAAAGTAAATGAGATCCTCTTTTATCAAATAAGTCTCCAATGATAGTTGGAATTCAGGTTAAAAATGTGAATCCAGTATGTTTTTCTTTCTTTCTTTTTTTTTCCCCCCAGTATGTTTTTCTTTTGCTAAAGTACAATTCCTGTTGGGAAAGTGTCGCAAAGTGTTATTTCATCTGTAGTAGTTACTTTTTTCCCAAAATAGTGGTTTCAAGAAGAGAAATATTGTTGATTTTTAAAAAAAATTTATTTAATACAGAGTCACTGCACACATACTGTAGTGATCCTCCTGTTTTCAGCCTCCCAAGTGCTGGGATTACAGGCCTGTGCCACCACGCCCAGTCTCAGTGCGCCCCAGGGGCGGGGCCAGCCTGGCATGCTGGGGATTGAACCCTGGTCCCTGCGCTTCCCTAAGCAGGCTCTTTAGTCCTCTGAACTATCTGGACAGCACTGATGATTCTTTTTTATCATTATACTTTGGATAAATAGAAATTCGTAACATATAGATAATATCTCTGACTTTTTAAATTCCATCTTCTGTTTTAGGCAAGTGATAGGCTCTATTTTTAGTTTCCAAGAAAACTGCTTTGAGAGGAAAAGAACACCCCAAAACAATACATATCTCTTATACGTGCTGGAAAGTCACCTTATATTATGGAAAGGAACAATGTGGAGGACTTTTATCCTGATAGAGCATGGAAAAGGAGAGCACATAGAGCACTCTGAGGTTAACTGTTCATTAGTGGATACATTATTTAACATTATAGGCAAAATCTTACATCAAATGCAATGCAGTTATGAAAAACTTTGTTTCGCTTATTTTTATTTTAACTTAAGCAATAACTTTTCTTAGTAGTAAAATGGGCCACTGTGGATACATTTGCTCTTCATGGCATATGGATCAAAAATAAATATGGAAGGACTTAAGACATCTGTTCTATTTGTAGCTAATTTTAATTTACTGTAGTTACAGGAAAACAGGCATCTCCTTTAACTATTGCACAGTGGTGAAATACTGTAGCTCTCATGTTTGATTGGTTTCTCAAGCCAGGAGTATTAGATTTAGCACCTTCTTTAATTGGCACAAGTCCTGGTTAAAGACAAATTCTGAAGAGGATTATATTATGTGATACAGGAGTCCCCCAAAGCTGTTCATGTAGACAGAAATCCTAGCTAAAGCTTCGTTTGTTTTTCTAAAGCTGGTGAAATACCACAGAAAATATCAGAGACTAATTAAAGACTTTTGGTATGACAGTAATTTGTAACTAGTCTACTAACAATAGTAGTAAACTAAGTACAGACAGTTTTGATGCTGATGTCTAATGACCTGGGCATTAAAAAATACCCAGAAATATGGGAGTATAAATTAAGCCCGGAAACCACGACTCAACTACATGCAGCTAGCCAGTGCTTACTCACTGTCAGCTTCCTAGTGCTCACAGCTGATTGGTTGTTGCATTAGAATCTTAATTGGTCAGAGGCCTGTGCCTGGCTATCTGCATGGGCAAGTAGGGCAGTCATTGTTTAATCAGTGCTTACAATTGTTTATATGTGAAACAAATCTGAATGAACTACACTCTAGGAAGAGCTGTTATCACTTCTGTTGAACAGCATTTAGATAGTAAGACTTGGGCTAAAACCTTGGGAAAGCCCACTAGCATGTAAGCACATGAGAATGTCCTTTTTGTCCACTGTCACATACTTGGAGCCTTTTGTATGGTAGTGGTTAGTGTGTAGGGTATCAACGTATATTTATTGAACAAATAAAATATTTATGTCAGGGAAAGAAACAATTGAGTATGAATCAGGAAGGTAAAAGAGAATCTAAAGAGGAATGCCTTAAGAAAAGTATCAAATCTTGCAGAGTTAGGTAGAGAATAAAGATTGAGAGTTGACTGATGACTTTGTGGGAGCAGTTTTAGTAGAATGACAGAGGATTTGAGTGAATGGGGAACAAGTACATAGAGATGTATGGAAACTATTAATAATTTGCATTTAGTTGAGCTGTAAAGAAAGGGAAGGACAGACTTTGTGAAGAGTCACAAGGCTTTTGAATATGTAAAGGTAGAAATATATGAGGGAAGGAGAATAATAATCACAGGGTATATTTCTTTGTGTTTTTGAAGGTTAGAAATACATTCAGTACCAATTTCTGAGTCTGTTTTTCCCTCTTGATTCTGTTTAATACTGTTAGCAGACCAAAAGGTTTGAACCATACCCCATGTAGTAGACAAAATATTCAAGAGGTTTACATAGTAAGGTTTGGACCTTTATTGATTTCCCAGTAGTGGAGATTTTATATTTTTATTTTAAGAAAGTACTGTTTATTGGGGCCAGGGAGATGACTCAGTAGATAAGCACTTGCCTGGCAAGCGTAAGGGCCTGAGTTCAATCCCTGGTTCCACTAAAAAAAAAAAAAAAAAAAAAAAGAAATTACTGTTTATCTTAGACTCTGATTACTTTAAGAAACTATAATTGATTTTAAAAAATTGTTATTGAGTCTTCCCTGTGCTCTATATTTAAGTTTGGGGTAATTACATGTGTTGTAGGTCCTAAATCATTTTTCTGAATTATTTTAATCTTTCATTATTATTTATAATTACAGAAATATTAAGTATTAAGAATTTTGACTAATAAAGTTGACTTAGTTTGTAGACTCTCAGACTTTATGAATTAGACATTCTTTTCCAGTTCAAAATGCCCTACCTTAAGTGTTTCAGTTTTGATTATTAGGAAGAAAGAATGAGTTTGATAGGAATGTAGTCCCAGTGGCATGTTGGCAGGCAGAAAGGGATGAAAAATGATGAGGCAAGATGAGGGAGGAATAGTGACATATACTGTCAGGATTTTTTTTCAAAAACCGCTGTGGAAAGAAGCGTCAAGAGATCAGTAGCTATGGAGAGGGGAAACCTGGAGGAATTTTGTGGGTGCCATTGTTGATTTTGTGTTTCATGGTAATACTTAAGCATACTGACTCAGAGGAAAGAGCAGAGAAAGCAAAATGGAGAATATAGAGGTGATAGTTGATGGCACATGGCTGCAGAGAAGTTGAGGGGAAGATAACACCCAAGTGAAGCTGTCATTCTAGACTAGAAAAAGGACACCTACTCCTGTGGCTACAGGAAAGAAGAAAAAGATGTCTGCAAAATGGTTCTTGTCTGTTATTTACATGGATTGGAGATTAAAGGGAAGAGAAACCTCTGGTCTGCATTTTCTCTTTGGAGTCAGAAGTCACTTGAGCAAATTGTCTGAGAAGAGAGTTGTAATAAAAGTGAATATAGGAGATTTTCAGGCAGTATTGACACCCAGCAGATGTAGAAGATGATGAGTTTCTGGTAGTGTCTTAAAGTTGTCTTGTTTTCCCAAGAAATTTGCTGTAAGTGGAGTTAAGGAACAAAGAAGGCAAACTCACTAGACTGACTCTCTGGTGGAATTTGTAGTTTGTTCTGTGGCAGAAGAGTAAGGAATAAAGACGTTGAGGGCTTATGGAAACTGTGAAGTCGTACCACAGAGTCAAGACTGAGGACAAAGTGAAGGTTTTCCTACCAGTCCATACTTTATACTTAACTTCACCCACAGCAAGTGTGGGTAAGACACCTTCACTCCAGAATTAACTTCTTCCATACCAAAAAATGAGCCAAATACTTCTTTTTAATGCAGGAACACCAAAATGAATGTTTATTTTGTCAGGGCCTGTGCTGAAGCACAGGGGTTGGTACCCAGGAGGAGCCCTCCTAGACTGAACCCAATAGCAGTAGGGAAGTGAGGCTTATGGTAGCAGCTTGCACGCCTGGTTCACCGAGGGTGAGACCTAAAATTCGCTTTTTTAACTTTACTATGTGTATACATCTTCAGAAATAGTTTGTTTTCAGGCACTGATTGAGCTTGTTTATCCCTTTTTTTTTTATTTCCAATATTCATTGTTAGAGAACAAAAGTAAAATATATAAGGTAGAATATATTCTGTAGTTTTCTTCTTCTTCTTTTTTTTTTTTTTGGGCAGAACCAGGGATTGAACTCAGGCCCTTGCGCTTGCCAGGGAAGTGCTTATTCTACTGAGCAATCTCCCCGGCCCCTGTAGTTTTCTTCTTAATGACTATGTATGTGTTCTTTCTTACATACCAGTTATTTAATACTCTAAGAAATATGTATTTGAGGTAAAAGTTCTCTGTGTGTGTTTGTGTACCAGGACTTAAACTCAGGACCTCGCACTTGCCAGATACGTACTGTTCTGTTGAGCTATATTGCTGGCCTGAGGTAAAGATTTTTATCACACTGTGTTTCCTCCATAAAAATTTACTGTATTCGCTTATTGTAGAGATACAGATAACCCCATTATTGCCAAAAGATAAATATAAATTTATCTCTCCTTTATACCACTAGGAATATATGATTTTAAAATATCTTGCCCACTGTATATGGGAAGAAGTACCCGGCAAGAATATACTTTTTCTTTGGAGCTTACATTTGTATACTAACTTTTGCAGTACCTAATGTTTATACTTACTGTGGGGAGTTGGGATGTACACTGAACACATCTTAATTCCTTTTACTTTTTCTTCCCCTCTTCTTCTACCTCACCCCCTCCATTTCTTAGTTGCCTTCTCATTTGCAAAAGTAATTTCATTAGCAAGATGGGTCTGCTATGGTCAGAGTCCTATGGTGTGGATAGTGCTTTAAAGGAGTTGCTTGAAGTTGGCAGAGCCCTAAAATGGTAGGCAGAATGCAGAGTAACCACTCCTGGGCTTCAACAATCTTGACTGTGTGGAATGCCCTGGAGGTTGGGTGACGAGGACCAGGACATGGTCCCTGCAGAAGTGTTGTGGGAAGTAACACTGATAGCAAATTTAAGCAGCAAGGTTTTTTTCTGAGCCTCTGAATGCCCTGCTGGGGCATACTAGTTTTTTAAGCAACTATCACTAGTATTGAGGTACATGGAATAGATGAAAACATTTCCAGCCACTTTATATCCTGGTGGGGAGGCTTTGCTTGTGGCATCTGGAAATGGAGAGAGACAGGTGTTCGTCCATTGGCACCATAAATGTAATACGGGCTGTCGCCATACCCTGCTGTACATAAATTTACAGTTGCATTTGTGTCCTTAATGGTATAAACCTCTTTCCATGTCTTTTTCCTCAGTATTTCAGCTTACTACTTAGAACATCTGCTGATGTGAATCAGTGCCTATTAAAAAAAAATCAGTGCCTATTTTAGGATAGTTGTAGTTTTTCGTGGTTAAAATAAGCACTGCTTTGAACACAATTGTTATTGACTGATTTTCTTGTTCTCAATTATTGCTGGGTAAAAGGCTCTAAAAGTTTAAAAATATAATGTTTAAATTTAAATTATTCAAACAATATAATACACTCAAGCTATAGCCATGATGGTGTGTAAGAAGTAGAAGTCTCTTTGCCATCTCATTTTTCTGAGTTAGTACCTTTTATGATTTTGTTGTTGGTTTTGTTCTGGTGGGGAGACTGTTATCCTAAGTATATTCATTGTCTTCATTTTTTTGTTTAATAATAATTATAGATTATTGAATTACTTTTTAGTTTATATTTTTTGTTAGTACCTGTTTGCGTTAATGATTACATATCTTGTGCAGAGTTGGTACAAGTATATAACACATCTCAGATCTTTCAGTTAATTTTTCATCTTTCAGTCTCTTCCCTCTTACCCCACCCATCTGTTGATCCCCTTCCCATTTAAAAAAATATACGTCTTAGCTATTTTTCTTATTGCTAAGACAAAATATCTAACACCTGAAGTTTAAGGAGAGAAGGTTTATTTTGCTCATGGTTTATAGATGTTTCAGTCTGTAGTCAGTCAGCTCCAAGGCATGGTATAGGGCATCTCAGGGAGAAGCAATTCATGGCCAGCAGGCAGGTGAGAGCACTTTAGCCCTCTCCCTGTCCCTTATATTTATGCAGGCTACCTGCCCTAGGGTGTGTATAACACCCATCTCCTTAATCCTAGCCAGAGCTATGCCAAACCAGTCAGTGGACTGATTTAGTAATCACATGTCCTTGGTACCAGCTGTATACACTGTAGATCCAGCTTGCCTCTGGAATGCACCCCCTTCCTCTTGATGTGTGAGGCTCTGGGGGACATCTAGACACATCTCATATCTCCCTACTTCCCATTATCTATCTATTATTTTAGGTTTCTGATATAAAAGAACCACGAGATAGTTAATATTGTTTGTCTACTTTATTTCACTTAACATTGTATTTTCAGTTTGAATCCATTTTTCTAATGCTGACTTACGTTTATGCTTCTTTATGGCAGAGTAATACTCCACTGTGTAACAATACCACATTTTCATCCATTCATCTATTGATGAACATATAGGCCATTTCCAGAATGTAGGTATTATAAATTGCGCTGCTAAGAACATGAGCATGCTTATATTACTGTAATATGATGCCTTTAGCTCTTTTGGGAAGTACTTAGTCAGTTCACCAACCCAGCTGAACTCGAGTTCAAACGCTTTGTCCTTAACTTCATCATGTACTATGTAAATTATTGTCGCAACTTCTTTAACAACATCACGGCAGGTCATTTCTTTCATCTGAAGCTTTTCTGTTTCTGTCTTTGCAGCTTGCCAGGCTTTGCCAATAGCACAGCGCCAATAACCATATGAAACACCTGAAGGGTCAATCATGTAGTGCTGTGCACCATCATTCACACTGTAAGACCTGAGCATGAAGCTGCAGCCGAAGGGTCTGACGGCACTTAGAGTGTGTAAGCATGTACATACATGGCCACTCGGTCTGCAAGATGTTTCAGTGGAATGTTATAGCCATACTTAGATCTAAAGCTGGAAGCTTCTCCTCTTGCTGTGTGTGCTAAAGACCGAGCATCTGCCAGCAAACCTGCTGCTGCCATCCCAACGTGCCGATCCACGTTAAAAAGTCGTTTGTTGGAACCTTCTTCTTAAAGTTTAGAAAGAACTAATTTTTCTACCCCAAAGACAGCACTGTCTTAACATCTGATCCCAGTAGCTGTACTACTATTTTCCACAGCCTTCGTAGCATATTCAACTTGAAAAACTCTTCCATCAGGAGAGAATGTAGAGGCTGATAGATCACACCCGGTTCCAATCAAGCTCATCTTGTCCAAGCCACCAATTGCAGGTTTCTGACTGAATTTATTAATCCTAAAAGCAGTTGCAGGGCATATTAAATTTACTAGTACTTGACAATTCTTCCTTTTCTTCCCTTAACATTGTGCAAATGTTCCATATGTTAGATGTTACCATTTGATTGAGGAAAATGAAATTGACTCAGTAGTTTGGATATATACATTAATTCTCTATAAATCTAATCATTATTTAGTAGGTCGGGTTACAGTGCTATGATAAAATTTTTGCTATGAAACATTAAATTAGAGGAAATACTTTTTTTCCTTAGGATTTAGAAATGTCATTGCTAGATCATTTAAGTAACTATAGTTTTATTAGAGTAACATGTTTGAATTTCAAAGTCAGAGATTCAGGAGGTGGGCTTATCCTTTCCAACTGCAAGATTTGTTCTGTTTTGAACTTGCTGAGCAAAGGAAACTGTTGATTATTTTCCATACTTACTCGAATGAATAGATAAGTCATGTAATTTCCTAAGACTTTGTCTGAATGTCTAGTATATTTATACCAGTCTTTAGTTTATAAGGTTAGCAGCAGCTCTAATCAAAGACAGCTCACCAGGGATTGAACCCCGGTATCTGCGTTTGCCTAATCAAAGACAGCTACACAGTCTACCCTCTCAAAACCCCATTAGATATGTGTTTTGTTGTGTATATTAGAATTATATATATTGCTTGTTTAGAAGTCATAATTTGGTCTTAGGAAAGAAAAATTCTTTTTGATAGCTAAATGTTGCAGAGTTTCTCTGCCTGACCCTTTCAGGAATTATTTAACTTAATACTTTTCAGCTGTTTGCTACTTTTCAAGCACATTTGTAAAGTTGAGGTCTAAAGTCCAAACTTTAGCCTTGCTTGGAAGATAGTGTTGTTTTAATTATTTAGGTTTGTGAGAAGTATCTGTTACTATTTAGGGTGTAGAATTTTCTGGTCTCCTCAGGAGTTATTGCTCGTGGTTGTGTTTCTGGAGACCACAGTTTGTCATTCCTTGGAGACAGCATCAAAGAATTCAACAGCAGCTGTATCAACAGAGATGTTCTTGTACATTATTGTGATTTAAAAAGTACTTTGAGTATTGGAATTTTGTCCACAAATACTAGCTTTGCTGTCTCAAGGAGAAAGGGATTTGGAGAAAGATACTTTAAAATGCAGGCAAGGTTTTTGTATTGTAAAATGAAAGCAATGTAGTTCATTTATTTGGTAAAGAAAAGAAAATTCTGTTTCATTGAATCCATGCTTTCAGTTTCTCATTTCATTTACACATTGGACCATTTCAGTATGTGGTATCCAGGCACCAAAGATGCCATTAATTTTTTTTCACATCGTGGTTACAAGCTGCCCTTCACATTCTAATAGGTTGTCTTAACCACTTTTAGTTATCATGGAAATAAACTCCAGTCTTTATAAACTTCAGGTCTGCACTCTCAGCAGTAGAATTGAAATCTCTTTCCTTCCCACATTGTGGTGATCATACAGCAGAAGACCAAAATGCCTCTTGTGTGGTGTTGGCTGCTCAGGGAGCCCAAGGGAGATTACTGTGGGTGTGGTCCTGGATTAAAGAACACATGTGTGCAAGATGTCGGCAACAGCAGTGGGCCATGTGATACAAAGCAGACTGTAAGAGTTGCCTGTGGCTTTATTGTATAATTCTTACACAGCTTGTTATCTCACATTTGTGTTCTTAAATAGTGCCATGACTAGCGCATGCGTGTTCACCTGTGCCAAGCCATGGTTACATAACCATATCCCATTGTGCACCTGCACTAAATTCCCCTGAGCTTTGAAGCATTCTGAGTGGTTCCCCACATATAGATACCAGCTAAATATAGTCTTGGGTTTTTTTTTTCTTGTTTATTTTTTATTAGTGCATTTTGCAGTACACAGTGATTACATTCCTCATGGAGAGTTGATACGTGGACATAATACAACTCAGCTTTTTCACCCTATTCCACTTCTCTCCCCTCCCTTCATATCATGGTCCCCCTTCCTTTTGGAAAAATATCTACTTATTTACTATTAACTATCTTATATTTTGCTCTTTATATTTTGGTTTTGTCATCTAAGAGGAATTTGTGTTCTGATTTATTTCACTTAACATTATGATCTCAAGGTGCATCCATTTTCTACCCTAAAGAAAGATAAATGTGGAGCCGTGGAGATGGCTCAATAGAATAAGTGCTTCCCTGGCAAGCACAAGGGCCTGAGTTCAGTCCCCGGTTCTGGAAAAAAAAAGAAAGATAAATGTGAATCATTCGTGGGAAAATAGATGCTTTAAGGAACACTTCATGTTTGACTTTGCGCTGTTCTGTGGACTATGATCCCAAGTGATATTTTCATTTAATTCCTTCCCCTTAAAAGGGCACCACTTAATGAACTGTATACATTTAAATGAATACTCCTAGTATATTACTGATAGGAAAGGGTTAAATTATTGAGAGAATGAGAGTTCGTAGTAATTTGTTTTCTGGAAAAACCACAAAAATGATACAGATCCCTGATTGAAAAGGCACTCTATGTTTTAGGCTACCTCAGAGAATGGTAGAAATAATCTGGTTGAGTTATGGAACTCAAGCATGTTTTCCTATAGATTTTTAGTGTACACTGAATTTATAAAGCCAATGACCAAACCAGGTTTTGAAAATTCCTAGGTAATTTCTTAGCTGATTATCTTCTAACTAAAAATTCAGACCTTTGTGGAATTCTTTTTTCAAAATTTGCTTTTCCATTTTAAAGAAGTTTACTTTAAATGGCAAGACCCTTAATTATGTTTTACAGTAATTACCTCTATCTAGAGACAGATCACTGTATACATAATTGCTATATATAGACCATTATAATGTTATCCTTAGTTATACACAATCAGTAAAAACATTAAAGTTTTCTAGTTCAGCAAGGTCTGCAAGGATCTTTTATTTTTGTTAAAGCAGAATAACTTACTGGAACATAAAGATGCTTGCCAATAATGGAGAAAGTGAATATTTTCACAGAGCCAGCATTTTCCTTGTTACATCTCAATTTGATATCCGTCTAAATATATCATTGGCCATTTAGTGAAATAATTTAAATATAATGTGCTTGTGCAGTTATACCAGTGACTCAGGTTCTCATTTTAGAGATAACTTCTCTCTCTTGCTAGAACACACCCACTGTGTCCTTGTCCTTCATTTCTAACTGCAGGTTCGTCTGTTTCATTGACCAGCTGGTCAGATGGGAGTCTAAGCTGCCTCCTTGTAAAATCCTGCTGTTCACCGTGTGCTTCATTAGTTTACTAAGTGGTATATGCCTGTTACTATGCATCACAGAACCAGCCTGCATGCCCACCTTCCAATTAATAGGATTTTTATTTTCAATCTTGATTTCTTTGGCTTTTCATCCACCAAGGTGAATGTTCAAGTCTCCTCATCCTCACCTTCACAAAAGAGACACCAGGTCTGCAGCAAACAAGCAGCACTGAGACTACCAGGCCAAGTGGCAGCTGTAGAGGGCATGAGCATATCACATACTCTGTCCCCTGAAATTGTTACATTACCCATGTACATTATTCATAATTTACTTAGTGATATGATGTTATTTTGGTTTAATGTATAATACCTGTTGATTTTTTTGTTCTTCTAATATTAACTTCCAGGTGTGAGCCAGACGCTGCTTTAGGGATTGTATCAATGTAGTTATGTACTATATAGCAAACGGCAGTTCTTTGATTCTTGGCTAAATGTTGTGGTTTCTCCTTGCTGCTCTTTAGTGTAATAACAAGAGCTTTAATTCAAAAAAATTTTGAGGGGGGTGTACTGGGAGTCAAACTGAGGACTTTGCACTTACCAGCAGGTGCTTGTGTCACTGAGCTATATCCTTGGCCTTGCATTAACTCAAATTTGAATCTTGGTTCTGTTATTATTAAACACATGAGTATAGTAGTAGTAAACTAAACACTTGAAAGAATAGTGACATTTTTTAGTAGTATAGGATGATTACTTCAATTGTTTCATAATTTTTACCTTAATTTTTTTCTATAATTGGGTCTAATGATTTTTTTCTATAATTGGGTCTAACAATATTTCACTATAGAGAGGAGAAAAGAACACTAATGTTCAGACCCATGCCTGGTATATAGTGAATGTGAGAGCAAGTGTTAGTTATTATTAGCACTATGATTACTGTTATTACTGTGATTTCACAGTGCTTTCATCCTGCTTGTACATTCTTCCATTAAAATCTGACTAATCTTATAAAATAAGTTTGTTAAAGCTATTCTCAATTTGGAAATCCAGTGTAGACTGGCGTTCGTGGGCTGGGGTTCGAGCCTCAGGCCCACAGGCCGGGCTGGCCCCACCCCCGGGGCGCGCTGAGACAGCAAATAAGACTGGGTGTGGTGGCACATGCCTGTAATCCCAGCACTTGGGAGGCTGAAAACAGGAGGATCACTAGGAATCTGATCTGTGTAGTGAGACTCTGTAGACCCTACACTGAATACAAAAAAAACAAAAAGAAAAAGAAAAAGAAAAGAAAGAAAATCCGTAACATACATACTGCTATATGTTGGCTTATTTCTGCCTTTGTTTCTGCTATTTGTTTTTGCTTTTATTTTTGACTCTTCAAAATAAAATAAAGGGGTAAAAAAAAGTACAAAATAAAAATAAATTGCTGTGTGTGACCTCAGTTCATCTCTAAGAAAATAGATTATGTGGGTGCTGTGGGTGCCTTGATGTTAAATTTTGCCTGCTGGAAACCCTTATTACCCTTATTATTTAATAGTCCATACTTACAAATAAATCTTGGTCTTTTTCTTTTTTTGGTACCTGGAATCAAACTCAAAGCCTTGTACTTGCCAGGCGGGTTCTGCACTACAGAGGTACCTCCCTGGCCCATAAATAAATCTTGAAAGAGGAAAAAATATAAAAATTAAAATTTATCCTTATAGGATTTGTTTTTTAGGGAAAAAGATCTTGAAGAAGCTCTGGAAGCTGGAGGTTGTGATCTTGAAACTTTGAGAAATATAATTCAAGGGAGACCACTACCTGCTGAACTGAGGGCCAAAGTTTGGAAGGTAACTGGAGACTAAAATGTAATGGCTTAAAAAGAATATTCAAAGTTTTAAAAAATTTTCAACCCTCTGATGAATATGCTGCATCTATAGAAAGTTTGCTAAGCAGAAGAGCTCGCTGAATGTGTCTCTTTCTAGTGTTGACTGCACGTAATAGTGCTTTAGATTTTGGAGGTAGTATTTTTATAGCCATTAGAATTGTTTATTATAAAAACTAATAAAAATGGGGAAGTACAGCTCGTAAGTAAAATAGGATATGCAACAACACATAGGGATAATCTTTGCTGTATTTTATTTTATTATTTTTTTTTGCAGAACCGAGGATTGAACTCAGGCCCTTGCACTTGCCAGGCAAGTGCTTATTCTACTGAGCTATCTCCCTGGCCCCTTTGCTCTATTTTAAAAAATGAAATATGCTTTGGGTATTGGTTATAAAAAATTTTCTGTTTTCCAATGCATATGTAATAAACTTTTAAAGTTTTATTAGTTAAAATATATTTGTGAAAATACAAGTGCAAGAGAGGAAATAAAAATCATATTACCACTCAGGGAAAACACAAAGTAAGTTTAGTTGTTTATCTCTTTCTTTTCTATGCACATACATACTTTCACAAATAGAATAGTAACTGCACATAGTGTAGTGAATGTTTTATTACAGAAATTTAAACACATATGAAAGTGTGGAGACTTGTACAGTGAACTGTGGTGCACTATTATCAGTGTGGGCAACCTTGTTTGATTAGTGTCCTTACCCTGTCCTTACCACCCTACCTACTGAATTATTTTTAGTGCAAATCCTTGCTTGTATACTACAATTTATTATGAAGATCTGAAAAATAAAGACTTCTACAGTAATTCATTAAACACTTTTATTTTTGGTGGAACCGGGCATTGAACTCACGCCTTTGTGCTTGCCAGGCAAGTGCTTATTCTGCTGAGCTATCTCCCTAGCCCTGAAACACTTTTAAAGTAATCCAGATTAATATCATAAACTTATTTTTTTGTCTTCTTATGAATGATTTGCTTTAAATCAAATTCTAGAAGGCTCACTTGTTGGATATGTTTGATATATCTCAAGATTCTTTCAGTACAGTGTTTTTATGTATTTATAAAACCTTACAAAATAACATTTTTCTCACTTCATTAAATATTGTATGTAAGTTTTAATTGTAGATGGCACAGCTGTAGTACTTTTCTTTGCCAATATCTCATTTTAATTTTTAAAACAGCAACAGAAATGATTGCTTGAAATAAAGGGATGTAGCTACATAAATATTTTGCGTATCCAGTGAATCAATCACAAAGTAGTAAAATCTAATATAGGAAGATAAAAATAATTCTACCGGTTCGTTGTTTTGTGAGGGTTCAGCATTTGATGAGGTCTACTTTGGTTACTTTGTAATCTTCGTTGTTCATTTGAGGCCTTTTATTATTATGGCATTTTCCAAGACTGAGAAATAACATGAAGCTGATTGCTTTTTCAAATCTTCCCTCCAGATTGCTCTGAATGTTGCAGGAAAAGGTGATAGTTTGGCATCATGGGATGGTATTTTAGACCTGCCAGAACAGACCACTATTCATAAAGATTGCTTGGGCCTTATTGGTAAGTTTAGTAATTATTTTCAAATCATCAGATCTTTTTCTCTTCTCAATCTAGAATATGTTGAATTCATAAAGGGCTTGCATTTGAGATGAGATGTAATACCCAACACCCACAACTGAAAGGAGAAAGTGATTTTGGCTCACATGCCCGCCCGAAGTTCCAGTGCAGGTTCTTTTTTTTTTTTTTTTTTAATTTTTTTTAACAGATTGCAAATTGAAAATAAATTATTTACAAACATAAATGAATATAACAATAAAAATTGTCCAAAATAAAAATGAAGAAAGAATTTACAGATCAGTCATAATAGTTTACTGTGTCAAAACCAAGAAACTTATATTCATATAACTAGAATTCTCAAAGTAGAAAGGAGTAGGCAATAAATATTTAAAGATTTAAAATTTTTGAATTTAGTTCAACTTATAATACCACATTTCCAAGAAAAATGAGCCTTTTGTACAAGAAATTTAAGTAAAATCATACCAAGACACACAAAAATGAAATTGTCCAAAACTTATTGTAAAGAAAAAAAAATTAAAGCATATCATAAAAAATATTAGCTATGGAAGAACAAAATTAAATAGCATCTTATTCCACATTAGAAAGAAAAAAAAGGACCAAGGGTGTAAGAAACTAGATTAATTAAAGGACTGAAAAAAAAGATCTGTTCTCTTTGAATTTTATACTTAGCAAACATAGCTTTGAAAACTAAAAGTAAGATTTTCTAGTTATACAAACTTGAAATATTTTTTTCCTTGAATTTTTTTATTGGTACATTTTACATATACATAGTGATAGCATTCATCATAGGGGAATTGTACCTTGTTTCAAACAGTAGTTTCAAGCATTTTTTTTTAAAGATTTAAAATTTCTGAATTTAGTTCAACTTATAATACCCCATTTCCAAGAAAAATGAACCTTTTGCAAAGACATTTAAATAAAATCATACCAAGATGCTCAAAAATGAAATTGTCCAAAACTTCTTGTAAAGAAAAAAATCATTAAAGCATATACATAAAAATATTAGTTATGGAAGAACAAAATTAAATAGCATCTTATTCCGTATTAGAAAGAAAAAAAAAGGACCAAGGGTGTAAGAAACTAGATTAATTAAAGGACTGAAAAAAAAAGATCTGTTCTCTTTGAATTTTATACTTAGCAAACACACCTTTGAAAACTAAAAGTAGGATTTTCTAGTTATACAAACTTGAAATATTTTAATACCTCCGGAAATAGCATATAGGAAATAACAAAGAGCATAATTCAGAAGGCAAGAGAAGTTGCAGTATGCTCCCGGATGAACAATAAAGAGCTCTCAATATGATAGTTATGCAGGACTATATAAAATATATTAGATGAACCCTTATTTAAAAGTCATTGCAGATTTCTATGAAACAGTACCAATCTTATGTTGGGTTATACACGTATTTTTTTTTTCCATATATATGTGTGTGTATGTGTGTATAAAAGACAGGGAAGAAGTAATATAAAGTCAACAGAAAATGGAGATATACTTTTTAAAGTTTCTAATACTAGATCTCATACAATGTCTTTTAAATAAATTGTAAGTTAGAGATATAGTATAAATCTTAGAACAAAATAAGATTAAGCAGTATTCAGAAAATTAAATACTAATTAATTAAAAATTAAATGTTTCAAAACAATTGAACTAAAAAAAAGTTTTCGTGATAGCAAAGAAGCACTAAGAGTAAAATATAAGATAAATACTGGAATGGCAAATAACTGACCAGCACTTCTAACAGTTTGAGGATAGGATATCATACAAAGTTCTAGTGTGTTGTGGACAAGCATAATGACCATGACAGTTACTGGTGGCTAGGCGTCACTTGTGGGACAGAGCTACAGCTCTTTCCGAGATGAAATCATGACCCAATAGGGTGGAAGAGAAGTCTATTTGTAGAGTTTGTTGATGGAAATATTTTGCTGCTGAACACAAAAGAATAACTGAAAGACTACTATTGTATACCTTTTATTCTCCTGTGTTTAATTGTTTGCCCTATTTGTTGGATTCTTTCCATTTTCATTCACGAGGCTGTGCTCAGTTTGCTCCCTCTTTAGAACATCATTTAGTAGTCTGTGTAGGCTTGGCTTTGTCATCATGAAATTCTTTAGTTGTCCTTTGTCATGGAAGTATTTCACTTCTCCATTATACTTGAAAGAGAGTTTTGCAGGGTATATCAGTCTGGGTTGGAATTTGTTTTCTTGCAAGACTTGAAGTACTTTGCTCCATGCTCTTTTTGACTTGATGGTTTGTGAAGAGAAATCTGCTGTTACTCTGATGGGTTTTCCTTTAAATGTGATCTGTTTCTTTAGCAGCTTTTAGATATTGTTCCTGTGCTGAATTTCTGGGATCTTGATTATTATATGTCTGGGTGTGGTTTTAATTGGGTTGATGTTACTTGGAGTTCTGTATGCCTCGGTTATATGAATGTCAGATTGTTGCCCCATATTGGTAAGTTTTCTGCTATTACTTCTGCCCATATTCTTTTTATATCATTTGTATTGACTCCTTCCTTCTCATTGATGCCCATAAGTCTCACATTGTTCATCTTTACATTGTCTTGCAGGTATTGAATTATTTTTTCCTGCATCTTAGTTGTTTTTAAGAGGTCTTTTCTTACTTTTTCACTGGCTGCAATGTTGTCTTTCAGGTCAGAAAGTGTATTTTCACTTTCACTCAAACGGTTTTACCAGCTTGTGATTGAGGTTTTAATTTTCTGTATATCACTTTGAATCTGTTTCATACATTCTATTTCTTTCCTAATTGCTTATTCAGGGGTTCCATCATTTTTATATTCTGCTCTATTTTTTTATAGAGAAGCACTTAGTACTTCTAAGAAGTACTTAGTACTTCTTTGATTACAATTATTACTACATCTTTTAGTTCAGAAATTATTTCTGATCTGATTTCTTCTATACCTTTCTGCAGTTGCTTCTTTACTTCCAATGCTATTATTTCAGAGATATCAGGTGTGTGATTTCCAGTTTCCTCTGTGCTAGTGTCTTCTGCATTTGTACTGGGAGGATTTGAGTCTTGAGACAGCATTTTGTTCCTTCTCTTTGTCATTTTGTATACCACTGTCTTCTGACCTTTGGTGTAGAGCTTAGATAGAGTTATTACCTTAGCACCAGGTCCAGATCTATGAAGTTCAGATTCCTCCAGGTGGGTGTTATTTGGTTCTGGCTGTGTGCT